>NW_022146108.1:3521529-3931195 GCF_002938485.1 Sitophilus oryzae | reverse complement strand
AAAAAGAGAAGAGATTAAACTTATATATGTTTTGTTTATATTGTTGATGTTAGAAAAATGTACAGGTGGCGCCTCTCATACAAGTGGAGGCTCCAAAGAGAACGGTAGTTTATATCGAGATGAAAGTTTGGTAGCATATGTAGGTTTAATGTGAAAGCAATTTTGAGGAGGAAGAGGATATAAAATTATACAGGGTGTCCAAAAATAGTTCCACCACATCAAAGTTGTGTTATATATTGATTTTCGATTCTAGGAAAAAAAAAGGTGGAGTTTTATTAAAGAAGCATATACAAAAAAATCTGAGGATTTTGACATATTTCATATTCTGTGAAAATGATGAAGATGAAAATTTAAATTTCTATAACAAGACTACTTAAATTTAGTTGACCTTGTACAGGCCTGGTATTAATTACAGTTACCATTGTATGTTAAACATAATTAAAAATTTGACCGGAAGAGTTATACAGGGTGAAAAAAATCAAATGAACATAGTCACTGTTTAAAAAGCAAGTTAGCTCCTTTATGTTAATAGTTACAGCACAGTGATGATTGTGTTCTCGCCGTTTTTCAGCTTGGGGAATTAATACTTCAAAATATTATTAATGTTGCCCGTACCCCTCACACAAAAATTTTCCAAGATATTTTAATTTTATGATTTTGCGTCAGTAGAGGATCTTTAATTTATTTGAAAAAAATCTAGGTGGCTTGTGAAATATACCTTTTTAATTAACAAAAAATTAAAGAATGTAGAGTAAATACTAACGGTAAATATAAAAGATTATGCACGTTTAAAACATATTTTAATTAATACGAAATTAAAACTAGATATAACCTACCAATTGTAACAAAAAATTAGGCTAGATGAAATCAAATGCTCAAATAATGCTTACTTTCCTGTTAACTGAATAAAACGATTGTCTTTTCAAAAGTATCTTTTCATTTTAAAAGGCATATGAGGAGTTCTACCTCGAAAAGCAGCTACAATAATTTCTCTCATGTTGTCGACAATAGTTGGTCGAGTTTTGTAAACACTGTCTTTAACATATCTCAATAAAAAAACCAGACTGGATAAAATCAAGAGCATTTAAGTGTACTATTAATAGAATCATATTAATTTTCTCTGATGTAGGGTAAGTTTGCATTTTCGGCGAATTTCTGAGAATTTTTTTGTTTTGACTGAAACAAAATGATAACTATCTGTTAAAGTTGGACTAATTAGACAGCTATGTTGAAGTAACGTCAGACATATCACAGCCACCTAGATTTTATCAAAAATAATAAAAGATATATTTTTTTTTTTTTTTTTTTTTTTTAAGTATTTTTCTAGGAAAATATTTGTTGAGGGGTAGGCAACCATTAATAGGTATTTTGAAGAGACATGAATTCTCCATTAAAAATATGGAATAATATACTGGGTGTTTTATCTAAAAATAAAATTTTTTTTTTTTTTGCTTTTAAAGGTGACAAATGTTTCAATATTAATTTTTGTCTCACCCTGTATAACTTTTTGGATCAAGTTTTTAAGTTTGATTTAAAAATGCATAGTTAATTTAACATATTACAGCTATTATACATTGTTTGGATTTCTATTAATATTTAAATAAAGTTTTTTTTTTATTAAGAAAAATTGAACAAAATTGTTAGTAATCATTAAAACAAATAAATTCAAATTGTATCAGTCAAATTCCCTCATTTAAGGTGAATATTAAAGTAAATATAAATACAAAACTGTAATTTTTGAAAACTTGTCAAAATTTGGACACACGCTAAATGGACTTGATTTTCCTATGTCTCGAAGTCTGTGGACCTTTCTGTATAGGGTGTTCCATTACAAAAAACACAACTTTGATATGTAACTTTTTTGGGTACATCCTGTAGAACTTTCTATATTTTTAAAAAATGCTTTGAATTAACCTACATATGCTCACAAAATTTCACTCAATACAAAATGTCGTCCTCTTTGGAGCCTCCGCGGCGTATGAGTGGCGCCAAACCCTGTACTTAAATCGACATTCGTTATTACTAAAGATCATTAAAATCTAGCTACCTCATTGAAAATTATCTCGTTTTTGCAGATTGAAGGTAGAAAAAGCTGGTGGAGGATGGTGTCCAAAACAGCAGATTGAAAAAGGAGTAAGAGAATATATCCAAGTAGATTTGCAGGAAGTGCATGTGATCACTGGAATAGAAACCCAAGGAAGGTACGATAGAGGTAGAGGACAAGAGTACGTTGAGGAGTATCTTCTGGAGTATTGGAGACCTGGATTGGAGGAATGGAAAGAGTATCGAAGATGGGATGGCAAGCATGTAAGTAATTATCTATTCTGATCTGTAGTACTTCGTACAGGATGTCTCTAATTCTAAATTGACCTTTGGAATCTCAGAAACTTTAACATATGCGATAGATGTCAAATTGTGGAGATTCGCAGTTTTATAGTTAATAAAGAAAATTCAATTGCAAATTCGAAAAAAAATATACAGGGTGTCAAAAAATAGCGTATCGAACTTTGGTGGGTGATGCTACAAAATCTTTCAGGGGTTGGGTAAAGCGGGTGTGTGGCCGAAGTAAATATACAGGGTGTCATTGAAATGGTGTAAAAAAAATCGGGGGGTGATAGTACTCCTAAAAATAGTAAAAAAAAATCCTATAAGTATAATGCGGAAAATGCATATTAAGGGAGTTAGGGGCACAGAAAGAGCGAATTTAAAAAATGGTTGTTTTAAAATTGTAGGCTTAAAGAACGAGATAAAATTTCGAAAAAAAATCCTCTTCATAAATTTTGACCCTAAATCAAATGGTGATACTGAAAAATTATTTGGAAAAGCGGAAAGGGTAGTTTCTGCAAGGGTAGGGGGTTGTTTTCTGAATAACTTTTTTGACGTTATTTTTTTTGCAACGTGGTTAATTTTTTGAAAACTACATACTTTTTCCTACAAAAAAGGTACTCTTGTTGCACATCGCTCAGAGCGATGGTTTTCGAGAAAATTGAAGGCAAAGGGTTTGCTATGACGTGTTGCTAACTGGTTAATCAACATAAACTTATGAAATTTATGGCGGTTCAAAAGTAACTAAGTAGTTATTAAATAATTAATTGGAAAATCAAAATGTTATGATTTTTAAAACATCTAATTTGCTTTAAAAACGAAATAATATTTTTTGGTTTTAAAAAAATTTGGTTTTCTCAGTGCCGATTAATACTGAAGAGTGCCGATTAATACTACGGCAACGCATTATTGACTGTTCAAATTCAGACAGCAACAAGGATATTCCACAGGGTACGCAGATCGTGGAGAAGAAGATCAGATGTCTACATTGAAATGAATGGTGGTCACTTTGAACATTTACTATGAATGAATTAAGGAATGCATTATTTTAATAAGGAATTTTGGTAATTGGATTATTTCGTTTTTTAAAGCAATAAGATGTTTTAAAAATCATGAAAATTTCGAATTTTTTCCATTAATTATTTAATAAACTACTTGGTTACTTTTTGAACCGCCATAACTTTCATAAGTTTATGTTGATTAACCAGTTAGCAACCCATCAGAGCAAATTCTTTGTCTTCAATTTTCTCGAAAAACCATCGCTCTGGGCGAGTGCAAAACAAGAGCATACAATTTTTTGTAGGAAAGAGTATGTAGTTTTCAAAAAAATAAATTTTTTTTTTTTTTAAAAAAAAATAAACCTGCAAGAACAGTTATTCACGAAACAACCTCCTACCCTTGCAAAAAATACCCTTTCGCGCTTTTCCAAAAAAATAATTTTTCAGTAAATGACCATTATGATTTTAGGGTTCAAAATTTTATGGCAGAGGATTTTTTTTTTTCGAATAATTTTATCTCGTTTCTTAAGCCTACAATTTTAAAAACACGGTTTTTTTAAAAAATTTCAAACGCCTTTCAGTGCCTCTAACTCCCTTAATATGCCTTTCCGCCCTATAGTTCCAGGAACTTTTTTTATTATTTTTAGGAGTACTATAACCCCCCCCCACCATTTTTTAACCCATTTAAATGACCCTGTATATTATATTTCAGAAATCTGCCCAAGACTTGGCCCGTTTCTGTCGTGTTAAGCCACACCTAAAATTCCAAACACACGTGTTTGGATTAAGGCTTGATTAAGGTTTGCAGAGCTTCAGCATTTGCGATATAAATAGCGAGCAATTTGTTACAAAACCATATAAATGATATATCACTGTAATCACAAAACCTCAATCTATTTCCGTATTGTAAAGAAATTTTAAATTATGTCTTTATTTTCGACAAAATATAGTCTAAACATAAAGAATACTTTGTTGATGTTTGACCACCAAAATCTTAAAAATAAAGAAATTGTCTAAAAATGTCCTACAATACGGATATAGTATAATCCTTTATCTTTAATTTCCTTCTTCATTTGTGTAAAAATACTTAGCCAGTTTTATATAAAACATTAAATGCCGAACGGTATTTTCCATTAAGGTAGAGAGTACATTATTACTGGTGGTACTTCTTTTATCCTTATAGAGTAATTTCAATAAATAATATAAAAAGCTAGATCTTTTTTAAGTAAAACAGGTGCTCTTCGTTTAGTTCGAAAAGGTGAATGATTTTCAAGATATTTGCGTTTAAAGATTACAATGACAAATTCTTTTCATAATTTGTCTGTACCTGATTTACATTTTCTTTTTCTAAACCACTATAACGTTCTTCCCACGCCAACTTTGCTCTTTTTATAGTTTGCGTTTTCTCGCAGACGAATTTGATTTGTTTTAAGGGGCTGAAAAATTCGGAAAAATAAACTGGAGAGAAATCTCCGGCTCTCGTTATCGCTCGCTGTTGCCGGGCAGCGTTGCCGCTCCGGCGATGGATGTCTGTGCACGTTTTCACTTAGAGATTCGTACGTGAGCGATGAAAGCGCCGCTTACTGACAAATTCGTGACGCTTCCGCAACGGCGTTAGGATTTTAAGGAGAGAGGAAAAAACCTGTCCCGGTTGCTCACTCATAAATCGACGATGTAAAAATATAAATTTATTTGCAGTGCCGGTTTTATGAGATTTGATTTAAGTCGCAACAAAAAGTGGAAAGGAGAGAAATGTTTTACAACTTCAACGTCGACTTTTTTTTCGTAAAAATGTATTTCAATTATTTACTGCATTCTTTAAATAAAAAGATTAAGGACAAATCAATTTACAAATCCTTCAATTTAATAGCTGTCAAATACGCACACACACTGTTTCTTTTTCTTAAAAAGTAAGTACCAATACCAACAATTTTACAAAAAATATGGTATGTTATTAATTATTAAAAAATATCTTAAATAGAATCGATTCGAAACACGTTCAACCTGGTTCATTTTTATTACTCCAAACTTGCCCCGTTTCTGCCAACACGCGATGCCGTTATTTCCGCTATCGATTGGCCAGAAAGATTGGCCAAGATTTATATTAGAAGCGGAATTAAGCCGGACTGATGAAGATATATAGTTTCTGGATAGTTTTCCGTGTTTTTCGGCAACTTTTATCCAGTACGGTCGACGTCAAAACCGTCTAATCCCCAAGAACCCGAGGGAAAAAAGGGCGGGAAACAGCGAACTGTCAAGTTTTAAGGTGGCAATTTTAAAAACTGGCTTTCCTTGGGGATAAGTTTAAAGAAGGAATCGAACTCCGAACTTTAACTTTTAAGTTTTTTACTGTATGGATGTTTTTATACAGGGTTGTTCGTCTAAAACATTCAACAAAAGATGTACGTCTTTTTACAGGGTCTTGAATGTGATCTAATGTGTCTATATATGTATTCCTAATTGATTTGACTTTTTTTTAAGTACTTCTACTACCGCTACGTAAATTCTAGTGGATTTTTTTTGTAACATCAACTACGACTTCTTTCCAACTGGTACGAGAGAGAGACGCTATATCCCCAAAGCTGTTTACAGCAACACTTAAAGAAATCTTCCGTCAACTCGACTGGACCAACAAAGGGTTAAGAATAGGTGGAGAATATCTTAACCATCTAAGATTCGCTGATAACATAGTCCTAATTGCCAATAGTCCTGAAAAACTACAAGCACGAATTAAAGAACTAAATACAGCCAGCAAGAAAGTATATAGATCTCAAAATGAATTTAGCAAAAACTACAGTAATGTTCAACGAACTAGTAGCCAGAAAAGACATTCTAATGAATAACACAACACTGAAAATAGTAGAAGAATATATATATTTGGGACAACTAATACACAGCTCGGGTTATCTACTACCAGAAATCAACAGAAGAATTAAGTTAGCATGGAGTACTTATGGAAGAAACTCAATCATATTAAAATCTAGAATTCCACTTTACCTAAATAAGAAAACACTCGATCAATGTTTGCTACCAGTCATGAACTATGCGTGTAAAACTTGGACACTTAAAGGTTGATCTCGCTATACCTTCAGTTTCCATTCCATATCCATTCCATATCCGTTCCGTATTTTTTATTGTAGTGACTCTATTCGTAAGCTTCCGTTCCGTATCAGTTCCATACTTTCTATTTTACAGGGTGAGTCAACGATAGAGTAAAGTCCATTATCTCATTTATTTTGAGGTTTACAAAAAAATGTTAAATATAAAAGTTATAGTGAAGGTTAGGATACACATATTAAAATTATTATAGAGTATACAGGGTGCTTCAAAAAAGTGTGGTGGATATAACATATGTTTTTTTAAATGCAACACCCTATTTTTTATTTTATTTTTAGATTCTGTCTAAAATTTCATAACTTTTTTATATATAATGTTATATACTTAAAATTAATAGTTTTTGTAATATTTAAATTTGTTTAAACAAATGTAAAATTGCAGTGTGATAAAAAATTGTCAGTGGTACCATTGTTTCTGAAGTTGGAATAACAAAATTTGGTATGAGAGTTTTATAAAGATGAAAAAAAAGATATATGTAAAGATATTTTAGTTAAATGCTACAGGGTGTTCAAAATATACTTATAAATTTCAACTACTTAAAATTAAAAAATCTTAGATTTTTTAAATGGTACACCTTATATATTTTCATTTTCAAGAACATATCAGCAAAATATTAACAGAGGTGGTACAAATGTAAGAACCTGACAACGCTGTTTCCAATAGGCTTCAGTCCGTCCGCCAAAAAATGTATGGAAGGAAAGGATATGGAACGGAAGGGAAACGGAACGGATAGTGTGGATTGTCTTATTCATTTACATGATATAATATTTTATGTAAACGGAAGGAAAACGGAAGGTAGCTGATATGGAAGGTATAGTGAGAATCAACCTTTAAACAAACATTATAATGAAACTAGTGGTCGCCCAATGCTCAATGGAGAAAAAGAAATGAAACAGAGAATGAGTGCAGACTTAACACAAAATCGGTCTGAAACAGGAAGTTGAAAAGGAAATTCAACAGAAAACAAGACCTGAAATTTAATACTTGTTATCCACCAAGCACAAATATTACACACACACACACACACACACACACACGTTCAAATTACACCTATAATAAAATACCCCAGGCAAAAAAGGCCTAATTAACAGACGAACCTACGCGAACGTGGCTTCGCAAACAAGCGTATTTGTTCCACCCTGTTGATTTCGCTTTAAGGGAAGGAATCCCTACCCCTCTGCCCTATGTTGGTTTAACGAGGGATTAATTCCTTTAATCGTAACCCGTGAGTTAATAGACGTTCTCACCGAAGTTTTGTGGGTAAAATGAGATGAGATAAAAAAATGGCTAAAATGAAAAGGATTAAAATTATTTACATGTGATATTACATAATCACTGCTTTATTTTCATCCCGCGGCGCGACGTTCGAAACAAGGCTTGCATAATAAAAAATTGCAATTTTGAGCACTGATTGTGTTCCTTAATAACATGCCAATATTTATGGAGGTGTACAGTTTGTCCCAGAAAGCAACAAATGTGTTACAAGTTGTTTTTTTTATATCAATCCCGATAATACAAAGAATAATTAAAATATAGTAATAGGTCTCTCTTACACAATATAACGCGTTTTTGTTTGTTGTTCATTCATAAAAAGCACATTGTATCTGTTTAAAAACTAACTGTTCTCGAATAGTTGAATTTAAATATTTTAAATAGTTTTTTCTTTGTTTTTTGTATTTTTTTCCTAGCAAACAACTCCCAAGCTAGGTCGCGACAATATTCTTAAAAACTGTAATATTTTTTCTAATTCTCTAAAAGCCAAGTAACACATCCGCTAAGCTCCCATTTCCAACTGACCTGCACAATTTTAAAATTCCAACATTTCCGCAATCTTCCGACCTATGATAGTCGTTTTCTTTTTCGGACAAACGAAAAAGAATTCCGGTGAAAATCTGTCGCCGTTGCCGGATCTGATAATGGCGCAGCTTTAGCCACTGCAGTCGGCAGTTTACTTTAATTGCGCGGGACGTGCGACGCGAAGCCAAAGGCCAAAGATTTTAACAAGCTTTTATTTGGTCTCGGTCGGCCATAACAGTAACGACGATCTTTGAGAACGACGGCGTTTGTATAAGAAGAAACAACGATTAATTCTTGTTAGGGTTTATTGTCTGTGTTTTTTTTTCGTGAACGTAGACTTTCGCAAGAGATGTTAAAGAACTACATTGATGTGAGTTGATTGTTCAAATTTGAACTTACGGTGTTTCAATTAAGTATTATTTTTTAATTATGTGTTTTCACTGCGATCGAGGAATCTGGAGATTTAAGATGAATGGATGCTTGGTAAAATGGAATCACGATTTGTCAGTCATAACAAGATGAATATAAATGTTGTCTTTGATCTTGAGTTATAACTAACTAATCATATAAACTCACCGGCAAAAAAAACGGCCACTAAAAACTAGTCCCGATTTCAAAGTTGGATTTCTCGAGAGCCACTCATTAGATTTTGATGTTTTTTTTTAATTGTAAATTAGTTCCTTCTTAACGGATGCTAAGTCAAAAATTTCTATTCCGAATTTATTTTGAGCATATACAGTGCACAACAATAAGACGAAGTTTTTTGCCCGAACTTTGTTACACCCTGTAGGATGAAACAGTTGTAGTAGCTATTGCTAAATCAAATCACATTTTAGCCTCATCTTTTGTGAGTATTTCGTTTTTTTAATAACGACATTATCTCTGTTTGTATTGGAGATACGCTGCTTTAAAACGAACGTCTCGGAAAAATGCTTCGCAGGCAGAAAGTTTTATCTATAAATAATCAAGGTGACATAGACGAAAAGGGATTTATGAATATTTGCAATATGACAACAACGGTTGTCAAATTAAAAAAATGCCATTATCTGTGACGGATGTTGCTCGTATTGTGGCTTTAATTGAGGATGGCCGAAGTCGACGTTATGTGTCCGGTACCCTGGGTATACCTCGAACAACAGTCCAGAATGCCTAAAATCGGTATAAGGAAACGGGAAATTTCACCAGTCGGGTGGGTTCCAGAAGAAAACGGAAGACAAATGCAATTGACGCGCGCTTTATTGTCCTGAATACTTTACGAAATCGTAGAATTACAGCGTTTCAGAATCAACATCTACTGCTAGCCGTGCGTAGAACTCAAGTCAGTGAGAGAACAATCCGACGAAGACTAAAAAAAAACAGCTTGTCTGCAAGGAGGCCTGCCACAGAATCCCAACTACTTCCAAGACATCGTCGAGCAAGTCTTCAGTTTGCGCGTTTACATGTGAATTGGGACATTGAGTTATGGACTAAATCTTCTTTCGCGGCGTTTGTTTTAAAGCAGCGTATCTCCAATACAAACAGAGATAATGTCCTGATTAAAAAAAAACAAAATGCTCACAAAAGACGAGGCTACAATGTGATTTGATTTAGCAATAACTGCTACAACTGCTGCACCTTACACGGTGTTACAAAGTTCGGGCAAAAAACTTCGTCTTATTGTTGTGCCCTGTATATGCTCAAAATAAATTCGGAATAGAAATTTCTGACGTAGCATCCGTTAAGAAGGAATTAATTTACAATTTAAAAAAAAATCATCAAAATCTATTTAGTGGTTCGCGAGAAATCCAACTTTGAAATTGGGACTAGTTTTTAGTGACCGGTTTTTTTGCCGGTGAGTGTAGTGTCAGAGCTTTGACAAAAGCCAGTATCCGAGACGATTTTACAGAGGTTGGTTCTCCATCTCCGATATTAGTCGCACCAAAAGTTTAGAGCTCGGTGTACTCAGTGATGAGGGGTTCTGGTGCTTCTCCATTTTCCCACAGAATCTGCATTCGCCATTGTTTCCTAGCTTCAATCTACTCAGGTGTAAGTAAATGGTATTTAGAGCTTAACCTCGCCAAAATTATCGTCGATTGCCATTCCTCAGCCGTCTTAGACGCCGTTTTTTTTTCGATCGTATAAAAACCACGCAGAAAATATAGGACATGCCAAAAAATAACAATTTTAAGTGAATTTATGGCAGTTATGTAGGCATTTTCCTGTGCGTTTTCATCGCTCTATATTTTATTCTCTCGTCACGATGACAGCCATATTACAACGATAAATTGTCAACGATTAAATCAGAATAGGATTTTCCACAAATAGACTCTCAGTCCTAGACACGAATCCACTCGGAGACTCTTTTATTTTGTGTCATCCGTTGACATTCACTAAATTTAAAACGCGATTTTTCGACATTGAACAAGCCCGTTTGCGGGATATTTTATTGTAGCAATGTTATTAGAGTTTTGAACACAATTTTGTTATCTTCGATTTATAATTCGGCAAGGTACAGCATTGATTTTTTCGATACGTCAAGAAAAATCGCTGATGTGTCACATTGAGTGGTCGAAGTTTTGCGTACTTACGAAATACATGTAAGAAATTGATACCATCTATTGGTCCCTCAGTAATCGTAAACACTCTTGGAAAATGAGTTTTTGTATTCGGAATCTTCACACTAATAAATGACTGACAATCTTTAATGTCGTTAAAAGAGTGGCAAGTCTGAAGTGGCAATGGATAGGACATGTGGCAAGACAGGATCCAGACCGATGGCCCCAAAAAGTAATCCTATGGAGACCTAGGGGAACAACAAGAAGTGTGGGCCGACCAAAAAAGAGATGGGTCGATGACGTCAGGGCAGTGGCGGGTAGACAATGGATAAGATTGGCTAGAGATCGCGAAGCATGGAAAAACCTAGAAGAGGCCTATATCCAACACTGGATGGAACCAGGCTGAGAAAGAGAAGAAGAAGACTCTTTAATGGCATCTATGGTCAAAAACGTGATTTCTTCTCTCCTACATGCTCCAAATACTCCAACGATTAAGACAACTTTAGCTAACAGGAATTCTTTGTCATTGTCTTCTTTTATAAAGCGTTATATTTCCAGTTTAGTAAATACTGTTGATTTCTTTGTCTAATGGAAACCTTCAGGAAATAGGCTAGCAATACCTTTTCTGTGAAATTCTCAACATGTTTTTCTTTGACCCAGGTTTCAAAGTTGTTGAAGGTGGTCTCGTATAAGTTTTTCGACTTCTCGGGCACTAACGTGGATAGCGCAGTTTCAGCAGCTTGTTGAATATCCAAAGCCTCGTCATTATCACTCTTATGTAACAAATAGTTCTTTACGCGTAACAAATAGTTTTTTACAGTGAGATGTTTCTCAAAATTGTACGTTTTTGGTATGTTATCCATGCACTGGGGTCTTTCCTAATGGTGTGAGCTTGTTTTAGACGTATTTTATTCAACATAAAAGCTACTTAAACACACATTCAGTCTAGACCACTCAAAATCCTCTTATTTTTTCCACCATATTCGCTCGGGGTTTTACATGTCTGACATATTGCGTTTAAGCATCCCCTCCCCACCCAAAACAAACATGGAGCCGGCGGCCCCGGTCGGATTTTTACACACATATTATACGTATCATGGCGCCGCGCGTAGGAAATTCCCTCCGTCATAAAACGGGGCTTATCGGGCTTTGGGCCGTTCGCCGCACAAAGTATTGCGACAGTTTAGCGCCGTTTAGGCCGACCGTTTGCGTTATCTAAATGAAATTTGTTTATGGACAGCGTCGCCGGCAGAAAAAAATCAGAACAGGTGCGCTCAGGAGTATTTTTCAAAATTCTGCGTCAAAACCTCAAATGGGGAAAACGCCAACGATGTCCATTTTATAGCAATTTTTATATAACCAACTTAATCTGTTGAGAATACTAAGTTCTAAACACATGCTAAATTGTAATTGAATCTAACAAACGATGTCCAAAGAATAACGCAGTAAAAATTTTTTGTACCTTAACATGATATTTGGCAACATTAAATCAGTTTTTTCTGTAAAAAGTAAGTTTTGTGACATAGTGACACCGTTTGTTTTTCACCTTACCCTTGAGATTTAATAATTAATTATTTTAATAGTTGTATTTAGATACTTTTTTCCATAGCAACTGTTAAAATTGTTTTATATTTTTTATGGGATTTAAATGGAAGTAGTTTGGATATGGCGTTTGTCGCCTCTGCCTGAATATCTGTTGGTAATTGACTTATTTCGTCATTTGACACGAAAGAGAATTAGAAAATATTGACTCAAAACTGACAACTAAAGAGACAGCTTTATTTATTTGTCAAATTATATAGAAACCAACGCCAACTCCCGAAATTAATTCATCCGCGATTTCATCGCTCGTGAATTAATCTTTTCGATCGACGATAAAATACCATTTTATCGTCTTGTATAAAAAATAACTATATTTTACAAAGACTAACTATTATGATAACTCGATTACATTAAATATTATGACAGCTTCAAAAGATCACTAACTGTTTATTTTTCTTTTACTTTAAAATTCTAATATTACAGTTTACTGTAAGACATTGCGAAAACTAGGAATGGCTATTGTCTAGATGAAAATAACAACTCGGCAAAAGGAATTGTTTTAAAATTGGGTTAGATGTGATTGAAAATGCCACAGCTCCACGCTGCTTCGTTACCAATACGTGATCCGCTGTAAATCTTTCAATCGGAAAAATCAAAGCAGTGATTTCTAAAACAAAGGCAGCTTCTTGTAATAAAAATGTTATATTAGAATGACAAGTATATCAATCAAACTATTAGTTTGAAAAAAATAAGAATTAATCCTAATTTAAACAGATTTATGATTGTGATGACCACAGCTCTTCGCAAAGAAGCCATGAGGGTAAAACAAAGAGAAACAAATTAAGCAAAGAAAATAAAGTCCTACTCTGGGTGTCAGATACCAGCCCACCAAGGGATAGAAGGTAATGAAAAAGCAAACGATCTAGCTAGAAAAGGAGCGAACACTCCACTAACTGGACCACAACCAGCAGAACGGTTGTGGTCAAGTAAAAACCAACCAAAAGCAGAACTCAAGAACTCAGGAACCTGGAATCCTCCAACGGTCTGAGACACTGAAGAAATTTCTCAGGACATACTATCAAGAAAAATCAACGATTTTCGTTGATTTAAGTAAGATCAGTCTTCGGATTCCTAAGTGTTTGTTTTTTAACAGGACACTATCTCCTCAATGAACACATCAGTAGATTGAAGCTAAGAAACAACGACGAATGCAGATTTTATGGGGAAAATGAAGAAACATCAGAACACTGAGTGCCCCGAGACGACAACCATCCATGCCATAATCTTTGGTACGACTGATATGGGACATAAAAACTAACCTAACCTAACCTCTTTAAAACCCTCTCAGATACTGGCTTTTGTCAAAACTGTGAGCCTGTATGATGAGTTATAACTTAACAGTTCATTTCACTACTCCGAAAAAGTAGCAAAATAAGCGTTCGGCATTTAACGTTTTATGTAAAACTGGCTAGATATTTTTAAGCAAATGAAGAAGGAAATTAAAGATAAAGGATTATACTATATCCGTATTGTAGCACATTTTTAGACAACTTCTTTATTTTTAAGATTTTGATTGTCAAACATCAACAAAATATGTCTTAGGTTTGGACTAAATTTTCTCGAAAACATAGACATAATTTAAAACTTCGTTACAATACGGAGATAGATTGAAGTTTTGTGATTACAGTGATATATAATTTATATGGTTTTGTAATAAGAAATGAAGCTCTGAAAACCTTAATCAAGCTGTAATCAAAGCACGTGTGTTTGGAATTTTGGGTGTGTATAATATAATATATATTTTTTTCGGTCACACACGATCAGTAGAGTGTAATACACTCTTAAAAATAAAGAGCACATGTTTATTCTTTTTGTCATGACTGATAAATCATGATTCCATGGTACAAGTCTTCATTAATCTTAAATGTCTACATGCCTTGATCCCAGTGAAACCAAATAATTAGATAATACTTAATTGAAACATCATAAGTTCAAATTTGACTAACTCACACCAATGTAGTTCTCCAATATCTCCTACGAAAGACTAGTCTTCTCGATGTGCCCTATGATAAAAAAAAACGTCCAAAAGAATAAACCCTAACAAGAATAAATCGTTGTTTGCTTCTTATACAAACGCCTTCGTTCTCAAAGATCATCGTTACTGTTATGGCCGACCGAGACCAAATAAAAGCTTGTTAAAATCAAAGGCAAAGATTTTAACTTAAAATCTTTGGCCGGCTTCGCGTTGCAAGTCCCGCGCAATTAAAGTAAACTGCCGACCGCAGTGGCTAAAGCTGCGCCATTATCAGATCCGGCAACGGCGACAGATTTTCACCGGAATTCTTTTTCGTTTATCCGAAAAAGAAAACGACTATCATAGGTCGGAAGATTGCGGAAATGTTGGATTTTTAAAATTGTGCAGGTCAGTTGGAAATGGGAGCTTAGCGGATGTGTCGCTTGGCTTTCAGATGATTAGAAAAACATATTACAGCCTAACCTAACCTAACCTAACTTAAATAACTCGGTTATTTTCTATAAAGAGAAAATATGTTTCTTTTATCGATATCTACCAGCCCTGAAAATATTTGCACTTATTTAAGACTCACTCTGTATATCCTTCAAATAGTTCAAATCCTTCAATTTATTAGCTGTTAGTAAGAAGTTTCACTTCAAATATGCCCATATAGTGAACACAAAATTTTTTTAATCATACAGTATAAATAATATTAAACACCTTCCTTTGTCTTTGTATTAAAAGGCAAAACGCATTTTTTAGTTTTAAATTCAACCTGAATATATTTTATTACAGAATACCATGCATATTTTCGAATAAACTACAAACTGCAACCTTTTCAAGCGTATTCTTTGGCTCGTTAAAAATTTCTTGTTGTCAAATTTAAGTTTCTTGCAATACGCCCGAGACTATTCCTCGAAATAATGCCCTTTTCTTTTACATCCTTTATATAAAAGCGTACAGTTCGGAGACTGCCTCATCTTGGGACGGTAAAAAGACAATGGCGTTTTTGTTTCGGCATTTCTCGGCATTTTTAATAAACATAATAGATATCCTCCGGAGAATTCCGGCGCTGTGCTCAGTTTATGCCGTTTTAAATAAGAACTTTAAATTGGTTAGATATTCGAATTATTTACAAAGTTAAGTAAACTATTTTTTATGTTAATAAAATGAAACTTTCCTGTAGATTTGTACATATCTATTGTGTCCCCCTTTCTTGAGTTATAACTCATCATACAGTCTAAAGACTTTGACAAAAGCCCGTATCTGATACGGTTTTACAGAGGTTAATTCTCTATCTCTATAATTTATAATATTTTTTTTATTTTTATTAAAAAAAGATAATTAAACCAAAATACTACTACATCTATATCTCTGACTACTACTAATTGCTAGTAACTAACAATTTGTTTTGTGTGGTCTGTTTTTGTTTAAATGTTTTGTTCATTATTCATGTTGGGGATTTATTTTTATATTAATGTTAATTCTCAGGCAACCAGTAAACTCATAGAATATTTATTTCTTTTGCATAATCAAAATTGTCACTCTAAATTTTACATAACCAAATTGTGACTCTATAACTAAACCGCTGTCTCTTTTAGACAGATGTCACTTGTCTTGTCATTATTTAATTCATTATTCGAATTCTCAAAATGTTGTTAACAAAAGTTTCATCTTAAAATAAAATTTTAATCAATCACAATTGTTTCTGTTCAAAATGTTGTATCCTATGTTATAGGGGTTGTTTCTCTCTACAATTTCCTGTCTCATAATGTACCGTTTGTGTCCGGGACGGGTTCATAGTTTCATAGTTGTCGATTTTCGAAAGAAATCAGTACATCTATATTATTACGTATATTTTTCATTTTATTCATTTTATGGAAAGCACTGTTTATTAAAATGTTGTATCTTATGTTATAGGGCTTGTTTCTCTCTACAATTTCCTTTCTCGCAATGTACCGTTTGTGTCCGGGACGGGTTCATAGTTTCATAATTGTCGATTTTCGAAAGAAATAACTACATGTATATTATTTCGTATATTTTTCATTTTATTGATTTTATGGAAAGCAGTGTTTATTAAAATGTTGTATCCTATGTTATAGGGCTTGTTTCTCTCTACAATTTCCTGTCTCACAATGTACCGTTTGTGTCCGGGACGGGTTCATAGTTTCATAGTTGTCGATTTTCGAAAGAAATCAGTACATCTATATTATTTCGTATATTTTTCATTTTATTCATTTTATGGAAAGCACTGTTCATTAAAATATTGTATCTTATGTTATAGGGCTTGTTTCTCCCTACAATTTCCTTTCTTGCAATGTACCGTTTGTGTCCGGGACGGGTTCATAGTTTCATAGTTGTCGATTTTCGAAAGAAATAACTACATCTATATTATTTCGTATATTTTTCATTTTATTGATTTTATGGAAAGCAGTGTTTATTAAAATGTTGTATCCAGTGTTATAGGGCTTGTTTCTCTCTACAATTTCCTGTCTCACAATGTACCGTTTGTGTCCGGGACGGGTTCATAGTTTCATAGTTGTCGATTTTCGAAAGAAATAACTACATGTATATTATTTCGTATATTTTTCATTTTATTCATTTTATGGAAAGCACTGTTCATTAAAATGTTGTATCTTATGTTATAGGGCTTGTTTATCTCTACAATTTCCTGTCTCATAATGTACCGTTTGTGTCGGGCAAGGGATCATGGTCTCATAGTTGTCGATTTTCGAAAGAAATCAGTACATGTATATTATTTCGTATATTTTTCATTTTATTCATTATCATAGAGAAAAAGTCTTAAACACGTATATTTTATTTTGTTGTTTTACATATTTGTAGACATGAAGTAAATAATGCTCCAAGTGCCAAAATCAATATTTTGAGATAAAGAACATTTTTTGTTATATAACCAATGTATGAGAACGGACGGTGTCTCTGTTGGGATTTTTTTAATACAGTTTAATAGCCGTGGCACTTAGCGATTTATATATGTTGTTGGTTATGGAACTTAGAACATTTTACAACCTTGCAATTTAACATAGAAATAGAAGAATAGAGAAAACTAATTTTTTTCTTGTATTTCTTTGAAAAATCGATGAATATGCAAAAGGCCAAAAAGCAAAACTAGTTCTCCCAGCGCTTTCAAGCGAAAAATTAATTAAATCACTGTGAAAAAGACCAAAAACTAAGGCCAGGCAGAGAGAGGAGGATCAGTCACTGGGCACGAGGAGCGACATCCATTGTGCTTATTAAAAATACCGAGAAATTCTGAGACAAAACCGGCTCATTGTCTGGCCGAAGCGGAGATAAGGAGTGCATCTTTTGTCAGAGATATTACCAAGACACAACAGTCCAAGGCGGTGCTCCCAAGTTAGACGACTATCGGAGGAGAATTAAAATTAATAAGATTTATTATCTACGAAATAATAAAAAGAACATCAAGGTCCAATTTATTTCGTCTTTATTCTAATTCTCTTTTCATAAAAGAGACTTTGTAAATCGTGTTCAATATATGATAGCTTTGTTTTTTTGTTTTATGAACATACGCTAAGAGAAACTATCAGCCGAAAACAATTATACAGGGTGTTCTAAAAAGTTGAGTAATTGGTGGCTAACCACGATTCTGCTTAAACTGCTTGGCGTAAAAAGCTTATTTTTGGCAAACGGATTTTTCGAAAGTCAAATTCCAACGAGATAAAACTACCCCTCAAATATTACCAAGTTATATAATAATATCGCCATATTGTTTTTTCTCATGCTGAGATAAACGTGAGAAAAATTTATCCAGTTTGTATGTTAATGGAAATTCTTGCTTTGCTTTATCATCACCATTACATATAATTAATTCGGCGCGAACGAAGTCGCGTGTACACGCTAGTATATAATAAAATTAACACTAATTTTTAATTTGGCACTTTAATCAGCATTAAAATGTACAACTTTTCTTCCATTTTTTCGTAGTTCCCGAGATTCCAATGATGAAGCTCCAATTTGGGACACCCTGTACGTCATAGAATAAGTATCATTTTACTAATTAAAATGAAATAAAATTGACTAAGATGGGCTCCTGTATACACTCCTTTAATTAAAGCTAACTGAAAAATTGGCTTAGACAGGAGGAATAAAAATGGCATAATAAGAAATTCTTCTTCCTAGCTGAAAAACTTAATTAGTAATGAGAAAAGGCAAAGCGGAAAATCCGGTTTGTCTGGAATCAACACAAAACTATTATTTTACGTAAATTTCCCTCAGGATTCGATTCTGTTTGTTTTCTTAGAACGAAAGAAATAACTAGGTCTGTGTTTTTTAAAATTAAAAAAATGTAATTATTTTATTAATAAATGTATAGTCTGTTCGACGAGAAGAATCCTTGGCAGTGATAGATGTGTCTATCATTTTAATTTTAAAGTATACTTCTTTTTTTTATTTAAAAAAACTATTTTTCTTTGCAGATTTTACGTGGGAACAGTGATACTGCGTCAGTGGAGAGTCACAAGCTGATGCCGATTATTTTTGCCAGTAAAATTCGTCTACTGCCTTACAGTATCCACAGAAGAACAGTTTGTTTGCGTATGGAATTGTTAGGATGTCCATATAAAGGTTAGTATATCTAAATGAATAAAACAGAGTAGGGTTTGTAGATTTTAGATTGTATGGGAGGAGGGGAGGCTTTTTTGACTCATCATAAGTCTCAGTTTTTTGATGTGAAGAATTTGATTTTGATGTCAATATGACTCCTACTTGTAGAGGGCGCCACCTATATATTTTTTAACCGGTTTGAAAAGTAATAATTTTTCGTCCGTACCTGTATAAAGCTACTGAGTAAAAAAAAATACATTTACAACGGTTTTTACGTAAAAAAAGTGTCTTGGTAAAAATCGCTACGAGTAATGGTTCTTGAGATATTTGGAATCGAAATTTTAAATACCTGTCATCTTTGACATAAATCAAACATGTTAACTAAATGAATGAAATGTTTTTGTGACAAAAATTCTTTATCATAAATTTTTCGCAGAAAAATTAATTATTAATTTAAAAAAATCAAAATAACTAAATAACTATCTAGGTTAGATTAGGTTAGGTTGCTGGGGTTTGGGATCATGTTTGATCCCTCACTCGGAGGCCTTGGGCCCATTGCGATACCCCTGTATTGTTTGACCAAACCTTCCTCTCATTCTTTCTTTGCGTTAAAGCACTTCCAGCTCTTTGCAATGTTCCCGATGTCGCTGATGTTGGCTTCTGCTGCTTCCTCTAGTCCCTCCAAAAAACCTTGCCCTAAAGTTTTAAAGCGTTGGTATTCCAGTGCCGGACAGTGGCACAGCAGGTGCTCTATGGTTTCTTCTTCCTCTCCGCATTCTCTGCAGTAGTCGTCGTCGGAAACTTTCCATCTCACGAGGTTTACCCTAGTGAAACTTCTCTACGCGCGCTGGGAGTAAACATTCAAGGCCGTGACATACGAACTATTGAGACGGCCCTGTCACACGAGCTAGTTGTAACGAAACGTGTTAATGGCTTAGAAATACGTAGTGAGGCGACGTGTGTTTATGCGCAGTCCTCGTGTTTATCAAAAATATTGATATTTTAATACAAATTTTGTAAAAGTGAATCAAATTATTACGTGTAAAAAACCATTTGTTACACGTAAAAAAACTATTTTTATTATTTTACGCGTATAAAACTATTTGTTACGTGTAAAAATCTATTTGTTAAACGTAAAAAAATATTTTACCAGAAACAAAAACTTATTGTTTCTGGTAAAAAATCTTTTTTACGCAAAAAGAAATATTTTTACGTGTAAAAAACTATTTGTTAGACGTAAAAAAAAATTTTTTACGCGTCAAAAACTTATTGTTTCTGGTAAAAAACTTATTTACCCAAAAAAAAATATTTTTTACGTGAAAAAAACTATTTCTTTACGCGTCAAAAACTTATTGTTTCTGGTAAATTTTTTTTTTTTACGCAAAAAAAAAATACGTGTAAAAATCTATTTGTTGCACGTAAAAAACTAATTTTTGCGCGACAAAAACCTATTGTTTCTGGTAAAAAACTTTTTTACAGAAAAAAAGAATTTTACGTGTAAAAAAACTATTTGTTACACGTAAAAAACTATTTTTTACGTTTCAAAAACTATTTGTTTCTGTTAAAAAAACCTTTTTTACGCAGAAAAAACACTTTTTACGAATAAAAAACTATTTTTTACGCATAAGAAAATATTTTTTTAATTTATGACTTTTTCAACATTTCAAACTACATTTTTTCAAACATTTCCTTGAAATTTTTGAATATAATAGAATCTTCCTAAACAGTAGATGTTCTCTATAAAAATATTTTTAGATAATATCCTAAAATGAAAAAAATGCTATTACTATTTAATTTATTTTTATTGTATTATTAAATATTACGTTCGCCTATGAAGGGGTCTCATAGAAATTTGAAGTCAAGCAAAAGCTCTAATTTTTTGAGAAATTTTAATAAAATTGGTACTATACAAAATAGGCCTAGGTATAAATTTAAAATTGATTTCATACTAGCACAAACCTATTTACCTCTAAATACCCTATTAAACAACCATTAGGTGCCCTTTTCCTAATCTAGGGCCTTGTATTTTATGCGTCTAAAAAGGTTGTTGCTATTTTATTAATTCACTTTCCTGCATTATTATACTTTGTCATTACGGGCCGTAATTCCCTTCAAATTACTTTAGTAAGCTGTTTGGAATATAGGCCACCCGAACAACTATATGCATATTGTATTAGAGGCGGAACTTTTCAAATTACAAAGCACATTCTTGTATTAAGATTTTGGAGTAGAAGATATATTTAGTTTAGAATGGTTTAAAGTTTGTCGTAGATACTTATACTTTGATTATAAGTTTCATATTCTTAGATGCAGCTGCGATATATATACCGGGTGTTCCACTAAGAATAGGAGTATACTCTGTTTTTTTTTTCTCAGGTAAGGTTTCGACAGACGATGACAGATGAAAAGCAGATGACGTCCCATACCAATCTATTTATTTTACTAAAAAAAGTTTCTAATATTTTTTAAGCTAACTATGGATGGGTTTAAATATGAATCCGTCATGCGTCGTCTCTTGTTGTTTTTAACCAGTTTTACTAGTTTATTTCAAAAATGACAGATCATATTTCAATTTTATTGGTTTGACGGAACGATGAACGACAAACAGACGCCGATGCCTATGAACTCGCCTTTAAATTTTTGAGGTTTGTCAAAGTTTTGCCAAATTATAGGTTATAATTCTGTGTCAACTTATGTCAAATACCCTGCGTTTTGGAAGATGATGCATTTTTATTCGTGTTATTACGTGTGTTTTGTGTCTTTTGAAGTCAAATGGAGGAAAAATCGAGGAAAAATTAATTGTAGACCCAGAGCACAGTTTATTGTTAATACTCGCTGCCCAGGCAGAAAGTTTTATACACCAATAAAGTTATTATCAATAAAGTTTGTATACCATCTCGTCGTAGATGAGTTCATCTCGTATATGGTACAAAGATCGTACTAAACATATACTAAAAACTGGAGTAGCTGTAAAATATCTACATCATACGATAGGTAAATAATGGATTTTAGTAGGTACTGCAGAAAAATAATGTCAAAAGGTACTGGTTTAAAAAAATTTAGATTAAAGTTAATTAATCAACTTCTAAGGTATAAAATTTGGTAGATTAAATTCTTGTGGAATATTACAAATTTGTATTTGTGCATAAGTTATATTGATAAATATAATCATAAATGCGGGAAGTTTTTTGAAGCTTGAAAGTAATGCTTGTTCTTGTTTGTTTTGTGTTAACTCATACCGTTTTTTTTTAATAAAATAACTTGATTATATTTTTTCAGTTTTATATAGTTTTTTTCACAATATTTTGAAGTAATCACTTATCAGTCAAATTTTTAATATATTAATTTCCTGCTATGCGTTCCAGTTGTACCAACTTATTTCTTTGTAAAATAAAATAAACTATATTGAAATTAAAATGATAGACACATCTATCACTGTCAAGGATCTTGTCATTGGATAGGCTATATTTGGATCGAAAACTAAATACTCCGAATCAGTGGGTGCAGAAATCTACGCTATCGAAAGATGCGTACAACTTAGATAGGAACTATCGGGAACAAAAAATACCCATCTTATCTGATAGTCAAACAGCTCTAGGAGTGATCAGAGCTGTAAGCTCACAGAAAACTTAAGTTTTTTTTTTATTTAAATCATTTTTTTTACTTAAGTCATTTGATTTTAAATCATTTTTCAAAATCTGACTTAAAAAATTCTTTTTCAAAATGACTTTGAAAAGTCTTTTTCAAAATGACTTGTGATTTAAATCTTTATCCCGAAATAAAAAAAGATTTAAGTCTTTTTAGAAAAGACTTAAGTCATTAAAAAGATTTTGAGTATTTTTATAAAAGAATGAAGTCAGATTTTTATATATTTTTATGATACATTTTTAACAGCAGCTTTCTTTTCTAAACTGTTAGGCGGCAGCCAAGCAGTTATTTTGGATATATTTTGTTGGAGGCATTTTGTTCTATTGACTAAATTGAATTGGTGGGGGAAAGTTAGATCTATTTTTATTTAAAGGTTAATAACTCCGGACTGGGTAATCAAAATCTAACGAACTATGTCTCGCTTAAAAGAGCGTTCCTTGTTCTATATTATACCATATAAACAATAATAATATGCATTTGACAATATTAGTATTATTTTAGAAGTATATGCATATAATTTTAAAAATCATAATATTTGAAGATATGATTTACATATGTTTTTTTATCAGTTTTTATATTTATTTTAATTATACTAAGGGCTGACAAAGGTTAGTCTTGGGTCGAGATTTCCGTATGTAAGAAGAGTATAATGCGTTAATAATGTACTGAACAAAGAGAGAATAGTAAACACGTTGCCAAACGTATGAAATAAACAGAGAAACTATGCACATCGCTAAGAGACGTGGAGGGGATATAGCAGATTTGTCGAGAAGTGTCTAGCCCTAGCAGTCAACTATTAAGCTTGACTAATCAGGTTGGTTAGCATGGTTATTTGAAGGGTGTTAATTCATTTGTGTTTGTCATAAACTCTAACGTGATTGGTCGGGATTAATAGTTGCCTGCTAGGGCTAGGCACAAGTGATTTGTCGCAGTTGACCGGTCGACCCAATCAATACCTCTGTCAGTACTTAAAGTTCTAGGGAAAGGTGTACGTCATGCGTTCAGCTTCACGATTTAATTATGTCTTGTGATACTTAATTTGTTTATTTATTAACGAGTCGTTGTAATTTTCCCTATAGCTTGAATTTTTTAAGGGCAAGCTAAAAACACTTGAATTTTTGGTAAAAATAAATGGAATTGAGTGGGTGGTCGATAGTGGTCGCGCTATTAGAACTCAAAAATGAATTCAAAAATCGATATCTCGAAATCTATTAGAAATAATAGATTGTAGTTTTTTCAAGAACTTTGTTAATATTTCTGCTGTATTTTCTTTATAGACAATATGTGAAAATCTTCATCAATAAAAAAATTACACGATTGCTGAAAAGTGCTATGTTCTAAAAGTAAATGGATGTATTGTTTACAATTTCTGAATGGAAAAAAGAACCTTATCGAATTTTTCTTATGTAAACATATTGTAAAATATCCGATCTTGGAAAAAAATAAAATTTCAATATCTAAAGTGGTTCTTGAGTTATGGCCTGTTATGTGTTAAAAAGTTGAGTTTTAAATTATACGTTTTTATATATATACGTTTTCTCGTTATAAAAAAATGACACCCTAACGATATCCTTATAATTCCATTTTAGATACTCAGAAACAATGATTTTATCTAGTTATCTCTTGAAAAAAAAGTCTTTTAAAAATAAGCTGTTTGCGATCGTGATTTTACTTTACTTGATAGGGAAAGGCGTACCGGCAACGCCGCAACAGCACACCATCGCACGTCGCATCGGTCGGTCGCATTTCTCTCACTCCGACTTAATAAGATCCCTATGCGATTTACTTCCACACATGTAAATACCTACCCAAAAGTAACAGTTGCCAGCACGGTACTTATAAGAGGTAATGAAAACGATTTTCATAAACAATAAACTCATTTTTAAATAATATCTCACTGTAACAAAATGAAAAACAAGAACATATTACGCAAAAGTCGTTAATATTAAAGAGTCTATGTCAAAATTAAGTAAATTTACGAAATGTTTCTAGTGACATTGCCATGGCTTCCTTTTCTGCTAATTTACCTACTTAGAGAACTAGGGTAATAAACTCAATGTCTTTTATGGAGACAATAAGGCGGAAGATTTATGAATTATTTATTAAATCTTCTATATGAGAAATGTACGCTTTATGATTAAAGTGCTCATAATTAAAACAGGTACATCAGAACATTTTAAATTTGTAGTAGAATAAATGTACGTAGAATTACTTACAATGTAATTATACAATGTATATACAGGGTGGATGGTAAATAAGCGCTAATATTTTCTAGAGAAAGTTAAATTTGTAAAAATTTCCCTGAAACTCATAAATTAAATTGGAATTGTTCGAATTATTAATCAAAAACTGTTAAAGTTATTGTGCATTGAAGTTTGACGATGAATATCTTTTAAACGGTTAATTTAATCGACTAATTATAAAAAACCATTTTTGTATAGAAGTGAATTTCCGATCTACTAACCTTTTTTTCAGAGTATAAAGTAAAAAAACTACTTGTATTTATATTACTTGCCAAGTAAGGTTATTTATTTCGCTATTATTTTACCAGCTAAATTATGTCACTCTATTTATAAGAAATGAATTCAAAATAAAGCCAAGATAGCTCTTTTTCATACCATGTTTCCTTGTAGCTGGTAATCGTCTTCTAGACTTTATGTAAATTTCCCTCTGTAGATTATAGCGACCGCGAGGCTCGAATGAAATTTCGTCGAGAAGATAAGTTTTCGGTTTCATAATTTCGCTGGAAATTAGATTTTTCCGACAAAGTGGAGGGCTGCGTATTCCTTTCTTCGTCTCGCGCTCTCGGTTTGTTTCAAGTTGCGAAGATTCTTCAGAAAACTTTTCCAACGACTGAGAATACGAACTCCATCAAAAAAATTAGAAGTTTGTCCTTTAAATTAACTACATAGTTGGGAAAAGAAGTTCGGTTTCGGGTGTTTTGAAGCTGCGATTTTTATGTTTATTAAATAGTTATGTTACTTAATATTATAGGTTAGAGAAACTGTTTAGAAAAAACACAGTTTGTATATTTATCATAACTTAACGAAATATGATTCGCAATTACTATTTTTATAATTTTTAAGTTTTTTTACCACAGATTTAAGGTTTTTATTTTAGGATTTTATTAGAATTTGAGGCTTATTCAACCATTTCCAATTGTGGTGTAGCCTCTCTTACAGACTTTCTCTGTAGTTGGGTTAATTGTTGTCTATTGTATATATATATATATATATAATATCATCTTAGGTTCAGTCTTTTTCTAGGTCTTTTAATTTCTTGTGGGTACAGTGCTGTAATTTTTGTGGTCCATCTGTTATACGTTCCTTTTGCCAGATGAGGGATTTGCCTCTGTGGTCACATCTATTACCTGGGTCTTTTGTTATATTCACTCTATTCTTTTACGGTCTCTCTTGCAGCATATATCGTTCCATTGAACGTTGTGCTTTAAGGTTTATTGTGTTTAATTTATATTCTGCATAATTTTATTCTTTATTCCTACGTGGAGCATTGTGCTTCAGTAAATGCCCTCCAGTGGGTTCTATTGTTTGAAATTGATTTAAAATCTTGCCATGATCAATTTACTGTTGTGATCTTCTTTTTAATTGTTTTTTGCCACGTGTGTCTTTGACGACCAGTTCTTCAACTGCCTTGTAGGTCCCACTCAATAGCTCTGCTAGCGATGTTGTTGCCGCTTCGCTTTAATGCGTGACCAGTCCACCTCCATTTCGTCAGTTTGATCTCATAATAGTCCTACCTCTTGTTGGTTAAGCTCCGTAAATTTTTATTTCTGATAGTTTGTGGCCAGAAGATTTCTACAGTTTTTTGCAGACAGCGATTTATGAATACTTGAAGTTTGGTTTGTTAATTAATGGCGGTGTAATTTTCCAGGTTTCTTCACCATACATCAATAATGAGTTGACATTTGAATTGCACAGTTAAAGTTTGGTGAGTTGAGAGTACCGTCTAGAGCTCCAAAGATTGTTGAGTATTCTAAATGGTATTTGACATTGTTTATTCTGTTTTGATATCTTGCTCTGTGCTTTTGTTGGTTTATATTATACTGCACAAGAAAGTAAAATTATATCTTTTGCTGGTCATTGATTTACAATCAAATAAAAATAAACACCTAACTAAATTACATCACATTGCCTTGTCGCTGACATAATATAATCAATAGATGTAAAAGTAAAATATTCGAAACTCAAACCTGCTCATTTACATAGCAGATGAATAGATGTCAAAAATTAAGTAGCAAAAAAAGATTTAAAGTCCTTTTATTACTTGTCCTTGTTTGTTGATTTAATATCCATAAAGTCATTAAAATTATTTTAAGAATTAAAAGAATCTCTTAAGAATCCGGTGGTTCTATCGTGTCTCAAACGTCTCGGTCCTTAAAAAAGCTAACTGCGAGAGTATTGGAGTCATGGTTACAAAATTCCGCTTAAGATGGGCTGGCCACGTATGCAGAATGCAAGAAAACCGCATACCAAAATCTTGGATTTACGGTGAGCTTGTAGACGGTAAGAGGAGGCCGGGTGGACAACTGAAAAGGTACAAGGACGTTTTCCACGAAAACTTAAAGGGGATTAACACGCAAAATGAGTAGGAGGAAGCTCACAATATAACTCAATAGAGAAGAATTGTAAACTCAGTCAACAGCGACAACCAAAAAGTAAAGAGGCAACAAAGCAATGAGATTTTTGAATGTCCGGAGTGCGGCAGGCAGATAACATCACGTATCGGGCACAGTAAGTCACAGAAAAGCTCATGAAAGAAAACGCCTAGTATGACCATCTCCTGATGCGTGTCGAATACTCGTCAGCGAGTAATGGCAGTAGTATATATGTATGTAAAATTATTATACATTTTTTGTCATAACTTAATGGTATATTATTTACGATTCTTAATGTAATTATTTTTTATTTTTTCCAAGGCTTTCCTAAATTACTGCTTCTTTTGGTCTTATTAGAAGATCTCCATGAAGGAACTACTCTTAGTTAAGTTAAAAATACATAAGTAAGCTCTACAAAGCTCAACGATTAAATATGTGTTGAAAGAACCTTTCTGTCAACAACACCTAATATAAATTATGATTACCCACATCCCACACCTAACTAGCCTATTATAAAACGATTCCCAACGACCCAGTGGCGTCGGTTAATTTGCTAAGAGTGGGTGAAAGAACTAAATGAAAATGTCTTGTCGAGGTCCAAAACGGTTGCGAAATTAATCACGGCCAAGTTTTAATAAACGGATCCGCTTAACTGGCGGTCTGGCCCCTGAGAGGGAGGGCGCAGCCAGTCGAACGGTGCGCGAGGCAACGCCAGCGAGACTTTTGATTAATCGACCCTCGACTAAATTAAACCTCGCCGTTGCCTCTCGTCGACGTCGTTGAAGAAATAACAGCGAAATATGCAAAACTCAAACTTGCTCATTTACATGGCGGCTTAGAGATCGATGTCAAAATTAAGTGGCATTCAAAACGCTTTCATTGCCAGGTTTGCCCGTTGATTCTAATAAAATGTATACAGGGTGTTTCAAAATGCATGTGCCATCCCTCGTGGGGAAATTCTTCACGTAAAAATAAGACTTTTTTTTCGTACCAACATAGGTCCGATTCTGCTTTGTTTCGTAGCTACAGGGTGTAAAAGTCTTAATATTTTTTCGATTTATTGTAATTTTCTTCTAAGTACTTTTAGAGCTTCAAATGAAATTTTGAGGGTAAAAGTTATTATAAAAGCGACATATTTTAAAACTAAAAAAGTGTCGACATCTTCACCAGGGACGTGCACATGGGTTATCATTGGAATATTTTTCTAAAAAATGCATGTACGCCAATGACTTGTTTTCTCTTGTTAGCGAAATAGTGTAAGCAGTTTAATGCCGATTAAAAGTTCTCTCTTGATATTGTGTCGATTTCGGCCTTCTTGATGAGTTAAACGCAATTATTATTTTATAATTATTTATCACTTTGCCTTGATTGAAGTCTAATAGCAACCTTTAAAAAATGTTAATATCATTAACTTGCTCAAGTATTAAATAAGTACTCATTAATTAGTCGTCAAAAAATAAATAAAAAAGTTGTTATAACTGAGTATGTAAATGCATAGTTTTAGAGTTACAGGATGTTAAAACTTTATAAAATTAGGTTTTTTTCATTATCTTAAATAGCATTATTTTTTATCATAGACACGGAAATCCGTTCAGAATAATTAGAAAAGAATTAAATCCGTATACAGAAAGGTCCACAGACTTGGAGACATAGGAAAAATCAAGTCCATTTAGCTTGTGTCGAAATTTTAACACCTTAAAAAATTAGTTTTTTATAGCTATAGCAACTGCAGCGACTATGTGATTTTTATAGAAAATAAGGGCACCTGTAGTTCATTTGAAAATGTTATAAATCGCTAAAGAGGTTTCAAATCTCTATTAATATTAAATAAATTTTATTAAAAATTGAACTAAAATTCTTAGTATCATTAAAAACAATTCAAATTCAAAAATTGTATCAGTCAAATTCCCTCATTTAAGGTGAATATTAAAGTAAATATAAATACAGCTCATTCTAAGCTCTACTTATCTTTAAGAAAAATTTAAATCATTGGTGCAATTGGGCCTTAATGCCATTTCGAATGGATAATAGTAATAATAATGTACATTATAACAATAATAAATTTTATATCATAGTGTGTATTAAAACTACTAAAACACTTTTAAATTGGTATTATATTAACAACTTTTGTTTTTTTAATCCAAAATAAAGTAACAAATTTCAGATTAGATTGAGTATCAGATTATATATTGATTATTATATGACTTGAAAGATCACGGCACTGGAATTAAGTTTTATGTGACCTTGAACAGAATAGTTCACATGGTAGCGACCGATGAATCACTCCCAAACATTCGTGGCCTTTACTATATATCGTTTGTTACTTCCTGGTTAACAGTATTTTGAATTCGCTCAACTATACGTTTCTGATATTTAACAAATAATGAAACGATGCTCTAAATGGCAAAAATAGTCATTTTTACATTGAAAAATATGTAGATTTCACAAAATTTGAAGTAAAATCTTGTAAATTTTCAAGAAGAAAACAATTGACGTCAAGGAGTATCCCTAATCCTAAAATCCTTTAAAACAGTATCGTCAACTCTTTCAATCATTGTTGTATTTTGCATTGCTCCTTATTTTGTTTTAGTAATTATAGTTAACTTTTACAATATACATTAAAATTTAGCACCACTTTGAATCTAGTCTCATAAATACTAAAACTTTTCCGTTTTATTTTTATAAATCTATATTTACCAAATAAATCACAAAGCAAAAAAAAATAATGACAATATTGCCGTTTTTAGCAATAAATTCTAGTTGAACGTTACAGTGCCCTAAATCGAGCAAAATTCAGTGGAAAATAAATGCATAAAATTGAAAATATGCCGAGTATTACAATCATAACTCTCTGGAAATGCTACAAATTTGCTAGTTTTCGCTTCAATGCCGAAATTTTATTTCTGTTTTTTTTTCTGATTATTTGCGATAATCCAGAATAATACGAGGTCTATTCGAGCTGAAAATGTTAAAGTAAAATATTTATTATTTAACAGATATTTAAGGGATATACGATATATTTAAGGGATATACGATAGAGCAACTCTAAAAGAAGTCTTCCGTCAACTAGACTGGACCAACAAAGGATTAAAAATAGATGAAGAATATCTCAACCATCCATTATACGGAGAAAAACAAAATGTTAATATTTTGGTGAAAGTTTGAAACACCCTATGGAATATGTTAACAAAGCAAGGAATTTAAAAATAATTTTATCGTCTAGGTACGTCTTTTCCTGATAGTTTGTTTTTTGATTCATCTCAATAGCTTTAGTTTTGTTGGAGATGTTCGCTTTTGAATAAGAGAGTAACGATTTACATCCTCATCAACACACTTATAAAATAGTGTTTTATTGTTTTTGAAACGTCACTGTCATTGAAAAGTCATATTATTATTGTTTATGACGTTTACTCTGGTAGAGATGGTTTTAAGTTCTGGTTCTAAGTATCGGCTATTGCTGCTTTAATTGATCATGGTAGCTATCAACTTCTGGACTTAAACTATATCTGCTAGATTAACTGCCCAACAGAGAATAATAATATAATTTTTCAAAGACAATGACATTACACAAATCATAAATACTCTTTTATAGGTCTGTTGATTCGAACCAAAAGCCAAGGTATGGCTTTAATGGAAAAAAATCGAAAAAATGTTTGTGTCTTTTTCAAATGCGAATAGGTATCTCCAAAAACAATAAAGCTATTATGATGAACCAAGAAATAAACTATCGAGAAAAGATACCCGTAGATATCAAAATTATTTTTAAATTCCCTACTTTATTATCGTACTTCACAGGGTGTTTTAAACTTTCACCAAAATACCAGGTTTTGGTTTTTCTCATATAAATGACAGATGACAAATTTTATTTTTAATTTAGAAAGAGACATTAAAAAGCCAAATAATTTAGCTAGAAATTGCTTAAAATTTCATCAAAATCGGTCCACTAGAACACAATATACAGGGTGGTCCGAACTGTATTCCGGAAACTTCGGCAGCATATTCTGCAAATAAAAATAAGTAAAAAAGTTCGTATGTCCTAAAATGCTTAGTTTCGGAGATACACGGTGTAGAAATTTCATTTTTATTTCGATTTTTCCTAAATAATTTATGAACTAACATCAATATTTGGATGAGATTTGGTGTTTCGGAGTTTTTTGAAACGATAAATTTGATTTTGATGTCAATATGACTTCTACTTGTAGAGGGCGCCACCCACATATTTTTTAACTGGTTTGAAGAGTAATAACTTTTCGTCCGTACTTGTATAACACTGCTGAGTGAAAAAATATACATTTACGACGCATTTTACGAAAAAAAGGGCTCTCGGTAAAAATCGTTACCGAGTAATGGTTCTTGAGATATTTGGAATCGAAATTATCAATACTTATCAACATTAACATAAATTAAACATGTTAACTAAATAGTTATTAGACTGAAATCATAAATTTGAAATGTTTCTGTGCTAAAAGTTCAACAGAAACTGTTTTAACATAATTTTTTCGCAGAAAAATTTATAATTAACTTAAAATAATAAAAATTTCACAATTTAATTATTTCAGTCAAATAACTATCTACCCAACGTGTTTTTTGTCAATACTGACATGTATTGATTATTTCCATGCTAAATATCTTGAGAACGGTTGCTCGCAGCGATTTTTATCAAGAGACTTTTTTAAAAAAGCTACAGAAAATTTCTACACCCTATGTCTCCAAAACTAAGCATTTTAGGACATACATTTATACGAACTTTTTTACTTATTTTTATCTGCAGAACATGCTGCCGAAGTTTCCAGAATACAGTTCGGACGGTTTATACAGGGTGGTATAAAATTTTAAGGTGTCCGTTTTTCGTGCCGATAAGTGTGGTTTTTTGGTTATAAATTCTAGAACCTAAAGAAAATAATTTTAGAAAGAATCGTATTGCATTTTAGAGGGAAACAGCCCGATTTCCCTTAGCAATTCCGCTTAATTTTATTAAAAATAAGGAAAAGTTACCGTCCAATTTCAATTACATCAGCTTTAAAATAAGATTTACGCGAAATAACGCAAATAAACATCGTTAAAGCAGTTGCAGGAGCCGGAGCCGCGCCGCGGAGGCCTTTTCGCTCTTCTTTTCAATTATGCCTTAGCCGGCTTTACGTTCGAATAAATAACGAAATTCTATGCGCCCGGCCGAGATGCATTAGCGTAAAATATAACCTTACAATTAGTTCACTTGGGCATAAGCGGAACAGATCAACCTTAGACCATTTACCCTCTAGATACAGAATTGTTTGTCGATATCTTGAAGCCGACGCTACGCAACCAACTATTTTACAGTGTTTTTCGATAAATCGTAATAGTGTCACTGTTAATTTAAATTCTACCACAAAAAATGTTCTTCTAGATTTACTACCTTTATACAACTACCAGTTGTAAAATAAATAATAAATAACATAAAATAAGCTCAGTAAAGACTGACAAATCCACAAAATTTCAAATCAAATTCAAATGTGTCAAATGGATCGCCAAACAGAACTGTCAAAGATCCCCACCCTAGAGACCTCTTTCCGTCGACCATGCATGAATACGTGGATAGCATAATACTCCTTAATCTTTTTATTCAAAGCTTATTTTATGTTAACATAAGCGAAACAGATCAATCTTAGGCCATTTACCCTCTAGATACGCAATTCATTGTCGATAGTTTGTTGCCAACATTTAGCTATGTAATGACGTCACCAAGCAAAGGATATGAAACTTCTGATAGCAGGCAATACTATGTTACAGGATTTTAGAATCAGTGATTGGTATTGATGCTAAAACATATTATCAATATTTTTTTTAGTAAATTATGTAAAATTAATTGACTTCAAATTTTTGGCTTTACTTTCTAGATAATTTATTTTCATTTTTTGTTTCATCTTACGTGTTTTTTTATGAAAAATCTGGTTTTGGACGTTGTCAAGATCCTATTAAATTAAACAAAAATTGTTGATTATTTGTTGAATTTACATAAAAAATGTATGGAAAATTGTAAATTATATCATCATCATCATTTTCAGCTTATTCGATCATTTCCAAGGCACGGATAAGATTTGAACAATGCGATTGTGCGTTCAAAGAGTCGTGAGAACTGATTCATTGCTTACAATACGGTTTGTTCAATTGAATCGTGGCCAGCGCGGATCCATAAGATTTAAACGATGAGCCGTAAAAAAGAATCGTGAGAATTGAATCGGATCACAATGCGATCGTGCGTTCAAAGAGTCGTGAGAATTGATTCATTGCTTACAATACGGTTTGTTCAATTGAATCGTGGCCAGTCCGGATCCATAAGATTTAAACGATGAGCCGTAAAAAAGAATCGTGAGAATTGAATCGGATCACAATGCGATCGTGCGTTCAAAGAGTCGTGAGAGTTGATTCATTGCTTACAATACGGTTTGTTCAATTGAATCGTGGCCAGTGCGGATCCATAAGATTTGAACGATGAGCCGTAAACAAGAATCGTGAGAATTGAATCGGATCACAATGCGATCGTTCGTTTCTACGACGTGGCTCCGGCGGTGATATAGGCATACAGTCAGGCACCAATATTTAGACTTGAACAAAAGCCCTAAACAAACATTATAGACGTAAAATGCAAACGATAAGAAAGTTATTTACAAAAAAAAAACTTATTTATACTGTGCTTACTACGGGAGCATCTGTAAGGTATTTAATTTTTACGGTAATATTTTTGTTAAAATAATATTACCGACTATTAAATATCGGACTAAAAGACAAAATTGTGTTTTTATGCAACTCCAAATAAATATTGTTGGCCTCTGCTCAATGTGATAAAAAAACGGCGTCAGCGATGGTTAAAAAATGAAGATCCCTGTCATTAAATAAATAAATAAATGCCTTTATTGTCAAAAAATGTTTCAATTTGTAGACAAAGGTAAACTAAACAAACAAAGTAAACAAACAAGGTACACAAACAAACAAACAAAAGATAATACAAAACATTATACAAATATTATTTTCAGTCTTATTGTTTATAATAAACATTTATAAATGTTTACAATGTCAAAGAACAAAAAAATAAAAACAACATTCAAAAATATTTAGCTAGTTTATAGTAAATATCAATGACTTCTAAATAAATTTATTTCGATGTCATTAGTAAATATGGCAATATCAAACATTAGACCAGTGTTTACAAGATCAGATCATTTTATATGTAAAATTATATGGGGAATATAATCGATGTTCATTTCCGAGCCAACTAGACGCATTTTTTTTTTCAATCATGCGGTATTATATACTATTTATTATGATTATTAAATCAGCATTAAAATATGGCTCTAAAAATACTAAATTAAGGTATTAAGACGTCTTTAATAAATAGTATATATAAATTGGATTGTGTTGAAAAACAAATGAAAGAACTGTATATTTCTTTTTCTAGTCCCTTAAGTAATTGTCCTACCAAATTATCGTCGGTAGTGCCAGTTCCGATTCTTGTTTTTAAAAACGTAAATTGTGCATGTGGTTCGTTCAAATGAACAAATCGTAGGAGTCAATCAGTATGAGAAATTGAATCGTTTGGTTCGATTTATTAAAAAGAATCGTAATGACCATCACCAGTACACATCGGTCAAATGATTTCTTCTTTAGATACAGTGGCATTTTAAATTTGAATGTGATTGAAATTGAAATATATATATATATAATCTAGGAACAAGAAAGAAATAGTGAGGGGAATGTAAAAAAAGAAGGAAAAGATTAAACGGCTCAGCCCTCAACAACTCGCAACCGTATAAACCAGTGTACACCACGTGTCTTGACTGGTGTACACTGGTGTATACGGTTACGAGTAGTTGAGTTAATATCAAATATACATATTTGATATTATATTCTGTCCTGTTATATTTTTTGCTGTAGATGACATATTTTATGATAACCTCTCATTAAAGAAATACTGTTCCAACTGTTCTAAAAAGTAAAAAAAAAGATACTGATTTAAGGATTTTGATGTATAACGATAATTCCTGATTTTTTTTATTTTTACCGTAAATTTTGTTAAGACCACTTCTCAAAAGAGGTTTACAATCATAATCGAGCTCTATATGATTCGCATTTCTTAATAACAACCCGCCCTTTCAATACAAAGCTCCGGAAGTTTTGTAAGGCGTTCCGGAAGATCTCGTATTAATTGAAATTTGCCCTCATCCAGCCTTATAATGGTACCGCATCGAGGCGCTTTTAACCTTCAAATTATGTAGGTTTGTTCGCTGAAATATGCCTATTATCCCAAATTAAGGGTTAAATGCCAGAATTTCCCAGATTCTGGTTATCAATTTGCAAGAAGTTTTATTCAATCTCGAACTTGGCAGTCACCCTGCTTCAGGGCTGGAAACTGGAACTTAAGTTTCTCAGTTCTCCTGGTTTTCTTAGCTCAATTAGACGCACTTTCGCCCAACGCAACGTTTTGAAATGTCTATGTACAGGGTGAGTCTTAAATAAATGCAAATATTTTTAGGGGTAGTATATTTTAACCACAGAAACACGATTATGAGTTGAAAAAAAATTGAAAATTTGACATATTTTGAAAATTTTTTGGATTTTTTTTAGTTTCTAATAAAAAATTATTATTTCTTCATAATATGGCAATATAGGTAGTAGATTATATTTACCAGAAAAAAATCCAGACAGAAGCCAGTGGTTCTCAAAATTTAAGCAATTTTTTTTTTGGAAATTTTCAAAGTAAAATAACTCGAATATTTTAGAGTTATTTGAAAAACGGTAAAGAGAAAATATGTTTCTTTTATCGAGATCTACCAGCCTGAAAATATTTGCACTTATTTAAGTCTCACCCTGTATATACAGGGTGGTGCTTAACATAGGATGCAGAGTCTCAAAGGAGAACGATAGTTTGTATTGAAATGAAACTTTTTGAGAATATGTAAGTTAATTTAAAGCATTTTTTAAAATTATATGGAGTTCTATAGAGTGTCTCCCAATAAACACATTAAAGCTGTGTTTTTGTAATGGGATACCTTATATAATTAATTGATGTGTGGATTCTACTTACAAAACTTCCCGAGCTTTGTGTTGAAAGAGAGGTCTATTAAGAAGAAATGCGAATCATATATAGTTCAGTTATGGTTGCAAACCTCTTTTGAGAAGTGCTCTAACAAATTACATATGCAGTAAAAAATAGAATAATTGAGGAAAGAGCGTTATTCAAACAAAATCCTTAAATCGATATATTTATTATTAGTTTTAAAGTAAAAAAATTAATAGCCGTGTATCTAGTCGAAATATATTACCCCTAAAATTATTTGCACGTATTTCATCCTGTATCAATTTAACATGAAAAAATTACGTGAACTTAAAATTTTCTTCCTGACGAAAACTCTCCGTCCAAAACAATTTTGTCCATTTTCTTCTACGAAAACCTGGATTTTCTCGGAAAAGTCCGAGATTGCACCGCGGCCGCCACATATAAATCATAGCCGGGCATCGGTCAATTGTTGCTCCGTGCGAACGTGACGTGAAAACAGGCCAAAACAGACCCGTTCTCCTTTTAAACCTTGTTTTGTAGCGGGGGCGCTTCCTGTTGTGCCATTATTGCGGGAAATCGGAAACATCGCAGTGCGGTAGCAGTGCTGAGTGGCGAAAATCAGGGATAATTCGGATTTTCAACAAAGGAAAAGAGATTGAAGAAAAATGCAGGAGTTTTAACAGGCGTACAGTTGCTTGTGTTTATATTACCCCATGTTTAACAGTTTTATTAACAGGCTATTAGAGGCATATTACAGCGTCAAAATAAATAAATGTAAAGATAATATGAACAGAGATAATGGTCCAATTCCTTCCAGTTCTTTGTTCCCTATTAGTCTCGATAATTAATTGTTAGGCTCGGTTGGTTTTGACTCACTTGGCTAGCTTCGTCATGCTTGCTCAGTACCAACTGAGCGCCTATATAAACGCTCAATTTGTAAATATTAGTTTAGTTTTAATCATCTGTTGAAACGCGCATCAAGTGTTTAAAAGTAAAGTGTTTTGATGTATTGTGTTGAATTAGTGTTTAATTTTGCTGTAATAACAGCAAAGGTTCCAACACAGAACTGGAATCTTTGACAGATTTGTTTGACACATTTGAATATGACTTAAAATTATGCGGATTTGTTAAGCTATTTTGAGCTTATTTTATGTTATTTATTGTACAGGGTGGTTGAAATTGGTCTGTTTTAACAGAGAAAACCTATTTCCTGACTAGATAGAGCAAATCCGACATAGATGTCATGGGCTCGATTTCTGAGAAACGTTTAATGGCCTAAACTGGCCTGTTAGGTCCTCTGATTTTTTTTATGGTGGAAATTAAAATGCCTTATATATAAGGGAAGAACCACTGGGGCGAGAGAAAAATTACCGAAAGCTACTAGGCAAGCTTTTGGACTTATTACAGCAGTTCGCCTAATAAATTGTTGTAACTCTGTGCACAAAAGATTATTATTGTGTATTCAACAAGGGGGTGCTCAGTTTGAACATATTTGATGATTTTTTTAGAAAACTATATTCGTCACTCAAAAAATACTTTTTTTTATTTTTATTCTTTGTTTATTGTATCGATTTCAATTGTAATTACTAATACTAATATAGAATGTTATTTTACCTTTTCAAAAGTCTTTAATTATACAGATAAATAATAATATAAAATATTCAATTGTGATAAAAAATAATTAAGCAAATAGGTCAACACAAAATCAAGGCCCGCTTCGATATAAAGATCAAAAACCTAATATTTCTCTCATTCTTAGAAATATATGTCCTTAACGTTAGACCATTGGAAAGGGTAAAACGCCAGCATTTTTTTAAGTTCATAGCCAACTATGATTTCCATTTAAAAAAATATATTTTTTATTATTTCTGACAAAAAGAGCAAGCATAGAAAAAAACTGACTACGCCACTGGATTGTGCCTAAAAATGTGCCTTAATAACGTTTTTACAGAATTTTATTATTCCGCAAAATAAAAAAGTTATGGGCAATTTTCAAAATGGTAAAAAATTCGAAAAGACCCCGTATCTCAGTTGGCAGTGAAAATATGAACAGGCGGTTTAGGCCATTGAACGTTTCTCAGAAATCGAACCCTTTGACATCTATATCGGTTTTGCTCTATCTAGTCACCCAAGTAGCATCTATCTGACTTCGAACTAAATCTGACCCGAAGCGACGTCAGACTTTGTACAAATTTAGGTCGGGTGCTGGTGATACGACCGGTGACGTCGCTTTCCTATTAAAAGCGACGTCGTTGGATCCGAGTCGGTAAATCCAACGATCTGTCGACGTACCAAATAACAACGTACCACTTTTATTAATTTTCGTCGTTCCAAGCCAACGTCGTTCCCACGTTGGCTTTGCACGACGTACATATACGAACTAGCCCGACGTCTACCCGTTGTCCGAATAGGATACGTCTCACTGATAATCCCTAAAGTAACGTCCAATTATATTTTGTTGTATTTTATGTTAATATTTATAACCTAATTTACGTATCTCTATTTACGTCCGTAAATACAACCCATTAAGTAGCATTTGCGGCCTAATGAACATCATGAACATAACCTAATAAAAAGTTTTTGTAAACAAACTTAATTTTTTTATTATGCCTAAAAAAACACTAAAAAGGCATTTAGACATTCATCTACATTTTACAGAAAGAGGTCGAGGCTTTTGCAAAATAATAATAGTAGTAGTGATATCTTGCCTTCACCCACAAATGTTTTTTATCCGGAAGAGATGCTGTATTACACTGGTGCATCTTAATTTCATTTTTAAGCTTAGGAAACCAGCAGACTCCATCCCCCTCCCACATGTGAGGTGCTGGTTCCAAATCTTTTAAATTTTGTATATATACTATCTTAAAAATGTGGCTGTCCCTTTTTTAAGGAGAAAACAAAAACTAAAATATAGTTACTTTCGTACAAATCACTGATACGGAGAGTGAGGTTACGTGGCGTACGTGGAATTATATACGTCATAATAACGATTGCCGGTCGTCCGGTTTGATGACTTCGGTCGTGTGAGACGACTAATGTTGAGACCCGGTCGGAATTGGTATATTGGTAGTTCATATTAAGTCGGACACAGAAATCCGCCATTCTAACAACAAGTATCCGATTGTCAGCCATTTTAAAATCACTGTTTTTGTTTTTAAAATTTATATTCACATTCCGATTTCTAGTAGAATAATATTGATAAGGTTGATTTTGGGGGGGAACCACAGTACAATTTTATGATTAAACCAGCTAGAAAATAAAAAAAAATATTTTGCGAGTTACTTTTTTATAGATATTTTTATTTCATAAATCTACCTAATTTTGAAGGCGCTCGTTGTTTTCCGGAGTATTTTAATCAGATAGATCAAAAAAGTGACTTCCGTTGACAAAACTGATGTCTGGATTAATGATTCAGAATTATAATAATATGAAATTAGGTAGGCACTTATAGTTATATTCGAGGAGTTATTATGAATCCATTTGTAATTAGGTAGTTTGGTTAGGTTTTTATGTATTCTTGGTAGCGAATATGAAACCAAAAGTAACGTAAGTGCCTAGCGACGAATTTTAAGTGACTAAAATCCAACGTAATATGACGTTGGTAATTGGTAGAATTACATTCCCTATTAGGTCAGATACCGACGTCGAGGCGACCCGAATCTGTATTTCCCATTTAGGTGCAAATACGGATCGTCAGGCGGTCGAACCGACGTTGGTACCCGACGTCGGGTTTATTGAACGCGACGTATACCCGACGTTAGATAACGTCCAAATGCTACTTGGGCAGGAAATAGGTTTTCTCTGTTAAAACAGACCAATTCCGACCACCCTGTACATTTGGTTTTGTTTAAAGGTAGTCAATCTAGAAGAATATTTTTTGTGTAAATTTAAATTAACAATGGCATTATTCCTCCTAAAGCAATGCAAAATAATATAATTCTATTTGTTAGTATCTTTTATCCATGTCTATTATTTTACCCAAAAGTAGGCAAAGAAAATGAAGTCCTCCTACTCTGGGTGCCTGCTCACCAAGGAGTATAAGGCAATGAAAAAGCAACAGATCTAGCTAAAAAGGGAACGAACAGAATAGATCTTTAAGGTCGCGGTGGTAAACAACCTCCTCCATCTATATCTACCTAAAATAAGAAAAATATCTAGAAAAAAATTAAAGATATAGAACAGATAGAGGGATTCAAAAAAACCTCCGACAATAACAAATCACTTAATTTTTCATCCACATAAGGTCGCGTTCACACAAAGGTCAGTTGGCGCGCCGTGTAACCGCATCCTTAAGCGACGACCTTTCCAGCGTAAAGCGTCGGGCCATCTGGAAGACGTCTCGGATTAATTGGAACTTACCCTTATCCGGCTTATAACGATACGACTGCAAAACGCTCTCAGGCTTCGAATTATGTACGTCTGTTCCAGTGAAATATGTCTAGTAGCCTAGATTAAGGGTTAAACGCCGGAAATTCCCAATGTCTGATTATATCAATCCTGGAGAAGTTTTATTAAATCTCCTACTTACATGTTACTACCAAAAATTGTTTTTTTTGTACCTTAATTAAGTATGGAAAGTAAAAGTATTTCGGACAATTGTCTTTATTTATTTTGTTTACACAACGTTTTGGTCAGAATTATCACTGACCGTTATCAAGTGGGAACTAAACTCCTAAAACTACTGAACTTGTAAACTAGAAACGAGCATTTACCCGTGAAGAAGTTTGAAGTCGTCAAACCGAAGTCGTCAAACCCGAAATCTGGCTTCGATATGTTGACTATACCTTTATAATATGGAATGGAACCGATAGACAGGTGGATTCTTTTCTCAATCATCTCAATTCACAAAGTAACTCAATCAGATTCACAATAGAGAAAGAGAGAAAAACTTCTAGAAGTTTTTCTCTTTCTCTATTGTGAATCTACATAAAATATTACTTTTGTATAGAAAGAGAAAAACTTCTAGAAGTTTTTCTCTTTCTATACAAAAGTAATATTGTATAGCCAGATTCTTTTATTCCCTAAAAAACAAATCTCTACTTAAAGGACCCCACAGACTTCGTTCTTTTTTGTCATTTTTAATCGCCGCGATTAACAACGACGGTTAAAACTGATAGTCTGTGGCACAACATGGATATCATCACCGTCGGTGAAAATTTCTGCCTTTGCTTGAAATCTGAATCGTCGGTTCATCCATTTTCGTGAAAACTGCTAATATGTGTGCCGTTACTTTTTAATCGGCGATCTTTCACATTGGTGCAGGTGTACCGGGTGTCCCACTAAGAATAGCTCTCGGCTGTATCTCGGAAAGTATTAGCCGTAGGGGCTGCGGAAAAAATATTTATAACTAAAGAGGCTATGAGAAATTACTGGAAATAATTTTAAATAAGCCCTTAATTAACTTATTTTTACAATACGGTATCAGTAGCCCTCTTGATTATGCCCATTCTAACAAAAAATAAGATAAAAACAGTTAGTTTATTTTAAAATCGATGAAATACCAGAATACCATAATACCAGATATATTAATATCTAATAATTAAGATATTAATAACAGTGAACAAGAACGATGATTCAGTGAAGTCATCGTAGACTTTTGAAAAAAGTTGCTTTTGACGTAATAGTATAAACGTCAAATTGTTATTAGATCAACATTTTGATAGCCTTAGCAGCGTTTTTTATTGCTTTTATTATTTGAAGTAGTTGAAGTTGTTGGCCTTTTTTGAAAAAGCAATCAAAAGATAAAAAACGCTGCTTAAACTATCAAAATGTTGATCTATTAACAATTTGACGTTTATACTATTGCGTCAAAAGCAACTTTTTTCCAAACCAAAGCCTACCATGACTTCACTGAATTATCGTTTCTTGTCCACTGTTATTAATATCTTAATTATTAGATATTAATACCTCTGGTATTATGGTATTCTGGTATTTCGTCGATTTTAAAATAAATTAACTGTTTCTATCTTCTTTTTTGTTAGAATGGGCATAATCAAGAGGGCTACTGATACTGTGTTATAAAAATAAGGTAATTAAGCTTATTTTTTGGTATTTAATATAATTTTGCTAATATCTTCGGTTTGAAAGAAGATATCAAGATGCGGTTTTCGCCGACTTTTTAAGCTTTTTCTACTCTTTCCGATCAGCTAAAATAACATATACTATTGCATTTAATTTTTTTGAGAAAACGCGCAATGTTTGTTAAATTGTAAGACAACGCCCCCTAGCGTCTACGTTCAAAAGCTTATTATTATTGTTTATATGGTACAATATATAGTAAGAAACGCTCTTTAAAACGAGCCCTCGTTTGTTGGATTCCGATCATCCAGTCCAGAGTTATTAATATTCAAATAAAAACAGATTTAACCTTCCCCCACCACTTTATTTTGGTAGATAGGAGAAAATGGCTCTAACAAAAAATATTCAAAATTTACTGAAGATTATGAAGCTGTTACTTGTAGTACACCTTATCTAGGGAAAATTGTGTAAAAACTCCATTGTCTTATTTTTTGTTGCAGTTGCTGCCTAGCGGTAGTTCTACAAACTTGAAAATAATTTCCAGCAATTTCTCATAGCCCCTTTAGTTATAAATATTTTTTTCCGCAGCCGCTACGGCTAATACTTTCCGAGATACAGCCGAGAGCTATTCTTAGTGGGACACCCTGTACATGTTGCATTTATTATTTGTTATTGTCTCATTGGTATGGAGATTATTAATTTTAAATAAAGAGTTTTTAATTCAGTTTTTAGACGTTGGCTATAGGTACTTGCCTGGTTATGGAAAATTAATACTGATTATTACAAAAATCGCGACAAAAAAATAAAACTTACAAAACTCTACTTGAAAAAATGAAGGAGGAGGATCATGATACAAAGAATACAAGGTATGATATTGCGCAGGTTAGTCACTACGTCACAGGTGATAAACGGCCCATTGGTCGGCAAGTTTTGCGCGCCAATTTCAAATTGTCAAACAGATTGTGTCATGTGTGAAATTTGATTGTGTCAAAATGTGAAAATAATTTTTCATATGTCAAGCTCGATGTCAAAACATAACTTTTGGGATTATGTCCTAATTCTTCCCTATTTTAGGTTTTTTTTATTAGTGGCAATTGAACAATATGGATATTTTTTTGTATGGCGTATGACGTCACAGGTGGTATGCGCAAACTTAACGACATTGGAGCCGCTATCGATCATACCTTGTTTTCTTTGTACCATGGAGGAAGATAAGCTTCTCTACAAAGTGTAAAAACAACAGACTCATTTCATAGCATTTTTCGGAAGGAATTAAAGAAGATGAGTGATTCTGGTATCTTTTAAATAACCAATCTTTAGCCCATTTTTTTCTATTTTTCTTCTTTTTTACATTTAGTGTATCTATCGCTGCCGCCACTGCAAGTAAATCGACACGTTCCGTTTTGTTACGGTGTATGTGTATGCAAATACACATACACATACATTGCTAAAAAACAACGAGGTCTGTGGCCGCCTTAATAGTCGTACTAAGATCACTTTGAATATAAAAGAACTTAACAATCAATATTCATCACCAAACCAGTCTTACTGTTATTCACTACTTATTTATTTTCAGATGGTGTTCTATCGTACAGTGCTCCTGCTTCTTCTGACACAACTCAAGGACTATATGACAGCAGCTATGACGGTCATCGGTCCCAAGGAGTGTTATTTAATGGCCTTGGAAGACTAGTTGACGGAGAAGTTGGCTTGGACAACTTTAGATTGGATATTGGATACGGAAAAGGTTATTATATTTCAATTTAATACAATTATTTTAGTAAGTATATTTTTGATATTTAGTTTATTTTCAAGTTTCGCAAGCTTTTATGCCTATTACATACAGGCTTATTTTTACCTATTACATACAGGCTTATTTTTGTTGTTATTGTATTTTTTTTTAGTAGAATAACTTTTTTTCTTGCTAGAACATATCTTTATTGTTGACTCTTTTTATAGGAAATGGATGGACGTCATGGAGAAATGATTCTTTTTCCAACGGTTACGTTGAACTGGTCTTCGAGTTTGACCAAGTGAGAAACTTCTCTAAAGTTCATCTCTACACAAACAACATGTTTTCCAGAAACGTGCAGGTAAAATATTTTTTTCTTGCAGTATAACTAAGAAAACGCTAAAAAGGTGAAGTGGACTGTGTTTATTTACCTATGAATCGTTTATTTACCCCCGGCTCTTCCTTATCGCTGCGGCTTTTACACTTTAAAGTTGAACAACTAATCACCATTGTAATAAAGTTTATACAAAGTTCACTACACACAAACTATTAAAAATCGCTAAAATTTTGTTGCTGATGACTCATTCGTTACTTCCAAAAAAATGGCGTTTAAGGTCACAAATTCTGCTGCAGCCCGTATAATATGGGCTTTACATGTCCTAGTATTCTTTAGTCATTGCAAATTTTAAATATATTGATTTCATGCTATTTGTTCCAACTGCACCAACTTGTTTCTTTGGAAGATAAAGGGTGTATTCCGTTGCTTACCTTGATTATGGTTTTATGTTCCGTTTCTATCGGTTTCCTGAAAGTTGTCTTATTACGGAACCCAGTTCCTGAAAAATTCGGTTTTAACTGTCACCAAACTAACCAGCGCGAGAATTGAAATTAAAACGAATGAAACATCTATCACTATCAAGGATTTTGTCGTTAGATAGACTATACGCACTGTTATGATTAGGGTATTCGTTAAAATAACTTTCTCTCTTGTTATGCCAATGTTGGTCCATCCGACACAGCTTCTCCTCTTAATTAGCAGGTCGCTCTATCGGAATGCAGCGTCCTCGCCAAATTTATTCGAATCATTCGAACAGTTTAAACACAAACAGCGAACAAACGAAGAAGAAGACGAAGAACTTTGGAATTTCCGACTAGTTGTAACTCGTAATTCAATATTTGTTTTCGGCTCCTCCATTTAGCCAAGTTTCCGTTTCAGGCAAATGTCAGTAGATGCGAAGTAGTTAAATGAGATTGGTATATTTGGAGGCTAAACTAAAATTACTAGATTATTAAAAGTAAAAAATACTTTTTGTTATTTTTTATACAAGACGATAAATGGTATTTTATGACGATAATGCAATTTTATCGTCGTGATATAAAACAATATTTTTTTCCATAGCGAGTTACGTTTTAAAAAATATTCAGAAATTATTATTTCAAGGAATTTATTACGAGTAAAAAAAAATATTGTGCTGGGTTGGCGTTGGTTTCTATGTAATTTGACAAATAAATAAAGCTGTCTCTTTAGTTGTCAGTTTTGAGTCAATATTTTTTAATTCTCTTTCGTGTCGATTGCTGATCGAATTGGAGCCAGAAATGGCTCAAAACGAAATAAGTAAATTACCAACAGATATTCAGGCTGAGGCGACAAACGCCATATCCAAACTACTTCCATTTAAATCCCGAATAACTTATGAAAAGGAATAAAAAAATTTTTAAAAATGGAAACAATTAAAAACGTACGAGAACAAATAAAGTTTTTAACCTATCCTCGCTGTTAAAGTATCATTTAATCTACCCTTGTGGAATAAAAAAAATAGTCAATTTTTTTGACCCACCCTATTATCTATATTACACTTTTTTTTAAATTTCTCGAAGTATATGATTTTATCATTTTTAACTTTGTTTCCTAGGTCTTTTCCAAAGCAAAAATTCTGTTCAGCATCGGTGGTCGATTCTATAACGGTCCCATTCTAACCTACGTGCACAACTCAGATCGAATCACTGAAAATGCTAGGAATGTGTCCATTGGTCTTCATCATCGAGTGGGACGTTACGTCAAAGTGAGGTTATTCTTCGCCGACCAGTTGATGATGCTCAGTGAAGTCATTTTCGAATCCGGTAAGTCATATTTTTATGATCTTTCTAATTTAGGTTCGTCATAGTCATAAAGTATCATTTGACAGTATACTGGGTGGTGCATAGTCCATTGGAGATAAGAAATGCCATACAATTTTTTTTATTTTTTTATTGTCCAAATATTGTTGATTTTATAGCCAAGTCGTAAATAGTTGTTTTAAATGTATGTGTATGCTGAATACAAGTGGCAAATTTGAGCTAATTTGGACAATCTGTTTTTAACTAATTTAAGAAAAAGATCTTGCATCTATCATATATTTTTAAATTAAAATTGAACAGGTAGCTATTCAAACCCAGGCAAATGTCAACATACCCTAAGTTACCAACCTATGATTTGGTCATATCGAATAAAATGTACTGAAAGACAAAGTTGAAGAGGTAATATTTTGAACAACTACGTTGTGTTAAAAATATTTTTTATTGTGATTACCTCGGATATACCTCGACAGAAGCTATATTTTGGGAAATTTGAGGAGAATAGGTTATATAAATGAAATGCTAAATTTGTAAATAGCCTTACTTATTTTATTGAATGAAATGAAAGGAGTGCCGTACTCTGCCTGGAATTCACAAGTAAAAGAGCACGGCAGAGAAAACCCCCATCACTATTCCAGAGAATCTAACTATGCTGTCCTGAACTTTAATAAAAGAGAAATAATAATATAGAAACTGTCCTCATACCAAAGTTTGTAGTATCGTACTTTCAAAACATGCTACATTTATATCGTTCAAAACTGAAGAATTTTTGTTAGTTTAACGGGTCCCCACCCGTAGGTATTAATGCCCTGGTTGCGGAATTAGAAGCTAAAGTTGAAGGTTTGGTGCAAATATCTTTAGATCATAAGTTATTCTACTGATTGTTTTAGTTTGCCCTTTTGCGAGCTAAGATATTTACCCATGCACGGTTGAAAATTTTAGTACACTCAACAAGGCCCTTACTCTCACACTGAACCACAAACATCGGCACAAATAGACAGTAAATGATTGTATTTAGATTACTTAAACTGAAATTATTCACAGCATAATCGATTCTATTAAATACATACACATGTTTATATATTATCTTTGCCAGATTACATAAATAGAGAAAAGCTTTAGAACAGAATCACAACAGGAAAAATGAGAGATATTCTTTAATAAACACTAGTTAATTGGTAAGAAAACATTTAATAACATTCTTTGTCACAAAACTTACGAACCAAAATAACATCAATTGCTGTCCTCCATTCGCGAACCTCGAGTTCCGGGCTTTACGCCCTGGGGCTACTCGAGAACGGTTCTGAATAGTGATGGGCAAAACTGTTATTTTTAGATAACAGTTGAAACTGTTATAGTTATTTATAAAAAACAGCTTAAAATAACAGCTTAAAAATAACAGGTTTTTATATTTTACTGCTAAATATCTGAAACAGTATGAGACGGTCACCGCCAGGCGTATTAACGCAGTTGCAAGTTGCAACAATGACGTGCTCGGTGGTAGTATTTCCAGGGTGTCAAAACATTTCTAAATATCGATTGTTATCTAAAATACCTCTCTAAAAACGTTCGTTGTTTACAAATAAGCGCTGTTTACAAATTGCGATATAAAAAACCAAAATTCCGCCACTCGTCTATACCTACACATTGCGGTCTACCTACGCCCTGCCCCTCGATCCACGTAGATCCTGAATTGCGTAGCAGTGTACAGGGTGCATATCACTCGACGGGCGAGAAGCTCTTAGTTATGATTTTACCATTTGCGGTAAAAAAATAGCAATATAAGAAAATATGTAGTATATTCTTCATAAGTAAACCAACTACACACTAGAGTTCGAATTAATTTTACACTTAAACTAGCGTGTACCCGCGACTTTGTTCGCATCGAATTAATAATTTCAAATGGTGATGATAAAGCAAAACAAGAATTTCCATTAACATACAAACTGGATAAAATTTTCTCGCATTTGCCAAAAATAAGCTTTCTAACGTCGAGCAGTTTAAGCAGAACCGTGGTTAATCAATTACTCAACTTTTTGGAACACCCTGTATGATTTTTTAAAAAATTCAAAATATGTAAAAAAAACAAAATAAATTATGCGTGTCCAGGCGTTTTCCCGAAAGACTAACCGTTTTTTAAATAACAAATATTGTAATATTTGAGGGGCGTTTTCACCCTGTTGGAATTTGAGATTCGAGAAACCCCTCCTTATCGAACCTCAACCCCACAGTCAATCCGTTTGCAAAAAATCAGCTTTAAACGCCCAGCAGTTTAAGCAGAATATTACTCAATGGTCATATTTTATGAAACACCCTGTATATATTTTTAAAAAATCTTAAAATATGTAAAACAACATAATAAAATATACGTGTTTTAAGAGTTTTTCCGAAAAACTCACCGGTTTTTAAATAAAAAATATTCTAATATTTGAGTTTTCCTTAGAATTCGAGTTTCGAAAAATCCCTTCTTATCGAACCTCTACACACTAAAGTCAATCCGTTTTCCAAAAATCAGCTTTTTACGTCAAGGGCTTTAAGCAGGATCGTGATTATCAATGACCAGATTTTTCAAAACACCCTGTATACATTTTTAAAAAATCTTAAAATATTCTGAAAATTTTTCAGAATAAATAAATACCTAAATATTGAAACTTAATAAGTAAATACTGAAACATACAGCGCCATAATATCTCGACCTCCGTCCGTTATGCTCGTAACAGGTTGAAACAGAATGTATCTGAAACAACTGATGGCGTTATTCCCCAACCTGTTTCGAACCTCCATCAACAATCGACCGATGCAGCAGCGTTCCTTTCCCACACCGATTATCTCGACCACCGCCCTGTTATGCTCGTAACAGGTTGAAAAACAACATATCTAAAATGACTGCTTCTCCAACCCGTTGCGAGCCTCCATCGACAATCGACTGATGCAGCAGCGTTCCTTTCCCACACCTGTTATCTCCACCGCCAGGCGTTATGCCCGCAACTGTTTCAAAAAACCTGCTTCTTTTATATCCTATTATTTTTAAGCTGTTGTAAATACGACCATCGACGGTATCGACCGAAGCAGCTACGTTCGCCGTAGCGCTTTCCCCACTCCGTTGTCCGTTGTCTCGCCGCCTGTATCGATGGTTGACGAAATAACATGTTTTCCATCCATACTAGTTGTTTTTTAGAATTGCTTCGAGCAGCATAGAATTTCGTGGTGATGCAGAGCGCCGACTTCGTTTTTCGTTTCACGAGCGGCCGATCTCTACGTGTCGTTACTTTATATCTGTTATTTTTTAGAAGTAGTAACGGTTGCGTTATGTTATTTATAAATAATTGTTATAAAATAACAGATAGTTAAATAACAACCCATCACTAGTTCTGAAAGGAGCTGTGCGCGATAGCCTCGTGCCTCCATATAGCGCGGAACAGTTCTGGAACTTTATGACTCAATTGAATGGAGTGAGAGCATCGCGTTCTTGAACAGTTCAGAGTTGCTCAACTGCGTGAAAGGAGGACAGCAAATGTCGGCAGTCTAATGCTATTATTTAACAACTATTATCTCTGGTCGTCGCCTGATTTCCCTATCCCTAGTTTGTGAATAATATTTTAAAAATATGAGTGTCTTAAAACTGAATGTTTTGGATTTAAAGAAATATGTCTGTTTTTAAATAGGCGGTTCATCTCAAATGATTTGTTAAAAATTATTACTCAAGCTCCATAACTTTGATTAAAGGAAGCAAAATAATTCTATATTACTCCGAAAAAACTATGATTCTTTTCAAAACGTTTCGGACCTTGTTTGCATTGCCAGAGAGGTTTTAAAAGCGACCGACCATTGCCAAACACAAACGTTTTGCACGCAACGCCGAAAAGTTTTTTTAAAGGCAAAAGCCGAGCGATATATGGCCGCAATTTTTTCATTGCTAGCCGCCTCAAAAATAACCGAAAAAAAAATATTGTTTGTTTTTCCGTTTTGAAAATGTTCGAACTAGCCGGAAACCTTACCGGGTCACGCTTTTTAGTGTCTTTTTATTTGGTGCTTTTAATTATTTCATTAATTTTAACAGTTAAGCTTCATTCAGAACCTCGCAATTAGTGGTTTCAATTATACTTTATAATTTTTAATTTACGATCATTCACAATGCTTAAAAAACACAATTAAAATTAATAGGATATCCTAGCAACAGCTTGCGTTAGTCAGTTGTATCCATAGAGAAAGCCTAGTATTTAGTTTATAAAACAATCAACTTTTGATTTCTAACCACAATTTCTCTTGATGGAAGATAATCAAAGACCAAAATGACATTTCTCTCAAATTTTGAAGTATAATTAGTGGAAAAGTTAAAAGTTTGATAAGTTTTTCTACTAATTGAAAGTGTCTACCACTAATTTTGACGTTCTGAATGCTTACATTGAAATTAAAGGAACAAACTTCTACGCTAATTGAAACCACTAATTTATTCCACTGATTGCGAGGTTCTGAACGAAGCTTTAAGTTTAATTCAGAACCTCATAATGTCTACTGTTCAATTTGCGAAGTTTGAAACTTTCGTCATCATTTCCGGCGCCATATTGGTTTTCACGTATTTCCTGACTTGGTCCATGAGTTTATATCTCTGGTTGTAAACTATAGTCTGTCCAACGAGAAGATCCTTAACAGTGATAGATGTGTCTGTCATTTTAATTTCAAAGTAGTTTATTTTATTTTACAAAGAAATAAGTTGGTACAACTGGAACGCATAGCAGGAAATATTTAAAATTTGATTGACAAGATGACAAGTGATTATTTCAAAATATTGTGAAAAAAACTGTATAAAACTGAACAAATGTAATCGAGTTATTTTATTTAATGAAAACGGTATGTCTTAATACAAAACAAACAAGAACAAGACACTACATACCAAAAAAATATAAAAAAGAACTATTTTTTACTTTCAAGCTTTATGAAACTACCCGCATTTATGATTATTTTATCAATATAACTTATGTACAAATACAAATTTGTAATATTCCACAGGAATAAATAAAACAACATAGGTAAATAAAACAAACTATTTTATTAATAATAATACCTACCAAATTTTATACCTTAAAGGTTGATTAATTAACTTTAATCTTAATTTTTTTAAACCAGTACCTTTTGACATTATTTTTCTGCAGTACTAAAATCCATTATTTACCTATCGTGTGATATCGATATTTTACAGCTACTCCAGTTTTTAGTATGTGTTTAGTTTGATCCTTCTACCATATACAAGATGCACTTATCTACGACGAAATGGTATACAAACTTTATCGATAGCAACTTCATTGGTGTATAAGACTTTCTGCCCTGGCAGCGAGTATTAACCATAAACTGTGCTCTGGGTCTACAGTTAATTTTCACTCGATTTTTCCTCCACTTGACTTCAAAAGACACAAAACACACGTAATAATACGAATCAAAATGCATCATATTCCAAAACGCAGGGTATTTAACAAAAGTTGACACAAAATTATAACCTAGAATTTGGCAAGACTTTGACAAGCGTCAAAAATGACAAAAATCTAAAGGCGAGTTCATACGCATCGGCGTCCGTTTGTCGTTCATCGTTCCGTCAAACCAATAAAATTGAAATACGATCTGTCATTTTTTAAATAAACCAATAAAACTGGTTAAAAACAACAAGACACGACGCATGACGGATTTATATTTAAACCCATCCATAGATAACTTAAAAATTATTAGAAACTTTTTTTAGTAAAATAAATAGATTGGTATGGGACGTCATCTGCTTTTCTTCTGTCATCGTCTGTCGAAATCTTACCTGAGAAAAAAAACAGAGTATAACAATAACAAATTTAATAACAAAATATTAAACAATGACAAATTTATTTTAGCTTGCCCGCAGTATACAATGAATAAATACGTCCTCTAATAATATGTTCATGGATCTTATAAGCAGGAATTCCATGGGACAAACGAATGTTGCGACTTGTTTTGCTGCTTTTTGTTCTTTATCTTTTACGATTCCTCTGGAACGTATTCTTTGCACAGTGGAGCATGAAATTCTTAAAGCCTCCGATGTTCTCTATAAAACACGTGAATATTTTCGATTTAGTTACAAAATATTAACTCGGTAGTTGTCCAATTACATCGTAAACAGCCGACACAGGTAAAAGGGTTTTTCCAGCATCTTTTTCGAGTTTCAAATACTCGATAACTTTTAATATGAGCCGTTGTTCTTTTTCACTGAAACAGGACGGCAGATTAAACACAAATTAAACCATAAATAACTAAATAAACATAGAAAATCCCACAAAAATTTACGGGAAACTACCGGAGTCGTTAAAATTTAATGACAACTTTGACAGTCGGCGATTCGTTTTGTTCGATTTCAGCGGGTAATACAAATACGATGTTTGCCTTTCTCTATTCGTCCACATTAGACAAGGAAGTACGATCCTTTAGACGTAATGAAGGTGATCCGTATGTAAAAAGAAAAAAATAATCGTACGATGTAAGAAATATGATGGACTTTTTTGACACAAAATTTCCATTTCATGTGATAAACATGGATAAGAGAGAGAATGACAATCTGTGACGAAAGACTTAAACTTCGCAAATTGAACAGTACCACTAATTTTGACTTTCTGAATGCTTACATTAAAATTAAAGAAACAAACTTCTACGCTAATTAAAACCACTATTTATTAAAGTATAATTACTAACTTTTTCGATTGAAATTTTTTATGAAGTAAAAATTATGTTTTTAATGTATATCGTAGATTGGTCCTTTCTTGAGTTATAAGCTAGCTTGCTAGCTCAGAATTAGAATTATTAGAGTTAAGCAACTCGAATTTTCATTGGAGGACATTATCATATTGTCGCGACCTAGCTGGGGGTTGTTTGCTAGGGTCGCTATACCAGGTTCTCTCTCTCAATCAAAACAACCATTGAACAAAATACACATTTATTTAACATAGAGTTCACAGTATAATACAAGTTTGGGGAATGCCAAGACTTAATGGTTTAGTTAACTAAGTACTTACAGGAACATCTTCAGTCACCGCTGTCTTCTGCTAACGGACTGATGACGCGGATTACTAACTGTATAATACGACTCACATCGATAGACTAACTCCTCGACTCTCTTCAGCGTACCTTTTTATATTTTCTCCGCTCGTCCCAATTATCGGCGGGTACGTGCTCAAAAATCTCCTTTGTATATTTCCAGCACCGATATTTAGTACGAGCTAGCCCTGAAATATCACGCTTACATCGACCTGATTTTAATTGTTTAATTAACAATGTTTATTATAAGAACATATTCAGGTCGACGTATACGCGAACGATTCCCTTGAATCCACATCAAATTGGTTTACTAGAATTATATTTTACATGATTTTTCCCAATTTGATGTAAACCCAAGTTGGCCTATATTTAAGTCTTGACAATATTGATTTCAAACCAATAATCAGCGAGAATATTCGTATAATTTAAGAAAATTACTGTAAACCACTATAAATACCAATTGTTGGTTAGGTTCAACATTTTTTCTCTCTTTAAATAAATTTAAGCGTTAACATTATTAGGCATTTGCATAAAAGTATGTCTTTTGGATGGTATTCCACAAAATTTGCAGGCTATTGAGGAAACAGAAAATGTACGGATTACAGAAATAAATTGAAAATAATATTTATATTAAAACAGCATTACATGTCACTTTTTCAAACATATCCTTCAAATCCTTTAATTTAATAGCTGTTAGTAAGAAGTTTCAATTCAAATATGCGCACATGGTGCAAACACAATTTTTTTTGTAAATAATGAAGAACACCATATGCACTATAGATTATTTATTTCTGAGTTTAATTTTTTGTTCTCGTGGTGATTTGGATTGTTGCCAGCATAGTTTTTCTTTATTTTCCGGTGAAAAAAACTGGAAGGCTTCTTTTACATTTTTATAATTAAATTCCTACTTTGAAACTTAACTAGTTCCACTAACGAACGCCCGCTCCTCTGTACAAAAATTTGCATTTTTTTGTGTTTCCTGTGCCTTCGACGTTTCCAAAAGCTACGAAATGCAGTGTACGTTATCTACTTTCTAGTCGTAGTTAAATTATTCCCGGTTCCTAAATGCAATTACGTCAAGTCTTTTAAATTTATAATTGTTTTAAAAATTCATACTATATTCATAAAAATATATAGACAAGGTCGGAGAACATTCAATGGAACGAAATATACTGGGAATAACCAAAAAAAAAAACTGTAAAAGAATAGAGTTGATACGACAAAAGACACAAGTAATAGATGTCATCTACAGAATCAGATCTCCCAATTGGCAATAGGCAGGACACCTGGTAAGGACGGACGACAGATGGACCACAAAAATTATAGCATGGTACCCTCGAGAAACTAAGAGACCTAGAAAAATACCAAACCTGTGATGGGACAATGATTTAGGAACTTAGCAGGTATAACTTGGGCCCGCATAGCCAGCAATAGACAACAGCAGGCCCAACTACAAAGAGAATATCTAAATATAATATGAGGGAGACTACACTTTAGTGTAACAACCCAGCGTCGTCAACAAAGTTGAAGAGGTAATATTTTGCCCAACTGTATAACAAACAATTTAAATAAAATAAAGGAACCTACGTGATGTTAAAAATATTTTGGAAAATTTGAGGAGAATAGGTTATGTAAATAAAACGCTAAATTTGTAAATAGCTTTACTTATTTTATTAAATGAAATGAAAGGAGTGCCGTACTCTGCCTGGAATTCACAAGTAAAAGAGCACAGCAGAGAAAACCCTGATCACTATTCCAGAGAATTTAACTATGCTGTCCTGAACTTTAATAAAAGACAAATAATAATAATACAGAAATTGTCCTCATACCAAAGTTTGTAGTATCATACATTCAAAACATGCCACGTTTATATCGTTCATCGGTATTAATGCCCTGGTTGCGGAACTAGAAACTAAAGTTGAAGGTTTGGTGCAAATATCTTATAGATTATAGTTATTATTTAATTCAATTCAATTTCAATTCAATTTATTCAACTAAAAATTATTATGTATTCTATTTATTGTTTCTGTTTACCCTTTTGCGAGCTAAGATATTCGCTCATGCACGGTCGAAAAGACCCTTATTCTGACACTGAACCACAAACATCGGCACGAATGGACAGTAAACGATTTTATTTAGATTACTTTTAAACTGAAATTATTCACAGCATAATCGATTCCATTAAATACATACAAGAAAAGCTTTAGAACAGAATCACAACAGGAAAAATTTAATATATTCTTTAGTTAACACTAGTTAATTAATGTAAAACATTTACTTTTCCTTTAATAACATTCTTTGTCACAAAACTTACGAACCAAAATAACATCAATGCGTCTCGAATGATAGTCTAAAAGCTATTATTTAACAACTATTATCTCTGTTTGTCGCCTGATTTCGCTCTCTCTAGTTTGCGAATAATATTTTAAAAATAAATAATTTTATTTATGTATACAGAGTGTCTTAAAAACTGATTGTTGTGAATATAAAGAAATATTTTTATTTTTAAATGGACGGATGGACGGTTCATCTCAAACACTATAATTGGAAATGGTTGAATAAGCTGAAAATAATGATGATGATGATGGTTCATTTAAGCCTCAAGTGAATCTATAAATAGATAAAGTGGCATTCTAGATTTGCATTTCTTTTTTCTTCCATAAGCATTACATGCTAACTTAATTCTTCTGTTGATTTCTGGTAGTGTAATCTAGATTTTTTTTAAATAAAGCGTCTCAAAAAGGGCTTTTTATTAAAGAAGAATGAAAACAAAATAATAGGATTTCGAAACACTATTTGTATATATCTGGAAATAATACTCATATATTATTTTTATCTTGCGTATTTTCCGGTAAAATATATGATCACGGATAGAATATTCAGTGTGGCGTAACAATAAATTTAAACTTCACAGGTGTTTTATTTTTATGACTATCGATTTGCGATTTATACCGGCAAAAGAGTTTTTGATGTTGCGGGGATACTGTGACGACGTATTACATACCGCAGTTCTTTATTTTTCAAGGATACGTTCAATAGAATATCCTTATTTGAATAGTTTGAGAATTTTTTTTTCGGCTAGATATAGAGCTTTAAATTTTTACTATAACGATTTTTAACGGGAATTTTCTTGAATAGTACTAAACAAATTCTATACCGAGTGAATATGACTAAAATCCTGTCTACACGTGACATTTTACTTGTCCTTTTTACGTGACACGTAAAAAGGAATACCCAAATTAGGCATCGTCTGTACAGGGTGGGTCAAATTGGACGCTTTTAAAGGGAAACACCCTTTTCTATAGGAAATAGACACAAACTAATATCGGTGTCTGGAGCTCAATTTTTATCAAAAACATAATGGTGAAAACCGCATATCGATATCTGTTACCGTTTCGGAGCAACGGGGTGTTTTTCAAAAATGTGCATTTTTAACAAATCGCTGTAACTTTTTTGCTATGGAAAATTTTGTATTTTTATGCAAACATTTCCAGAGCACCTTTTTACGTAGAATTATGGTTTAAGTATAATTTTTTTAAAATTAACAATTTAAGAATTATCAAAAAATTGATTTTTTATATGGGACACCCTGTATATTTTTAATTCATTGAAAAGAATTTAAAATTACCGATCCAAAACTATAGCATACTTGATATTTTGCTTGATTCCCTTTCGAGGTATACAGTTTTTAAAAATTCGCCCACTTTGAATAAGTATAGGCTTTGAACTGCGCCGGCTGTAATGCAAAAATAATTCTTCCTTGTAGTAGCTGTTAAAACAAAAATAATATTTACAGTGAGAGATATTAATATTTAACAACATCATCACATTTAAACTATATCTAATAACAATAAAAATTAATAACAAACCAAGACATATTATATACCTACGTCTATGTTATGGACAGATGGGACCGTTTTGGAACATTTCTCGCGGAATTCATTAAGTCAGTGGGGATGAAAGTTACCCTCGCATAACCGCTAAGTACTTCTACTTCTTGTCTAGATTATACGGGCAATTTTAAAATAAAAACCTTTATTCTTCCGCAAAGGTAAAAATCTATAGGCACTAAGCTCGGCGGCCTCGATGGCCAACGGCTGGTATCTTGGTTAGCTATTCAATTATTCTCGAAATTGGCTGCAAAAATTTGCTGATAACTTTTCCTCATTTTGCTGGAAAAATGTGTTTTCGAGTTCCATTAGAGGCAGATCATCAATAAAGGGTCCAAAGCCTACTACTTAGAAGTGGCGAACTTTAAAAAATTCTGTATTTCTAAGAGGAGTATAACAAAATATCAAGTGTGCTATATTTTTGGAAAGGTAATTTTAACTTCCTTTCATTTAATTAAAAATATACAGGATATCCCAAATAAAAAATCAATTTTTCTGTTGATAACTCTTATTAAATTAAAAAAAATATACTTAAACTATTAAATTCTAGGTAAAAAGATGCTTTGGAAATGTTTTCATAAAAATACAAAATTTTCCATAGCAAAAAAGTTACAGCAATTTGTTAAAATTGATGAAACATTTTTGAAAAACACCCCGTAACTCCGAAACGGTAACAGATATCGATATTTTTCGTCTATCTCCTATAGAAAAGGGTGTTTCCCTTTAAAGGCGTCGAATTTGACCCACCCTGTACAGGGTGTCACATTTTGGTTGATATCATACGGTATCTCCGTTATTAATAAATATAGGAGGTTGCGGTTTGCAAATGAATTAGCTACGTAAAGCGATTTTATGAAATTCGTCCTCTTAGAGTGTAAAATTATGTCGAACAATTTGTTGTATGAAAATTCTTTACTATCTGATCTAGAAAAATAAAATTCTACAAAAAGAATTAGAAGAGGTTTTTTAAATTTATCAACCAAATGGGTAAAGTTAGTAAAAATGTATATAAACCTTCGTGACCTCTGGACACAGGATCATTTAAAAGACATGAGTTAATTATTTGGACAAAGTGAATTTATGAAATTCATACCTTTAGGGAGTAGAATAGGGAATGCAAGTTTGCTGTACGAAAATGCATTACTATAACATCTAGAAGTATAAAATTTTATACAAGCGTTTATTTAGTGATATCAATAATATAAACGAAATATTTCTTCTTCAAATCATCCTTCTAGGAATAAAAAATAACGTATCTATAAAGAGTGTATTAGAGCTCTTGAAAAATAAAAAAAAATGGAGTATATCAAGAAAAGCGACAATTGAAAACTTCAAATATTCAATTGAGAACTTTATTTGTCGGAGCTATATAATATATATACCGTGCTGGCAACTGTTACTTTTGGGTCGGCATTTACATGTGTGGAAGTAAATTGCATAGGGATCTTATTAAGTCGGAGTGAGAGAAATGCGACGGTGTGCTGTTGCGGCGTTGCCGGTACGCCTTTCCCTATCAAGTAAAGTAAAATTACGATCGCAAACCGCTTATTCTTAAAAGACTTTTTTTTCAAGAGATAACTAGATAAAATCATTAGACATGTTTCTGAGCATCTGAAATGGAATTATAAGGATATCGTTAGGGTGTCATTTTTTTTATAACGAGAAAACGTCAGTAATCGCGATAATTTAAAAACTCAACTTTTTAACACATAACAGGCCATAACTCAAGAACCACTTTAGATATTGAAATTTTTTTTTTATTTTGAAGATCGGATCTTTTACAATATGTTTACATAAGAAAAATTCGATAAGGTTGTTTTTTCCATTCGAAAATTTTAAACAACCCATCCATTTACTTTTAGAGCAACGCAATTTTCAGCAATCGTGTAACTTTTTTATTGATAAGGTATTTAGGTTTCCACATTTTTGTGATAAGGTACTTCTGGTTTTCACATACTGTCTACAAAGAAAATACAGCAGAAATATTAACAAAGTTCTTGAAAAAACTACAATCTATTATTTCTAATAGATTTCGAGATATCGATTTTTGAATTCAGAGTTCTAATAGCGCGACTACTATCGAACACCCACTCAATTCCACTTATTTTTACCAAAAATGCAAGTGTTTCTAGCTGAAACTTAAAAAAAATTTAGCTATAGGGAAAATTACAACGACTCGTTAATAAATAAACAAATAAAGTATCACGAGACGTAATTAAATCGTGTAGCTGAACGTATGACGTACACCTCTCCCTAGAACTTGAAGTACTGACAGAGGTATTGATTGGGTCGATCGGTCAAGTGCGACAAATCTGCTATAGTCCCTTCCACGTCTCTTAGCGATGTGCACAGTTTCTCGGTTTATTTCATACGTTTGGCAACGTGTTTACTGTCCTCTCTTTGTTCAGTACATTATAAACGCATTGTACTCTTCGTACATACGGAAATCTCGACCCAAGACTAACCTTTGCCAGGCCTTAGTATAGGGTTCTATCCATAGAGGGTACATAATCATTTCACTATTTTTGTTTTTCGAGAGATTTTGCAAAATTTCGACTTTGGCTTTAGTCAAAAATAACAAAATCGATTTTTTGAAAGGATATACAGGGCGAGTCTTAAATAAGTGCAATTATTTTTAGCGGTAGTATATTTTGACCCCAGAAACACGATTATAACTAGTTTTTTCGCGAATTTTTTTTTTGGAAAATTTGGATTTTTTTTTAATAAGTTTCTTTTTTAGTTTTTAGTTAAAAACCATAATTCCTTGATAATATGGCAACCTAGGTAGTAGAATAAATTTACCAGACAGAAAATCAGGAAAAGCTCCTGTGGTTCTCAAAATTTATACAAAAAATATTTTTTTAAAAATGTTTAAAGTAAAATAACTCGGTTATTTTGGAGTTATTTGAAAAGCGGTAAAGAGAAAATATGTTTCTTTTATCGAGATCTACCAGCCCTGAAAATATTTGCACTTATTCAAGACTCGCCCTGTATAATACCCAGAAAATCGACAATTGTTAACTTTCATATGAAATACGAACAGCTCTAAAACTCTTAAAACCATAGTTTAAATAGTGCATTTGTAAGGCTCACTATATCTATCTATAAAGAGTTAAACAATCATTTAAATCAATTCATGAACGATTCAAGGTGTCACGCGAACGTAGTCGAGGGAAAAAGCTAGTTTTATAATCTACATATATAAAATGCTAATGTTTATCTGTGTCGTCTCTACTGAAGTAACGACTTGCTCTAGAAAGTTGCTTTTTTTACTAAAAGATAGCTAAATGGCTCTTCTAAAAACTGTCGTCGCCGGATTTTTTGTTTTTCATTTAATTAAAAAAAATAAAAAGTATTTTTTTTCCTGATGTCGATGTCGTGGCGGATGCGCCAGGCTTCAACTAGTAAACTTATATATTTACGTCATTGTTTTTTACAAATTCTTATAAAATCGCTAAATAATATAGATATAATTCTTTTTATATACTTTTCCGCTGAGAAAACCTTCCCAATTATACTTTTCTTTAAAATAAAAGAAAAAAAATCGACAAGTTTCTTCTTCTCGACAATTAGATCTCCACTTCGAAACGCTAATAAACCCCCTAACAAGCTCGGGGCTTTCCCCGAGCTCGAATTTGCATTTCCCGAAGATTTTCTTTGCGGTGGAGTTTCCGCAAGACACACAATACGGCTGAACTTCGCCAAATTGGAACAGAAAACACAGTTGTTAGACGTAATATGATCCATACTCACTCTAAGTGTGTGAAATGGGTATTTTTTTGAATGACATAAAACAAAAATGGCTATTATTAAATTTGGTATTAATAATAAATTTTGTAATTTTCTGATTCTAGTAATGAAAAGAAATATACAGGGGTGGTCCAAGTTGTGTTCCGGAAATTTTGGCAGCGTATTCTGCAGATAAAAATAAGTAAAAAAGTTCGTATAAATGTATGTCGTAAAATTTTTAGTTTCGGAGATACAGGGTGTAGAAGTTTCATTTTTATTTCGATTTTTTTCAAATAATTTCTGAAGTAGCAATATTTGGATGAAAATTGCTGTCTGGGAGTTTTTTGATATGAGAAATTTGATTTTGAAGTCAATATGACTCGTATTTGTAGGGGGCGCCACATACCTGTAGTGTTTTAACTGTTTTGAATTCAAACATTGTATTTGACAGAACAACTCTGTATTTATTAACGTTTTTGAGATCTTAATGGCGAAAGTCAAATTTAAAACACCCACTATAAATATATTTATGTAGTAATATCAACTGAAGACCCTAGAAAGTAAATATTAAAAGTTCAGCAATCTCAAAATGTCTCTGACTTTTTTATGCCTTTTAAATGAAGCCACTCGCCATCTTTGATGCTTGTGCCGTGTATCTCAAATCTCCCAGCTTTATCTTAATGTAAAAATGATCGCAGGCAATAAATTCTCGATCACGTCATCAGTAAAGTGTTCTCTCTCTTTTTATTCGACAGAGAAAAACCCACAGATCAAACGCCAAAAAACTCCCGAAACGGTGTTTTTATTTATTTACTTTGTGTACAAAAAAAAATAATATAAAAGTTTTTTAGCTATATTTTTAAAGATTTTAAATATGTATATCTATTTATGAAAATATAACATTTTTATCCAGATAATATTCCTGTTTATATTTCAAAAATATCCTGAATACGAATTACCCATTTATTTGCATGTTATGGACCAGTTTGTTTGTATACAAAATGGCAACTGTTAAAACACAAACATTTACTTTCTAGGTTTACAAATGGACATGTATACAAAATTAGTTTATTTTAATATTAATCCACAAAATAATATAGTACACTTTTAAGCCAAAAAATAAAATGTTGACATTAATATAAGTTTTTATGAGGTAGAGTTTTATTTTTTATATTAAACTTTTTAACTCTGCAAAAAGAAACATAGCCTGCTTTTCAATTTTTTTTATACAAAAGCTCAATATTTGTTATGATGTCAAACAGCGCCCTCTAGCTACCATGAAAAAATCTATGGAAACAAAATTTATACTGGAGATCATTAAGGAAGAAAAGCTCTTTTAAAAGAGCCCTAGTTTGTTTAAATCGGCTAAACCAAACCAGAGTTATCCTTATTTTAATAAACGCAAGTTTAAGCTTTCCCCACCACTTTATTTTATAAGATAGAGAAAAATACTATACGCTATATCAAAAAAATTACCAATTTACCATTGAATAAAGTGCACCTGCATATTTTTGAGAAAAATACTTCTTTTCTAATTGGCCAACACAGAAACGCACCCTAGCGGACATTTTCCAAACTTGAAAATAATTTCCAGCGATTTCTCTTGGCCGATTTACTTATTACAATTTATTTCCCAAAGTTATACGATAAGTAGTTTCTGAGATACAGCATAAAGAAGTAACAGTTGGCACAGACTCAGCTATAATATGCCAAATCTCAGCCAATTAAATTTAACAGATAAGTTGCAATTTCCAAGTGTAATAATCGTTTTTGAAATAAAACACCATTTACTACAGTCTGAAGAGCCTAAGTAAATATTACGTTTAATTTGCCGGGATGGTATGCTATGTAAATCCCCGGCAATAAAAGATTTCTACATGCGGTGTGGAGTTGGGGAACATGTCGCTCTTTGCAGATTCCGGAGCGCGATAAGGCACGTACACACTCCGTTTGCAAGTTGGAAATGGGTGCTGTGCAGCGTCGCCTGTTTTTTTATTTTGCCAGGCGACTTATTAGGATTAAGTTTGGTTTGTGTAGAGATGGGCAAAATTTGCGAAGATGTCCGTTTACGAGGAGACGGATCTACGTTCCGTTTTAAACTGAATCGCAGTGGTGGTACCTTAATAAGTGCGCATGTGCACGTGACCTCCATCATGCATTTTCTTGAGAAAAAATAGTATATTTTTTTATTAGGAGTAAAATGACACTTTTTGTGGCGAGGCTATACGTTTGACTTACAGTCGAGGCACAAAAAGTCATTTTTACTCCGAATAGAACATGCTATTTTTTTTCAAACGCCACAAATCATTTTTAAACAATTTCAAACGTTCCAAATAATATAAAAAGATTTAACCTTGTATGTAATTATATATCGAGAAACTATGGTTACGGGGCTCGTTGAATTTGACACTTTATATCAGTTTAACCCATTGCCTGGAAACTTATATGGTGAAATTTTGATAAAATAATTTAGTACACACTAAGAACACAGTATGTCGCTAGTGGTAGGAAAAATAATTTTTAGAGGTTACTAGTTTATTTGGTTGCCTGTGATATGCATATACAGGGTGTTTCCTAATTAATCTAAAAAATAAAAAATCGTTAGAAAACGAATTAAAGCGGGCTCTTAATAAGTATATTTATTTTTTTCTCGACAACCGTTTGATGAACAAGAAAAACTCAAAAGATTAATTTTGTTGAAAAAGGATGGCCAGTGAAGAACAAAATATATTCTCTTTAAAAAAGCAGTGGTGTACCATTTATGTTAAGCAAAAAAATCGATTTTTTTTTAATTTTTAACACCCTGTAGAACAGAAAGGAAGTACGTTAGACCCAATGGTTATATAAAAATTGTTTTAAGAACACATGAGGAATAACACCATAATTTTTTTAGACTAATTCGAAAACACCCTGTATATTGTCAACTTGACAATGACTGCTGATAAATCAAAAAATACCTTTTCAGTGAAAAAAGCCTGATTTTCGCAGGAAAAATTTTGATTTTTATTGAATTTGGGCCCCTTGTTTGGGCCTGCCTTTGCAAATACTCGTTTGTTTTTTAATTTTCTATCTATCTAAACTTTAAATATCATAGTCAGAAATAGTTTTATTATTTATTAACTGTAAAAATGGTGTTTTCTTTTTGTGTTGCATCTTGCAAAGAAACTAACAAAACTGCAAAAATGTACGTGTTTCCAAAAGACGATAAGGTATGTATCTTAGATAAAAGAAAATATATGGTATGTATTCGTTGTTTGATTTTTTTTTCGTTCGCTTTAAAATCTATAAATCTCGGTCTATTCATTAGACAGCCAGTCGACTTACGATCATTTACATGAAACTCTGTAAAATAAATAAAAAATAAATTGTAAAATATATATATTCTTATGTTTTATTAAAGTTACTCTGATATACTAATATATCAGTGTAACTTTAAAAATAAATCCTTTGAATTCAAATATAAACATAAAAAAACATTTACAGCAGAAAAGGCGAAGGCGCTGGGTTAAACGTAGTCTCTACTAAGAACACGGAGGGGCGCTTTGACCCAAAATTTTACTATTAAGTTTCATATCTATCTTAATAGGAGATTATTTTCTTTTATCTATGGTTTAACCTTTGAGTTTAACACACAAAACATCCCCCCTTTAGAACATTTTCTGTAATAGAAATGACTGGAAGTAAAAGCTATACTGTACAAACAAACACTAGAGGCGCTGCTAGTCATTAAAATGTTATTAAAAAGTTAACAAAAATATTCATTTGTCTTTTAAATATGTCAATATTTTTATTTCGTTGTGTTTTGTGAATATTCTGTGTGTGATTTTGGCAATTTCCTCATTAATTACTGGTGTATTTGTACATACTTATTTTACCAAGTACATTTTATTTAAATTATTGTTTATATTTAATTGCTTTAATTGCTGCTTTTTTTGACCGAGAACACAAACCTGTGAAGAAGTGTAGCGTTCCTAACTGCGACAACAAAAACGACAGTTTTTTCGTTTTCCAGATCCCCGGAAAGATTCGAACTGTTTTGTACCTTTTTTTCGCTTTATAGGTATATAAAATACATAATTTATAATAACATCAATAATAATTGTTTTATTTTTATAAACCTTCGTTCGGGTATTGATATAAACATTTTTTTTTATTGTGACAAAATAGGTACTTATATTAAAATTAAATAAATATATGTTATATACAGAGTGGTCCGAATTGTATTCCGGAAACTTCGGCAGCATATTCTGCCGATATAAATAGGTAAGAAAGTTCGTATAAATGTAGGTCCTAAAATGCTTAGTTTCCGAGATACAGGGTGTAGAAATTTCATTTCTATTTCGATTTTTTCCAAATAATTTCTGAAGTAACGTCAATATTTAGATAAAAAATGGTGTCTGGGAGTTTTTTGATATGAGAAATTTGATTTTGACGTCAATATGACTCCTACTGGTAGAGGGCGGCACCTACATGTGCTTTAACTGTTTTGAAGCGTAATAACTTTTTGTCTGTACCTGTATAAAACTACCGAGGGAAAAAATATACATCTCTGTGATTTTTTATGTAAGAAATATCTCTTTGTAAAAATCGCTACCGTTCTCAAGATATTTAGAATGGAAATACATGTTATTATTGACGAAAAATATACACGTTGAGTAGATATTTATTTCACTGAAATAATAAATTTGGGAATTTTTTTTTTTTTAATTAATCATATTTTTTCTGCAAAAAAATGATGATAAAACAGTTTTTGTTGAACTTTTGGTACAAAAACATTTTAAATTTATGATCTCAGTCTAATAACTATTTGGTCATTACAGTTGAGGGTTGGAACCTTTGGTGTTACACAGCAAAATAAAAACACTAAATCACCACAATACACCAAAACACTTTTACTTTTACACTGGACGCACGTTTCGCTAACCATGTTAGCATCATCAGCAGATGATTATAAACTAAAAATTTTTTGTAAAGTCCATAGGCTTCAATTTCAAGCATACTTCGTTTACTATACAGAAATTTGATTTCTAAATCAAGCCATTTTTGTTTTGCAATTTTCTCTACCTTATCACTAACGTTACTTTTCGGAATATCAACTTTAATAAAACTAGGATAAACTGAATTGGCTTTGCATGATTTAAGAAACCAAATATCTGCTCCTAATAACCTAATCTTAGTACTAAACTTACGATAAAGATTCAGTTCCGTTGACCGTGAAGCCATCGAAGATTACAGTTGAGGGTTGGAACCTTTGGAACCAGTTTATAATCATCTGCTGATGATGCTAACATGGTTAGCGAAACGTGCGTCCAGTGTAAAAGTAAAAGTGTTTTGGTGTATTGTGGTGATTTAGTGTTTTTATTTAACTATTTGGTCAACAAGTTTAATTTATGTCAGTGATGACAGGTATTGATAATTTCGATTCCAAATATCTCAAAAACCATTACTCGTAGCGATTTTTATTAAGAGATCTTTTTTACGTAAAAAGCGTCGTAAATGTATATTTTTTTACTCAGTAGTTTTATACAGGTACGGACGAAAAGTTATTACTCTTCAAACCAGTTAAAAAATATATAGGTGGCGCCCTCTACTAATAGGAGTCATATTGATATCAAAATCAAATTTCTCATGTCAAAAAACTCCCAAACACCAATTTTAATCCAAATATTGTCGTTACTGCAGAAATTATTTGGAAAAAATCGAAATAAAAATGAAACTTCTACACCCTGTACCTCCGAAACTAAGCATTTTTGGACATACATCTATACGAACATTTTTACTTATTTTTATCTGCAGAATATGCTGCCGAAGTTTCCGGAATACAGTTCAGATCACCCTGTATAAATTACAATTTCTTGATTGTAATTTTTAATATACCTATTTCGTTACAATTAAAAAAATGTTTCTGTAATATTCAAAAAAATGTTAAATTAAATATAGGCATCGTTATTTCATGAATTTAGTGCGCAAATAAACTAAAGGAGGCGCTTTTTTTACTTTCATCTCATGACATATAAGTCAAAATTCTAAAGGGGGATGTTTGGTGGTTTAATAATACATTTTTTTACTTTTATGCATAGGCGTAAAAATGCTTTACTTTTATGCCTAGGCGTTAAAATGACTTTTTTTATATTGTCAATCACGTCGCAAAAATTAATACTTTTGTGACGTTTTTGCTATTTAATAACAATATTGAGGGTTATTTTTTGCGTCAGATTATAGTAGTTTTATCATATATTCTTTAATTTTACTCTAACTTAACTCTTTTGTAACATCGCTGTATTGCTAATTATACATATCGTTAGTATATGAAACTATGCAAAAATATCTTGCAAGTTTGTTACTAAAAATACTATAATGTATCAATATTTTTTTTTAAATTACTTATATATTTTTTTCAATGTAGTGAATTTACCGCTTCTACTTACAAAAACATCCAAAAACTGCGGACAGAAGTTTTGAAAACGGTTCCATCAGATTCAGGAATTATAAACGAACAGAACAAATATCAGTTATACAATAACAGATTGTTTAAAAAAAAACATCCCATCTCTATGTTGTGGAGTGTGCACGTGTGTTTGTGTGAGAGCGACCAACTCTCTTGGCGCCGCGCTGAGTTGGACATCTTGACAAATGTAGCTCGCGCTGCACTATTTAAATGAGGCTTCAAGATTATTTGTTAACTTAATTACGTTAAGGCAGTTCCGGATGTGTTTGTCTAAAACACTGCGTGTTTTATTCGAACAGTAGAATTGTTTGAGGATTTGCTTGGAAGGGTATTATAAAAATAAAGATATTTCTACAGATTTTGAAAAAAATCGGTTTCTATCATAATGTGATATTTAATCTGAAGGTTTTCTAATTTAATTAGTATTACATCTGTTGAGGTTAGTCATGTATGGTTATCGCTTCTTTGATTTTAATAAACTAAAACTAACATAAGTAAAAATTAAAAACAAAGTCATTTGGTTTTACTTTGGTTATCGGTCAACTTTTGGACCCGAGCAGATGAGAACGATTCTTAACGTTATTTGATGCCCTGAACTCAGATCTTCAATCCGTCAAGATTGGCTCTAGTTTTCGAGTTCGCGCATGGCAGTAGCACTGCGCTCTTATAACGGCCTGGGTAGTTGACGCACGGTCAGTTGACGACGTTGATACCACTTGTAAACCCACAGGACGTTTTACTGCCACCTCTTCACATTAAACTTGGCCTTATTAAGAACTTTGTCAAAGCGCTCAATCGCGAAGGACCGACTTTCCAGTACTTAACCAAGTTGTTTCCAAAACTGTCATACGCAAAAATCAAAGAAGGAATATTTGTCAGACCTGATATTCAAAAACTAATGGCTGACGCAACGTTTACAACATGTTTAACGCTTGATGAGGCAGCCGCATGGGCATCGTTTCAAAGTGTTGTTCACAACTTTCTTGGTAATCATAAATCACCGAATTACAAGCAAGTAATCGACAATTTGTTGCAAAATTACCACAAAATTGGAGCTCGAATGTCTCTCAAGATACATTTTCTGCATTCACATCTTGATTTTTTTCCACAAAACTTGGGCGACACGAGCGACGAGCAAGGAGAGCGGCTACACCAAGATATAGCGAAAATCGAAAGGCGATACCAAGGATTTTGGGACGAAGGCATGATGAGCGATTACTGTTGAGCCCTAATTCGTGAAACAAATCCCAAGCAGTATAAAAGACTCAGTTCAAGATCTGTTCATTTCTGATTTATATTGTTTAATTCAATAAATGACCGTTAACGGTTAAAAAGTAGCAAAAGAATGACTTTATTGAATATTTCGAAAACTAGAACCAAGCTTAAAAAATGGACTGCTGATTTGGATTCAGCTCCAAAAATTATCTTAGAAATTGCTTTTAGTTGCTCTGGTCCAAAACCGTGTATACTTGTGTAATGTTAACTTTGAAGTTTGGCTTGATATAATGTCATTTTATCAGAACGTCAGCGGTTTTTATAGACGTATCTGTTGAAAAAAACTAAAGTGGTCTTGAATAGTTGTATTTAAATATTTTTAATAGAGTTTTCTTTGTTTTTTCTGTTTTTTTTTTGCTTCCGACGAGGGGAGGAGATATACCTCCGGAAGCGTTAAGCATTTTTTCGTTACGCATTTTTCCGCTAGACAAATATGTTTTATTAGTAAAAGGTCTTCATTGGTAGGTCTTTGGTCTCCAATGGACCAAAGCAGCGGTGTTTACAAAAAATATCTATTTTATTTTGTAGATTTTCTTCTAGTGTCGAAAAATCCAAAACTCTTTTTGAAATGAAACTTCTTACTCGCTTTAGGAATAAAAATCCAAGGCCGTGACATACGAGCTAGCGTCAGAAAGAGTGCTAACGGCAGTGTTGCCATAGCTTCCTATATATTCGGGGTTGATCTATCCCTTTGTAAAACAATAAAAGGATAATACTATATATTAAACTTGAAACTGTACCTGTGTACCAATAACTTCTAGTAGTCTGCTAGGAAGTAAATTTTCGGTCTAGGTAAAGTATCTATCTCGCATTTTCATTGGAGGACAATGTCATATTTATTTCAAACCAATAATCATCGCATAGTAATATAATCGTAAAATATTCGCATAATTTAACAAAATTACTGTAAACCACTATAAATACGGTGAATTGTTGGTTAGGTTCAAATTTTTTTCTCTTCGTAAATAAATTTAAGCGTTAACATTATTAGGTATTTGCATAAAAGTGTGTATTTTGGGTGGTATTCGACAAAATTTGCAGGCTATTAAGAAAACAGAAAATGTACAGATTAGTGATGGATTGTTATTTAACTATCTGTTACTTTATAACAATTATTTAGAAATAACATAACGCAACCGTTACTACTTTTAAAAAATAACAGATATAAAATAAAGATACGCAGAGATCGACCGTTCGTGAAACGAAGTGGGCGCTCTGCACCGCCACGAAATTCGATGCTGCTCGAAGCAATTCCAAAAAACAACTAGTATGGATTATGGATGGAAAACATGTTATTTCGACAACCATCGATACAGGCGGCGAGATACAACGGACAACGGAGTGGGGAATGCGCTACGGCGCGGCGCGGCGAACGTAGCTGCATCGGTCGATGGTCATATGGGGCTTGCAACAGCTTAAAAATAATAGGATATAAAAGAAGCAGCTATTTTGAAACAGTTGCGGGCATAACGCCTGGCGGTCGAGATAACAGGAGTGGGAAAGGAACGCTGCTGCATCGGTCGATTGTCGATGGAGACTCGCAACGGGTTGGAGAAGCAGTCATTTTAGATATGTTGTTTTTTAACCTGTTACGAGCATAACAAAGCGGTGGTCGAGATAATCGGAGTGGGAAAGTAACGCTGCTGCATCGGTCGATTGTCGATGGAGGTTCGAAACAGGTTGGAGAATAACGCATCAGTTGTTTTAGATACATTGTTTTTCAACCTGTTACGAGCATAACGGACGGAGGTCGAGATATTATGGCGCTGTATGTTTCAGTACTTACTTATTAAGTTTCAATATTTAGGTATTTATTTATTCTGAAAAATTTTCAGAATAATATTTTAAGATTTTTTAAAAATGTATACAGGGTGTTTTGAAAAATTTGGTCATTGATTAATCACGATCCTGCTTAAAGCCCTTGACGTAAAAAGCTGATTTTTGGAAAACGGATCGAAACTCGAATTCTAAGGGGGTGAAACCACCCTCAAATATTAGAATATTTTTTATTTAAAAACCGGTGAGTTTTTCGGAAAACTCTTAAACACGTATATTTTATTTTGTTGTTTTACATATTTTAAGATTTTTTAAAAATATATACAGGGTGTTTCATAAAATATGACCATTAATCACGATTTTGCTTAAACTGCTTGACGTTTAAAGCTGATTTTTGGTAAACGGATTGAATGTGGGGTTGAGGTTCGATCAGGAGGGGTTTCTCGAATCTCAAATTCCAAGAGGGTGAAAACGCCCTTCAAATATTAAAATATTTGTTATTTAAAAAACGGTTACTCTTTCGGGAAAACGCTTGGACACGCATAATTTATTTAGTTTTTTTACATATTTTGATTTTTTTTTTTAAATCATACAGGGTGTTCCAAAAAGTTGAATAATTGATTAACCACGATTCTGCTTAAACTACTCGACGTTTAAAGCTTATTTTTGGTAAATGTGAGAAAATTTTATCCAGTTTGTATGTTAATGGAAATTCTTGCTTTGCTTTATCATCACCATTACAAATTATTAATTCGACGCGAACGAAGCCGCGGGTACACGCTAGTTTAAGTGTAAAATTAATTCGAGCTCTAGTGTATAGTTGATTTACTTATGAAGAATATACTACACATTTTCTTATATTGCTTATTTTTGACCGCAAATGGTAAAATCATAACTAAGAGCTTCTCGCCCGTCGAGTGAGATGCACCCTGTACTATGCAATTCAGGCGGATCGAGGGGCAGGGCGTAGGTAGATCGGAATGTATAGGTATAGACGAGTGGCGGAATTTTAGCCTTTTTATATGGCAATTTGTAAACAGCGCTTATTTGTAAACAACCACCGTTTTTAGAGAGGTATTTTAGATAACAATCGATATTTAGAAATGTTTTGACACCCTGGAAATACTACCACCGAGCACGTCATTGTTGCACCTTGCAACTGCGTTAATACGCCTGGCGGTGACCACCTCATACTCTTTCAGATATTTAGCAATAAAATAAAGAAACCTGTTATTTTTAAGCTGTTATTTTAAGCTGTTTTTTATAAATAACTATAACAGTTTCAACTGTTATCTAAAAATAACAGTTTTGCCCATCACTAGTACAGATTATACAGAAATAAATTGAAAATAATATTTATACTAAAACAGCTTTATAAGTCACTTTTTTAAATAATATGTACTTCAAATTCTTCAATGTAATAGTTGTTGGTAAGAAGTTCCACTTCAAATATGCGCACATAGTGCACACACTGTTTGAAGTAATGTGTATGGTGGGTCTATCTTTTATAGATTCTATTGTTTTTTCTATTGTATCAACTCCTCATGTATCGATTTTTACCTTAATCTACTCTTAATCTCCCTAAAACTAGATATGTAAGAAAAGACAAAATAACGAGCCCTAACAATACTGCAACGTGGCTAAACCAACAGACGCTAAAAGCGGCGGGGAATATTGCGTTTAATTTGCTTTGACGTGTTTGGGGAAGAGGCGCCAGTATGTAAAGCGGGGCGCAATAAAGGCCCCGGCGGTGCAGTTCCGGGATCCGGGACCGCGATAGGGCACGCTCGTCCGGAGCGAGTGTGTTGCCGGTTCCGGGTGATGGTGCGGAGTTGCCAATTCGGAGCAGTGCCGCAATTTTGGTTGCATTAATCGTTTCTTGTCGATTAATACAGGAATTTTAAAATCAAATGTTTTTTTTAGCTAACATTAGCTGATTTGAAATGGAGGAGAACTCATAAACGAATAAGGGTTTGTTTTCTTACGGACAATTTAAATAAAAAAAGTGTCATTTATATTTTTAATCTACTATTGAACTATATACAGTATGTCCCCGGATTGTCTTTACAAGAGGAAAAACTTTTTTATTATTGACACTAGCATGTACCCGCGTCTTCGTTCGCGTCGAATTAATCATTTGTAATGGTGATGATAAAGCAAAGCAAGAATTTCCATTAACATACAAACTGGATAAAATTTTCTCACATTTATATCAGCATGAGAAAAAACATTATGGCGATATTATTATATAACTTGGTAATATTTGAGGGGTAGTTTCATTTCGTTGGAATTTGACTTTCGAAAAATCCGTTTACCAAAAATAAGCTTTTTTACGTCAAGCAGTTTTAAGCAGAATCGTAGTTAATCAATTACACCACTTTTTGGAACACCCTGTATGATTTTTAAAAAAATTTCAAAATATGTAAAAAAACAAAATAAATTACGCGTGTCCAAGCGTTTTCCCGAAAGACTAACCGTTTTTGAAATAACAAATATTGTAATATTTTTTTAGGCGTTTTCACCCTCTTGGAATTTGAGATTCGAGAAACCCCTCCTTATCGAACCTCTACACCCCACAGTCAATCCGTTTGCCAAAAATCAACTTTAAACGTCAAGCAGTTTCAGCAGAATCGTGATTACTCAATGGTCATATTTTATGAAACACCCTGTATAAATTTTTAAAAAACCTTAAAATATGTAAAACAACAAAATAAAATATACGTGTTTAAGAGTTTTTCCGAAAAACTCACCGGTTTTTAAATAAAAAATATTCTAATATTTGAGGGGTGGTTTCACCCCCTTAGAATTCGAGTTTCAAAAAATCCCTTTTTATCGAACCTCTACACCCTAAAGTCAATCCGTTTTCCAAAAATCAGCTTTTTACGTCAAGACCTTTAAGCAGGATCGTGATTTATCAATGACCAGATTTTTTGAAACACCCTGTATACATTTTTAAAAAATCTTAAAATATGTAAAAAGACAAAATAAAATATACGTGTTTAAGCGTTTTTTCGGAAACTTAACCGTTTTTTAAATAAAAAATATTGTAGCGTTTTTTTAAACAACTACCTCTGCGAACGGCAGCTTTTCATCGGAGAGCAGTCGTGGATAAGGTATTTCACTAGAGAGAAAACTAATCAATAACAATAAACAAAAAAATATAGATATTGGGCGCCAGGCATGTACAGAGAAAGAAAACACAGTTCTTTATTACTTAAAACTAATGACTATATTTATTCATGATGGACTGTGATGGTAAATAGCATTGTACAATTTTAATAATTATTATAGTTAGGTATAATTATTATAGTATAGGTTATATGTCAACGAAAGTGATGTTAAGAATTGTACTAAATATCTATGAAAACAACTATGATAAAATACAAGACATGTAAAGTTTAAGAGAATATATGAAATGTAGCATTACTTTAATTAATTTGATATATTTTATATGATGTTAGTGCAATAATATCTATAAAAAAGTAATACTATTACAAGGCGTAATGTAATGTGACCTAAAATCTAAATCATATTGTAACTACTAAATCGACATAAATGTTCTTAATAATCTAACCACTAAATATAGTCTGTACGATATCGTTTAAAATCTACGTTAAGACTGAAAATCGACTGAAAATCAGAATCTAAATCTACACTTATTCTTGAGGCAATCCTGTTTCGAAGAGTAGCAGCGTGAGGTGGGCTCATATCTCTGCACTGTCTCTCGGCTATCCTGTTGGCCAATACAACAAAAGGGGCCAGAATGAGGACACCATGAATCAATACAGCCGTAACTACTGACTAGACTGAGTAATGGGAGCTAAGCAGCATGGGGCTTACGCTGTATCCATACTGTGGCAATATGGGGACACTACCCGTACCTTGGAACACTACTAGGACCTTGGATAATGTCCGTAAACTGGGCCATAAGCTTGGAGACAGTCCGTCCATAAGACAACGGTACAGGGGCACACTACCCTTACCTTGGATACTACTAGGACATAGGATAATGCCCGTACCTTGTAAATAGTCCGTACTTTGGACCCTAAAAATATAAAACACTTGTTTAAAACCAAACAAGGTCTAATAAACAAAATAAACCTACCTCGAATTACTTCCGACGGCTCAATAATAAACAAAGAAACTGTCCTTTCTTCCATGTAACATTCTGGAGGACAAAAGAAAAGGGACGCCAACGTGCCAGCAAAATACAAATACAAGTTAAGTTGGGACATCCAAAACTCTACCCTAAAAATATGCAGTAATAATATCGAATCTAAAAGGATAATATATCATCTTTACCTGTTGGTTCGAAATAACAGCTGATTCAAATTATACAGCAAGATTCAAATAATCACCATTCCTAAAAGCCGGGATACAACAGAGCTGCAAAACAAAGTGAGGTTAATCACGGAGAGAGTGGACAGAAGCGATGTTGACAGCGCCTCCTCAGAGCGATAACAGGGTTGTGTTAAACGATAACAGGGTTGGCGACTAGGGAACGTAAAAACTACACCAAGCGTGCCAAACAAATTATCAGGCTTGAACGATACGGAATCCGATGACGATACGCCAGACATCATATATATCATATATAAAAAAGACATGTAACGAACTAAACTAAACGTTACAATATTGTAATATTTGAGGGGTGGTTTCAACCCCTTGGAACTGGAATTTTGAAACATCCCTTCTTATTGAACCTCTACACGCTAGAATCAACCTGTATGACGTTGTATGACGTTGAGTGGTTTGAGCAGGATCGTGATTAATCAGTGAGTCAGTCACTTAAGGATTTTATATATTAGTATAGATAATTAATTTACTTTTGTTTCCTGAAATATTTTAATTAAAAGAAAATATCTAAAAGTAAGCATCACGTGACTAAAATTTCATTTGATATGAACTATAACTATTTTACAGTAGTTTTCCGCAATATTATCACTGTTAATTTAAGTTCTGACCACAATATCCTTCTAGATTTACTACCTCTAAATAAAACCAATTGTAGAATAAATAAATACCACCATATAAGATCAGAAAAGAACAAGGGATCCGCAAAATTTCAAAACAAATATAAATGAGCCAATTGAAACGTCAAACAGAACTGTCAAAAATGAGAGTTCACGATTAGAGATAGTATTATACCTACTCTTTCTTTAATCTTTTTATTCAAATTAACGAACCAAGTATTTCATGCAGTAAAAAAAGGAAATAAAACAAAATATAAGTTAAAGCTGTTCCTAGTTGGCCACAGTTACAATCTAATTTGAATAAATTGGACCTCAGCTACAGCCCCTGCACTAATTTTAATTTTAGCCCAAACTAATAACTAGTACAGTGCCACAGTACATACGCTATAATAACACAATTAAAAGCGATACGTAGTTCCGTTCGGGCGCGCCGACAAATTCCGCCGCCATTTTACGTTTGCGTCCCGTCCAACTCCGCGGCTGCAACTTTCGGCTGCTCGTGTACTTTGCATACATCGCAAACTTTCTTTTAATAAAGGAAAAACAAGGCTGTTAGCGTTTAAAACGGCCTCCATAAAGAGACCGCGCGTTGGGAGCCACAACGGTTAGCCGCCGCCAAGAGTCCAACGAGGTTGTAGAGTTAGCTGAATAGGGTGCACCATATACAACTTTTAGATTCCCCACTCCCATGTTATTTTGGGGACCGTATTTTAGCGGCCTCTAGGAAAGGTCTGGTGTATTCCGTTGCTTACCTTGGTTATGGTTTTATGTTTCGTTTCTATAGGTTTCCTGAAAGTTTTCTTATTACGGAACACGGTTCCTGAAAAATTCGGTTATAACTGTCACCAAACTAACCAGCGCGCAGCGCGAGAAGGCTGGTTTTTCTGGTTTTGTTTGTCAATCAATGTCATTTATGTGACAGAAATCAAGCAAATATTGGAAGTTCGAGTGAAATTCTCATTTAGTTTCTAAATTTTGTAATAATATTTTGTATTTACATCCAAAAGCAATGGAGGTAAGCAGTAAAGGTAAATAAATTTCATTAACTAAATAGAATGACTTTTTAGGACCATTTCAACTTATCATGCAGCCATTGTTTCTTAGGTCAGGAACAAAGAATATACCTAGCTAGAAAAAGAATGGACTCTGCCATACTGAAAAATGGTCCTACAGAAGTGGCGCCATCTATTGAGTAGGGCTTGTCTTAAATGGATCGAAGCGCGGGCTTTTTAAATGAGCGTATTTATTGAATTTTACTCTAAAATAGTTAAATTTGATTATTAAATTTTATTTTTTACACAAATTCAACAATACTAATGACAAGTATCATTGTGTTGTGTAAAAAATAAGATTTAACAGTATAATTTATACAATTATTAAATAAAATTAAAGCCAAATATGTGTAAATATTATTTATTATTCAAAGTTTTTACTTATAAGTCAAATATTTAAACATGGTTTATTATAATAAAACAAGACCTACGTAATACGCCCAAAGTTTTGTAAATGGAGTAAATATAAATAGGTACTTAAATGATGGCAAAAATAAAAGACTTACATTATATTTTTAGGGCCACAAACAAAAGGAATTGTCTAATTAAAACACATATAACAAATTATAGTTTGAAAAACGTTTTGATAATCATTTGATAATATTATGATTGGCGCTATGACAACGACAATATTTTTGAGAATTTGACAATAGTATGACAATGGCCGTTGGAAACTATGGAAACTACAAAAAAAATCTGATTTAACGACATCTGACAATAACTAGTAGCAACTTCTTAACCTAAAAATTAATTGCACTACCACCTAGCGCCTGAGGCTGGAACTATTTTATTTGAAATTTCCATGGAAACGGTGGAACCGCTTTTGCTATTTTACTTTCCCGCCCCTGGTCAGGAACCTTTAAAGAAAACATGGACAACAAGACAACCAGTAATCGTGAATGTTTTGTAAGCTATAAAAATATAAATATTGATTAGATTTGTTTATTTATTATTGATCTATTTTAATATTGGATCTGCAAATATTCACTTGACCTGTCTAACGAGCTTAACAGTTAATTAATAAAGTACTTTTCAATATTAAACTCCATTGAAAAGAAGAAGCAAACGTAAAAGCGGAGAATAGGTACATTAAAAATGCATAAAAGATAAATTTTATAATAGAGGTGTTGAAATTTAGAAAACGTCAACATTTGACGTTTCCAGTATTTTACCAAACCGTTCCGTATCAAACCGATGTTTTTCAGGAACCGCTCTTTACCGTAGTTTACCGGTCTGGTTCGCCTGGTTTTGCAGCGGAATACAGCCTAAGACAAGGAACAGTTTTTTCAATGCCAATGTCGGTAACCGCCTTTATTTAACTACTGTTCTTTCTACTTTTATAATCAGAATTCAACGATTAAGTTACAAGTTCTAGTTAAACCTAAGTTGTGTCTTTACATAATAAAAGACAAAACTAAGAATTAACTAGAGCTAGTAGCTTAAATTAATTTCTATTGAGAATAATTAGTAAAACAACACAATATTTACATTAAAAAACATTTATTTAATAACGATTTGACTTAAATATACATTAAAATATAATGTTCGTTTCGAAATCTTAAAAAAATATGTAATACTGCATGTAAAAAATAGAAGTTTTAGTTTTATCCGGATTGATGTCTAGTAAATAAAATTTTGGATATTTTAATATTAGGCCTAAAGCTTTATTTACCTTTTGCCAAGTTGAATTCAAATCAAACGAATCAAAAATGTGAAATATTCGTATCATCAGCATACATAACTATGTTAGAGTGGTAAATCAGCTGCAGATATATTAAAAATAACAGAGGCCTCAAAATGGAACTCTGAGGACCTGAATCTGATATAAATGTTTCCATCGTAGAGTAAGTCTGATCCAGCAACCCCTCACTTGCTTCTAAAAGCTATATAAACTATTCGGGCAAACTATTTTTTGGATTCGGAAAGCAATGATCTTTCGGTCCATTCTTTAAGCACTTCGAAATACCACAAAGTGACGGCATTAGGGAATGCAATCCCGCACCAAAATCTCAATCCCGCAAACCCGCGGGATTAAAGCAGTCAATCCCGGGGATCCGCAAAATTGCGGGACTGTAAACAATAGTCATACATTTGGTCCTAAATGGTACAAAAGGCGTTGTACATTTTGCATAGGCCCACAATGTATTGATATAGCGTGTATCTTAAACTAGCTGTACAGAAATTTGAACCGATGTATACAGAGTGTTCAAAAAATATATTTAATATTAAATAAACTTAAATTTTATTATAATTTATCTACTTATTTTATAAATAAAAATATTATTCTGATGTTGAAGTTTTTTTAACTTGTGTTGGTTATCTGCTTTTAGATACACTCTATATCAATCATTTTTTGGCATATGCAGAATGTACAAAGTTTTTTGTACTATTTAGGACCATACGTATGCCTAATGCATATTTAAAAAAAACGTTGTATTTTCCTTAAAACAAAAAATTAAAAAACCTATCAAATTGTTTTTTCTAATTTCAATACAGATTAGTCGTACTTGGTAAAAATTTCGATTTTTTAAAAATTGTAAATTTGCGGTAAAAAAGATTCTTAACCAAATTTTCTCTTATAAAAGACCCTGTATACGAGAATTCGCTAAATATATTTTCGAAAACCATACAGCATCTTAATCACAATAGATGCATCTAACACCTGGTCCAAACCGCATCCCAAATCTTTTTTAGTTCGATAACAGATACCTATTCAACTTTAAATTTACCCTAAAATTTTGCTTGTCCCGACAATTACATATGTCCGGCAGTTTATTCGACGAAATTGTCCACAGGTACTAGTTAAACGCTTTTCTTCACTTACGCACATACCCCAGAAAGAAATCTAACAAGTAACCTGTTTCTTTCACTTATTTTTAATGGCCAAGCCGTAAGGGGAATCCCCCGGGTTCCGACCGTCAACGCATCGGCCCGGAACGAAACGGTTTGACCCTGGATCGGGATCGATTCGGTTACCCAGTAGTAATGGGTCAATCCCGCGGATCCCGCACGGTAAATCCCACAACTTTGATCCCGCGGAATCTCAGAGGGATCCCGCATTTGCGGGATTGCATTCCCTAGACGGCATGGTGATGGTAAATTTTATTTGACGCAGAACAAAAATAGAAAGAAAAACATAACGGTGGTAAATCAAACATCCTTAGTAAATCGCAGTAGATATTATGAAACAAACTCAAAAGGTAACATTTATCTTTGTTTACCTCTTTTACAAAATGTTAAACTAAAATGGGGGAGGAACAGGAAACAGGAAGTTTAATTACGATCTTTGTTCTATTGCGAGATTATTTGAAAGTAAAGTAGCGGCAATTCTTGGTGCGACCGCGGGATAAGAAACTCCTCTAGCGGGATAAGAAACTATAAAAACTGCCCCCAGAGTGGAAAGGCCATGGGGTGCTACAAAAAACAAGATTTTTTTCTTTTTAGTTACCATAAAGATACCGTTCACGTGGATGAAAAAAAAATCTGGTTTAATATTAATATTAAGTGGTGTCTTATCGTGATTTTCTATTTTCCATTTAAATAACACGGGGATTTTTTTTTTAATTTATAGCGTTCTAACAATTCAGAGTGTTGTAAACATCAAATGGGTTTAGACAGGGATTTGGCACAAGGGAAGCATTGTTCAGTCTGAGTGTTCTTCTTCAGAAGTGTTGAGACCAGCGAAAGAATGTATGCGTGTGCTTCATAGATTACCAGAAAGCCTTCGACTGTGTCAACCACTCGGAACTTATAAAACTTCTAGAGGAGAAAATGGTGGACAGGAACGACCTGGCATTCATAAAAAAGCTTTACTTAAACCAGATAGCATCGGTGAAGGTAGGAAATGAAACCACCTCTAGTTTTCCAATAGAGAAGGGTGTAAGACAGGGTTGTGTCTTGTCGCCTCTCCTCTTTAATTTGTATTCGGAGGCCATTTTTGACAGTGCCTTAAAGGACACAGACGACGGCATAAAGATCAACGGCTACGCGGTTAATAACCTTCGCTACGCTGATGATACAGTCATCATTGCTGATAACCAAGAAGCATTACAGCGACTTATCGATAGAGTATCCGCGGAAGGCGAGCGACTCGGTTTAAAAATTAACATCGATAAGACGAAGACTATGATGGTTGGCAGAACCCCGATCGACCGTCTAAACATCTCGGTGAACGGCCAACAGATTCAACAGGTCCCGAAGTTTAAGTACCTCGGCAGCTGGATTACCGAAGACCTAGATCCAGACACGGAGATTCGAAGCAGGATCGAACAAGCCCGAGCAATATTCACGAACATGAGAACTCTGTTGAGTAACCAAAGCCTGAGTCTACGCCTACGTTACCGTTTTGTAAAAGGCTACGTATACTCAGTACTACTATATGGCGTGGAGACCTAGACCCTCAAGGCAAAAAAACTATGAACCGACTAGAGGCCTTTGAGATGTGGATATTTCGAAGATTGCTCAGGATTCCTTGGACTGATCGCGTGAGAAATGACGAAGTTCTGCGACGTATGGGAACGGAAAGAATGTTGCTTCAAATAGTTAAAAAACGGAAAACAGCTTACTTGGGCCACATATTTAGAAACACCAAATATCAATTCCTGAAACTGATTATGGAGGGGAAGATTGAAGGAAAACGTGGCATCGGAAGAAAGAAGTATTCTTGGCTTAAGAACATCAGAGACTGGACTGGTCTCGATGCCCATTCACTCTTTAGAGTCGCCCAAGATCGAGACGAATTTGCCAGAATTGTCGCCAACATTCATTAAATGAATTCGGCACACTACGAAGAAGAAACATCAATACATATTCTTGTAGGAAATGGAACGATCTTCAAAAATGGTCTGATATGATTTTTCATTTAATCGACTCGTTTGAAAGTTATTAAAGGTGTAGCAGATATAGTTAATAAAAAATGGTTATCTAAAAAGCTAGGTACAGTTCATACCAAACTAACTTTTAGTCACGTGATTAAGCTTGACCGGCACAGCATTGCCCACTTTTATACATTCTCTTTTAATCAAAATAGATTTTTAGAAACAAAAATAAATTTATTATAAATATATAAACTGTTATTATTTACATCAACAAAACTCGCTTTCTTAATAGCACTTAGTGGATATAAAGGCCCATTAGTGCCGCTTTCCCGTTCAAAATACTCTAATAATGTTGCAATAATTTTTACGGCTATTAAGCTATCTTGTAGGCTTCGCACTAAAAGAGGTTCTAAAAAGAACAATGTTCGACTGCAAGGTCTGCTAATAAAATGTTTAAGCTTAAAGTATCACAACACTATTTATTTAAAGAAAAAACTCGTAATACAAAACTAAAGTGTCAAAACGAATGACAATGTACGGAAATAAATAAATAAATGCGGCAACTTGACATTTTTTACAGCTACAAAACTACAGTTAGTGAGATCGGTCCCTATGCGAATAAGAACCCTTTGCAAATAATGCTGCATTCTCTAACTCTCCGACATCTTTTAATCAAAAAGGTATAAAGCTATTACATGATAATGGAGCACTCTTACGTGATGCCGTTCCCTCAATCGCGTCAAAGCAAATTAAATATAATACAATATTCCCAAAACCGTTTTATCTACTTTTATCTACTCCTTTTTAGCATATTCGTCTCTTATTACACATGTGTTGTCATTTTTTGTATCTGTTTTAACTTCTCTTTCAGAGCCGGTCTGGCTAAATGTGACTGAAGAGGACGCGCTGGATCTGCAAGAGAATGAGCTCATTATCACCCCAGATGGAGAAAGGACACTACAGGCCTTTGAAACGAGTGAGTAGAGTTTAATTTTTTTTTCCTTTTTTACAGTTTTCTTTTATTTCTATGAAAAAAGTTTGGTAAATTACAAATCTAACAAATTAGAGTTTTAAGTACAGTATAATATTGAATAAAATTGACATCAAAGTAGGTTAAGCAATAGCGTTTTAGTTAGAGACAGAATCTGTCAGTTTTAATATGTATAACCATGACGTCCATATTAAATGTCAAAATCCACAAAATAAAAAACATAATTTGCTTCTTTTTAATTTTTGTTATGTAAAATATTAATAATAAAGTTATGAGAAACTTATTAAGAATTGCTGTTTCTAAAATTTATTTTCCAATGAAGTAATATAATTATACTGAAAAAAATAATTTATTATATTTTTCATAATTTATAAGTACGTGATAAGAATTTTTTGTAATTTTGCTTACTGTAGATACTCTATCTTCGAATAAAAGCATCCCAGTGTTTTTAAAATAACAATCGATGATGATTTCTGTGAAACTTATCCCAATTCTTCTTCTTAAGGTGTTCATCTTTTTCTTCCTCATCAGATGGTTCTATTTATTGCAGCGACTTGGAGTGCTTGGAAGTCCTGTATGCCTGTCCAATGACGAATATTTCTCAGCCAGGATAGCTTCCTTCGGCCTATTCCCCTTTTGCCCCCCTCGATTTTACCCTGGAGAATTAGACGCTGAAAGTGATAGCGTATAGTATGTGTCCCAAACAGGCTATTTTCCTCTTCTTGATGATTTCGAAGAGTTCACGTTCTTCTAGACCAGCTCTTCTGAATATGTTTTCATTCCTCACACGGTCGACCCAGGACAGTCTTGGCATTCTTCGTAGGGTCCACATTTCGAAGACATCAGTTTTGTTTATTGTTGCTACCTTCAGTGTCCATGCTTCCACACCATATAACAAAACAGACCATTCATAGCACTTCACCATTCTGTATCTAAGGCCGAAGTTCAACTTCCTATCTGTGAAAAACCTTCGAAGTTTTAGAAAAGTTGTTCTTGCTTGCTCGATCCTGCATTTGATCTCCTGATCTGGATCCCACGTTTGGTTAACCATGCATCCCAAATATTCAAATTGTATGACCTGCTTGATGATCTCTCCATTTAAATAAATTCTGGTGTTCGGATTGTTGTTTCTGCTGAATGTTGTTCAGCCATAAATTTAGTTTTTTCTAGTATTAATGTTTAAACCCAGTCTTTGGCTTTCATTGTTAACCTTATTTAGAAGGATTTGGAGATTATTTAAAAAAAAATTATCCCAATAAGTCATTTAAAAAAAGTTAGTTTACCAGTCGCGTTTTTATGTTAGTTATGTGAAACTTAGTTAAAAATCGCCGTTTCTAAATATGTATTTTTCATTTAAGTAAATCAAGTACATATAATGAAAAAAATAACATTTATTAGCAAAACATTTCAAAGCTACTACATATTGCTAAAAAATTGATATTAACGTAAAACAAACTTTTCATAATTTATACGTACATGGTGATCATTTTCTTATTTTTTTTTTGTAATTTTGCTTACTGTGGATACTTTCAGAGTAATGTTTAAAATTACAATCAAAAATTAATTCTTTTAATAGAGGGTGTTACTTAAATAATTGCAAATATTATTAGGGCTGGTAGAGTTTGCTAAATGAAGCATATTTTTTTTGTCGTTATTCAAATAAGTCCAAAATAACCGAGTTATTTTACCTTGAAAATTTAAAAGCAAAATTATTTTTTCTTTAAATTTTGAAAACCACTGCATTTTTCATGGGCTTTTGTTGTTCTAAATTTAATTTACTACCTATGTTACTGTATTATCAATATATTTTTAACTCAAAATTAAAAAATAAGTTTTTTTTGAAAAATATATTTTCAAACAAAAAAATCACAAAAAAATCATATACAATTTAATATACCTTTAATAATACCACCCCTAAAAATATGATATTTTTTATGTACATTTATCTTTTTTATGTACATGATCTTTTTTTATCTACACTTATTTAAAACTCACCCGGTATAAAATTAACGTTAAATATTTATAATGATAAAAGTAATTTGCAATAGATTAAGCTATAAGTCATGGACTCTTAGTCTAAAATTGTAAAACATAGTTTTCGCAATTTATAAACATGTGATTCGCATTTTCTTATTTTTTTCTTTGTTTATTTTAGACAATTAATGATTAAAACAAACATGGCAGTGATCTTTAAAATAGCTAACAATAATACTTTCTGTCAAACTTATCACATATATGTCATTTATTAAATATGACATATGTAGGTCACTGTTACAAATTAGTATCAATTATAAGAGATTAAAAAGTTTTAAACAAGAATTTCAACTAAATAGGTAACTGTCTGAAAATTATTTCGTATTTATGTTTTTTATTTTTTTTTTTATATTTAATTTCTTAAATGGAATGTTATAAATTTATTCTCAGTTAGAGAATCTCTCTGTATTTTTAGCGTACTCGTAATCTTAATTATTTTACATTAAAAATGTATTCACAAGTATTTTTTTTAACAAAAACTTATAATTTTTTTGCTATTTCGTTTAAAACTAGGTACGATTTTACTCAAAACCTAAACGATAAAATTTAAGAATATAATATATAATGAGGCACGAACATATACAGTTATCATGTTTTATACCAAAGTTATAACCGTTTTCTTCCTGGTAAAATGTGAAATTATTAGTTTTTATCTCGCGTTCGAGGTTTATTTTATGGAGCAACTAACATTTTAAGGTGCGGCGTTGCCATAAAGTGCCCACTTATTGTCTTACACTGTCGGCAAACCACTTTAAGATGCAGCGGGCCATTAGCAAATTAAGTGGTTTTGGCTAGGACGCCTAATTGGTTTTAGGATAATGAAATTAATAATTCTATCTTATAGTAAAAACGTTCTATACCACGTTATATTGTATGTAATAGTGTCACTTCCTCTTTAAATTATTTAGGGTGTAAAAAATTGGAGTGTAAATAAAGAAACACCAAAAAATTTTAGTGATTTCTTGCCATTTTTTTTGTAAATATTAAGAGACTCTCCTACACCACCTAAGTAACAAAATTCCGACTTCCGACTAGTTTTGACCATAAAATAATTAACTAGAAAGAAGTGTCAACTCTGTGTTAAATCGTGGAAACACGATACGCCACCGAAAGCCTTCGTTGTCGTCTGGAGAACTAATTTTCCAATTGACAGGTTGACATGATGGCTTCATTTTTATTTCCGTTTCCGGTTATTCAATGGCGGGCCCTCTTTCAGTTTAAATGTATTTTGACTCTTTCTTATCATAAATAAAACAAAACAAAATTTTATTCAAACATATTTATTTGAAATATGAGACAACGGGACTAAATAAATATAAAAAATAATGAATTGAAAGATTTCTACAGCAATTACTTAATTATATGCAATTTTAACGTAAATTAGTGAGGTATAAGCATGACTTACAGTAATTTGTAAATAAATACGCGTATTCACAGCCATCAAGGATAGAAAACGGGGGCAGACATGAAAACGGGAGCCTTATACAAAAATCTGAAAACAGAAAAACAGATTTTTTTATACTAAAATTAACAATGTAAAAATATGAAGGTATAAAATATAAATATACTGTTTAAAAAAGCGTCCTATTATTCCCAAAGAGACCTGGTTTATAAATGAAAAAGAAGCAAAAAGAGACAAGTCGGATAACAATCAGATTGTATCAGTCAGATTTACTGTGCATTATTGACAATAAATCGCACATACTGGAGATAACTAATGTTGGCTATAGTTAAAAATGATCTTACCTTGCTGTAAATTGTTTCCATTTTCAAAAAAATCGCCGATCATAAACATAACAAAATTTTCTTGCATCTAAAAAATACAGAAATAGTGTTTATTTACTACCTATTTTTAATATACATGGGACATACCTAGTACTGCAGAAACGTCTTTTTCTCCAGGATTGTTCATGTAATAATATATTTTATATGCTTTATTACCTTTATATTTATAAATTTCTGCCGAAATATCAAATTGAATTTACAAAACAAAACTAACCGGAGAGAATTAAAATGGCGTCGAAATTTGTTCTAGAACAAATCTGAAGTTGTCTCTGAAATCTGTCAATTCTAAACTGTGAAGTTAGACAATAGTTAGACAGAAACATCGCTGTCCTTGTCTAGGCGGCCATACTTGTCGTCAGGAGATGACAGGATTGACACTAATGACTGTTTCCAATTTTCCTATTTCACTGTCACCCCCCTGGTTTTGACTACGCGCAACGTTGAAATTTGTACTTTTTCCTGCCCTATGCATACCCAAAGCTGAAATTACGTAGCCAAAACGTCGCTACGACGTTGCACTTAAACAGTTGTATATTTTGACCCTTAACAACGTTGGTAAACGTTGTAGGGCACAACGTTGTCAGAAGTGGGGTTTTATACCATTGTCATTACGTCGCTACAAGGTATGTTTATTGTACTACAGAATAACAAACGTAGTACAACGTTGTGCAACGTACTTTTAAATTACAGTGTAGGTACATACTTACTACAACGTAATACAACGTTCCATTAAACGACCCAAAGCAACTTCAAAATTATAACGAATTACTACGTTGGATTACGGCGACGAGCGCGACGATATCGATTTTTGTTGTGGAAGCGGAACTATCTACACCGAACCTCAAAAAATTCTGTACTGTACTGTCACAGAGCAATTGGTTAGGTATTTTTTCTGTGATTCTTACTGTATAAAGCGAAAAAAAGATGTATAGGAAAAAAGTATATAAATACTCTACAACTTTTTATAGAAAAAGGAAAAAGTATTTAGAAGAAAGTCAGCGAGCAAGTCAGTGTCCGAAAAATGAAGTGGAAATAACGAGTTTAGGTTCGTCATCGACATACTCGCAATGTGCTACTAGTGGTAACTTATCATCAATGGATACTATAGAAATAAATAACACTACACCTGAAGCCCATACAACAGAGGAATAATATGAGAATAATGATCCTCCAGAAGAGCAGTCAACTGAAATTCATCCTGACGTCCTTTCGACCAAAAAATAAAAACATTTTTAAGTCAGTGGAGTGTACAAAATAATATATCCCATTCAGCTGTAAGCTAGCTTTTAAAAGGATTATCATCTTGTGGTATAAAAGGGCTGCCGATTGTGGTAAAGATCAACAATACTTCCTGTACGGCTTTTTTAACAATAAATAAATAGAAATACTGATCTAATGTCAGCGATCTTATTAACGAGTATGTGACCACCACCACCAAAGGATGACCCATCTTTCTTCTTTATTTTATTTTTCCTTGGTAAAAAAGAGCACTGGAAGAAGGAATTTTGTTATTTACCTCCTAGATGTCGGTAGGGTTCAGAGGTCCTATTTCGTCAAAACAGGTGTCAATTTCTGAACCAAAGGTTGGCATAGGTGACTCAAAGGTCGGTTACCGCACCTTATGCACTATATTGGTATTTTAAAGGTTGCCTTAGGCAACACCGCTATTTTAATACAATTTATCTTTTCGTGCGTTGTGGACGAATCGAATAAAATATCAGAAACCACAAAATACTGCAAATATTGTTAAAAAACTGTATCTGTTAGGGTTGTAAGCTAATTTTCCTGATAGAATTCATATATTTGTCTCAAACCTAAACAAAAAAAAAGTTAGGTTAACCTAGTAAACTATAATTTTAAAATTAAAAGTAGGAAATAAAAATGGGGTTTTGCCATATTTTGAAGTATCATGGTCACTTTCAACAGTAAACTAATCTTCGTTGATGAATTTCAATTGCCGACATCTCAAAACTTTGCAGATTTGTCGAAGTTAAATTCACCTAGTTATTTCTTAATAGAGCTTAATATATTCCATTTCTAATTCATACATCATTAATTTTGGTTTTCTCATGGTTGAATATAGTAATATTTGACGACGAATATTTTTAACCCTAACCCCAAAATATCGCGAATCGGCATGAAAAACAACTTTTAGCACACGACGTACTACGTCGCCTCAAGCAACGTCGACGGCGACGTTGTAGCGACCCTAAAAATATCCACCATTTTGGTGCAAATATGGGTCGCTTAGACGTCGCTTCGACGTTGTCCGGCAACGTTGGGTTGCTCCTGGCGACGTTGTGATTACGTTGAACCACGTAATTTTGCTACTTGGGCAGCATGGTACAAAGAATACAAGGTATGATATTGCGCAGGTTGGTCGCTACGTCACAGGTGATAACAGGCACTATTGGTCAGCACGCTCCGCGCGCCAGTTCAAATCGTCAAGATATTGTTATAAACCTGTTTTTTTTGTTTATCTACCGTCATTGAATTATTGCTAAGCAAGTTACTGTGGAGCAGTGCATAAGGAGTCGGGCTAGGAAGCGAGAGACCGGAGTTCGAATCTCGGCCGGACCATCACTTTTTATTTATTTTTTTAAATACTGTTGTATTCTATAGTTTATTTTTGTAGTATAAAAAAAAGAACTATTTATTCTGTTATTTTTTAATCTCCGTTATTAATATAAATTGATTGTTAGTACAATACCTCATTTAATATAAAATAATATTCTACTTTTTGAAATGTATCGGGCCCTAATTGTACCTAAAAGTAATATATTTTTAGTGATATACCATATTGTAAACCGATATGGTGAATCGATATGGCGGTATAAGTCGGAGAAAGGCAAAAATACGAAGTATTTATTACATTACCACTTAATTCGACGCTATATTTCATGCACTTAGGAAAATATTTGCTCTTCTTTCTTTATTCAGTACTTATTACTATTTTTTTTAGAAAATCTGAATTGTCACATTGTCACATTCTCAAATTTAGCACATCCACTTTAATCAAAAATTGCGACGTTGTCAATTAGACATAATTTCGTTATATTCCTCGTCGTATAAAAATAACCGCCTGTCAAAAATCGGGATAGATTTTAATGGAAAAACTTGGACGAGGCTTTTAATTTTTGTTTTGCATCAAAACAATGCCGCGGCTTACAGGCGAAACAGATGTTCCGCTCTGGGGAATTTTTCGGTGTTTTCTGTTATTTTTTCAATTCGGACTTTTTTCCGATACTCGTTTGAAATTATTCCATTCGCAATCGACACGGTTTTGTCGACTCTGGGGCGAACATGTCGTTAGTTAAAAAACTAACAAGTAAAGTTATAAAAGTCGTGAATAATGTTGCTGTATAAACGAGTTCTGATGTATTGAAATTAAAACTGTATCTTTTTAGTATATTTTTTACGATTTGTCAAAGGAATATCATATTTTTTCAGAATATTTTAAGAATAGCTTTTCCGATTTGAATCACATTTTCGGTGGCTATGTTTTACTAAGTGCTTTAACATTTGACTTGCACAAAAATCAAAAATATTACGTAAAGGGTGAAAACAACCCCCCCCCCACATTATGTTTTAGTATAAATGTTTTCCAACTCAACCGATTTTTTTTTTACTGATTTTTTTTTTTTTTTTGTAAAATGTTCCTTCCAGTATTTGTTTCCTAGTATTACCGACATTTACCCAATTACGTTTCAGTTTTAGAAAATCAGAAGCACACGAAGCCCAAAACAAACTTGAACAGTGTTTAGAATAAATATATACATATTGCAGCAAGAACGGGTTAAAACTAAATCCGACAAAGTCAGTAATCATTTACTTCGGACCAAATAATAACTGGGCCGGCCCAGAACATGAAAATAAAAATGTCTGATTCGATTATCTCCGTAGAAAGGGAATCAAAAAAATTGGGACTTATATTTGACTCGCAGTTGAGGTTTAGATCTCAAGTGAGTAAAGTTCAGTGGGCATCATTCATCTCCTTAAGAAACCTAAACAATAACAAAGATTTTCTAAACTACAAATTAAAAAAGCATTTATGTGAGGCTCTTGTATTATCACAGTCCAATTATTGTAATTTTGTTTACGGGCCTTGTCTCGATCAAAAATCTAAGAGGCAGTTACAGAAGGTACAGAATTCATGTATTCGCTTAATATACGGATTAAGATTGAGAGACCACGTTACATATAAACTAGATATGTTGAATTGGTTAAATATTGAAGACAGACAGAAGTTACATTTTGCATGTTTTTTACACCGAATTTTGCGAAATGGTTTTCCTGAGTATTTAACTAATAAACTTAAATTTCGACACTCTAACTATGCTGTAAGGCAGTGTAATAATATGGAAATTCCCAAACATCGCACGGCGCTATATCAGCGTTCGTTCTCCTACCTGGCATCCAAGATGTACAATTCCAACTTGAATCTATACTCCCTTGATTTAAAGACGTTCACTTTCAAAACAGAATTAAAAACTTTATTGATTGATTGGTTGCCCAAGTAGCATTTTCACGACTTGCGACCACATGTTTACTAAACACAACGTTGGATTAGTTACAAAAAATAGTTAGCTCCCTACCTTGGCTATTAAAATAAATTTAAACGTTTTTATAACGTTGTGCCGACGTTGGACTAGTACTACAGCAAAGTAGAAGCTTCTGCGACGTCGAATAAACGTTGTCTTGTAATCTTTTTTGCTTAAGTGATCTTTAGGTGATTCGGACAACGTAGTTACAACGTTGGACAATATAGAGTTTTCCGACGTCAGTTTCAGGACCTATTCCAACGTTATGCAAACGTCGTCTGTTTTACTAATTCCAACGTTGTTTAGATTTCCTTATTCTTACGTTGGTAGGACGTCGAGTCACTACCTTTTTGCAACTGTATTGAACCACAACCTTAAATCTTAAATTTTCACTTCATTGTTCTGTTCAGTCAGACAGTTCAGTGCTGTTTTGTTTTTATAAAAAAACTTAATTAAAATGGGACATAAGAAAGGTACATATAAAACTAAATTTAAATATACATCGACATATATTACTGATAGTTTATCCACTCCCTCGTTTATTTAGATTATAGAGGGCGGCACAAGCTGGACTCTAGGATGACTAAATTAGGCAATCTTGCGACTAGTATACTACCTGTTAAGGCCGAACTGCGACTTTATTAGTCCAATATGCGACTACTCGAACTACTCCATCTTAATCTCCAAAACAACAAAGTGAAAGCCGCCATGTTGTTAAATAAGAAAATGTTTCGTTCCTAAAATAGCAATTCCTGCTTTTTGAATACACTAACTTGAAATATTTGACCCTAATATCACGCGGAAACACTTTTTTCGACTGCGAATAAATTATTCTCATTTTACTAAAAAAAAAAAATTCAAGAAAATTTTTAAAACTTCTTTAATTTTAAGGCCCATTAGTATTTTTCAAAGGAGAAACAATACATTTATCAATAAAGTTGTATGCGTTTAACTTTTTTGCCTTGGGTAACGAGTTACAGAATTGGTTAAAGTGTTTCAATAATTATGATCTTCAAACATCCTCCACACTTAAATACTTTTGTTTTGTTTTCCTTCACTGCCATCTGACATATGCCTCTAACTAAATCATAAAAATAATATTTTTACTATAATTATCCCAATTTAGGATAAAACGCGACTTAGACGCAATATTAGTTTTGTATTTCTGTGAATTAGGATTTAAAACAACGTTGCAGTTTGTACTAAATTAGGCTTCTAGCCAACGTCGGTATCCAACGTCGTTTCGACCCAAAAATTATTCTCCAAACTAGTGCAGACTAGGGTTGGCACGAGGTTGTGCCGACGTTGCGCCCCGACGTTTGGTCGCGTGACACAACGTTGTCCCGACGTCCAAATGCTGCTTGGGTGAACGGATATAGAATTACACAATAATTTGATTTATTAATTTTTGTATCCTTTACGGAACAGTTTTCATTTTTTACTGTTTTTGCTTTAACTTATTAAGTTGTTGATTTTTCTTTATCTAAAGTATATTGTTAATTTTCATTTTTCTTACTATTTTTTTTCTTTAAATGTTATTTTTTAAGAATTACTTTTTTTTATGTGCTCGGTTAACTTAACAGCTCTGCTGAATTTCGCCGATTCGATTTTCGCCGAGTAAAATAAAAGACGTTATTTATTTATTTATTTATTTAATTCAGTCCATTCCAAGTCCTACATTTTCGCCATTAAGAAGAAAGTAGGTGTCCAAAGAATATAGAAAACATCTCAGCTTTGTAATTGAAATGTATCAAAATTATCATGTAAAGAAATAAAAATCAGACTCTCAAAAAGATATTCTGTCATTATGAACGTCAAAAAATTTCCAGTATAATTCGCTATTGGGTGCTCACAAGGAAAAAATTTTCACTTAAAATTTATCCGTTACCATCGTGATTTATCAAAAAAACACGTTTTGATTGGTTAAAAATTACAGGTGTGGAATTTCCTCCATAATTATCTTCTAGGACTTGATCTAGTTCACTTGTACCCCTCACATGCGTGGTATTCAAGTGCTATAAAATTTCAAGCCTAAAACTGTATCAAGGAAAGACTTTGATCAACATGACATTTTAAAATAATTTCAATTTGTTAAGTTCAACCTTTTCAACTGTCAAAAAATTTCCACTAAAGTTTCGTGGCGCCTCGAAAAAATTTCCGGAAATTTTTTCAGTTGCCATGGTAACTAGTCAACATTAAAGCATGTTATTGGTTGAAAAGTAGAGGTGTGAAATTTTCACTAAAATTTATCCGTTACCATCGTGATTTATCAAAAAAACACGTTTTGATTCTAGGACTTGATCTAGTTCACTTGTGAACCCCTCACATGACTGTCAAGTGCTATAACCTGAACAAGCTCAAACTGTATCAAGGAAAGACTTTGACAAGGAAGAATGCTGAGAAATAAAAAGAGAGTTTTAGGAGTCTTACAGGCCCCTTAAAATCGAAAAAGAAAACATGATAAACGTGAAAATTATTAGAGCAAATTCATCCGTCGTTGTTGGAAAAACATATTCGCCTTAACAGATAGGGCGTATTTCCTACACGGTGCATTATTTATGTAATCAGTCTTTACAATGGATGCACAACGGCGCCCATTTAGGGGCCCCGTTTTCACGATAAAGCCTCAACAATAGCTTTCTTTGCCATCAGCCGCGCTCGTGTGTCTGATTACTCCCGAGAAGCTGTAATAAATTCTCCTATATTACCCAGCATAATCTGTCATAAGTTGAGTTTGTTTTATGGGAAATTTCAAGCTCACTTGATACACCAGAAGGATATAAATAGCTTTAAAAATAGTATAAACAGAATAGATGGATGCATAGTTTATAGTTTGGTAGATTAGAATTACATATTTTATAATATATTTATAGGGGTACTAATAGAGCACATAAACCTAGTGTTTTTCGAAAGGTGCTCACCCCTACAACTTTTTTATTTTTTCAGATAAAAAAACGAGATTAAGACCGTTAATATATGACATAAATCAGGATTGATTGACGTATTCGATTGTTTTTGGTCACTTTCTGTTTCACCGGAAATTACTATAACTTTTGATTTTTAAATGGCACCCTCGGTATTTTTTTACTTCGTTTGATAAAAAATGACACTCTGAATAGAATGACATATCATATGTCAACTTTTGACATTTTCGCATGTGGTTTATTTAAAATTGTAACATGCGATTCATAACGATAATTTGACTGGAAATACCAAGTGTGTGGTAACAAATTATTCGTAAAAAATGCTTTGTTCAAATATGCTAATGAGCCACCCTTGTTTCAACTGAAAAAATGAGATATGATTCATAAGTTGTGTAACACATTAACAACAAAAAAAAGAGAGACACCATCTGACACAAAATTTATAGATATGCCTTATACAGAAGGGTTATCAGAAAAATACAATACACATTAAAAAATACAACATCCAAATTTCCCACAAAGCACATAGAACATTATCAAGCGTATTTACACCTTTAAAAATTAAAATACCTAACAATAAACGATCCAATATAGTGTATGTATTTATGTATTAAGAATATTTAACTCTACACATATACACATGTTTGTTATTTAAAAAAATTGTAATCGTTTTTTAAAATATTTTAGATGCCTTGAGAAAGATTTGCATAAAAAATCGAACCGTTGGCAAATGAATGATTTAAAAACATCCAGAAATCATTTAATTTTTAATAAAGAAACCTATACCCAAGAAAATCATAATTGAAAAAAAAGTACAATTATTTGACTTTTTTATATTGAATTTAAATGATCCCTTCATCCATCTAAAAGCCCTAATACACTCACCTTCATACTCTAACCCGGACAAAAAAACTCACACACGTGTAAACGATATCAGGACCGGATTTAATTAATTCCCGAACAAAAAAAACTGGGCGTAAGTTGTCTCCGGGCCTCGGCCAAAAAGGCCCTATTGTCTCTGCGGAGCATTGTCGGCGCTCGGGACCGGGTCAAAGGCATAATGAACCGCGCTTCCTGGGGATATTCATCAATCTTTATTTAAATCGGCCATTGTTCGCGCCAAATCGCCAATAAAAGCGACTTCTAGCGAGTAGGGATGTTCGGAAAATATCGATATATCTAATATCGATATATAATATTGAAATATCGATATTTAAAAAAGGCTTTCTTTTCGGAGTTCATTAAAATCGTCCCAGCCGTTCTTGAGATTCTAGTGGTGGAAAGTAACTGACTTTCCAGTCGAGAAAAAGATAGAAAACTGGAATTAATCGAAGCGGTCTCTTCTGATTTTATTTGTATATGAATGTGCCAACAATAATTCAAGGATTATGATTTTTTTCTAGTCATACTTCTTTAACTTCGCCAGCGACTCAAAATTCTAAGGTACTTTTAGAAGTGTTACAAACTTCAAATTTTGAATTTTAGATAGCATTAAACTTATAATGGAAGGAAAAAATAAAAAATCCCGAAATATCCTTATGGATTAAAAGTTAGCTGTCTAGCCGTTAACGGTAACTGACGTTCCGGCGATGGTAATAGGAGGATCGGTTATTCTGAAAATTTGGAAAATAAAGGCACTTGCTCAATCTATCTAAAATATTACTAACGTTACAGTGTTGCCGGATCATTTGAAAGTGGTAACATATGTGTTATTTTAAATGGAACACCCTGTATATTATTACATTTTTGGAAACTACTCTCATATCTCAAAATTTTTCTATTATACTAACCTATACCTATCTCTTATAGTTTTCGAGATAAAAATAACATATGTGTAAAATTTACAAAAATATAATTTTGGATAAGCATTACTAAAATCATGAATTAAACATTTTTAAATTTGAAATTTGGTTTATAACGAAAGTCGGAAACACAAGTCGTTAGAAAACTACAATTAATCCATTTGATATTATCTGATATTATCAGATAATCATTGATTTATCTCTTTTTTTACATTCTATGTTTTTGATGGGATAATGATTCTCATTTAAATTTTAACAAGTACAATCTGAATATTCTCTGACACATTTTGTGAGAATTACCCACACACTTGTTCGCTATTTTCGTATAAAGTCAAGCATATTTATCTATTTTGGAGGTCGACAAATTGTTAGAAATAAAAGCTACAACGTGATGTCAAGTACCATTTTAGACACAAAACGCAGCAATGCTTTTTAGAATTGTAGGGCTTACTACAATTTATTTTTTTCGTTTTTCAACCTTCTTTGAACCAACAACCTAATCAAAACATAGTTTCTTTTTTATATCGACATTTTTTATAAAAGTACATGTCTACACTTGTCATTTAGCGTATAGAATCGCCCGTCAGTCGTGATGATTGAGTGAAATTGAGAAAAAAAAAGGTGATGAAATAAAGATTTGAAGTTAATTTACCTCAAATGAAGCCTGAAACGTGTCATAAACAGCAAAAAAAATATTAAATTTCTTTCAAGTAGCTGAATGAGTCGTATTGGGGTAATTTAGGTTTCACAATACATGGTTAATCTTCTATACGACTTCTGTTAATTAAATATCCAGAAAAAATATGGATTTCTAAAGAACTGCGAAATGTGTCAAACACAGAAATATTTTTTCCTCTTAACCACTCCAAATACTGGACTCATTTTAAAATAACTTCAGATAAATAAAAGAAGGAATGTTTTCAATTATAATCTCTAATTCTTCGATAAATCGAACTCATGGATATCTGTTGACCCGCAGCTACTCTTTACCGGGTGGTGCATCGGAGTTGGAAACAGAACAGCCCATGCAAGTTTTAAACTGTTCAAATATTGATATCCCTCTTGATTTTCAACGAAGTCGCAAATAGGTTTTTTGAAGGTCTAGGCATGTTGAATACACGGGCCAAATTTGAACAATTTTGGACAAGCTTTTAGACAATAAATAAATGCCTTTATTGTCAAAAAATTTTTCAATGTGTGGACAAAGGTAATCTAACAAACAAAGTAAAAAAAAACAAGGTACACAAACAAACAAACAAAAGATAATACAAAACATTATACAAATAATATTGTCAGTCTTATTGTTAAAATAAACATATATAAATGTTTACAATGTCAAAGAACAAAAAAAATTAAAATAATATTCAAAAATATTTAGCCAGTTTATAGCAAAATATCAATGACCTCTAAATAAATTAATTTCGATGTCATTAGTAAATATAGCAATAGCAAACATTAGACCAGTGTTTTCAAGATCAAATTCGATTTTCAATTCAAATATAATTCATTACGGCGTAGAAAGCCTTGTCTAGTAAATAAGAGTTCAATGCTTTGCGAAATGAAAAAAATGATGTTATGGATTTGATTTCAAATGGCAGGTGATTGTGCATTTTTTTCGAGTTGTATAATATTGAACTTTTAACTAACTCTGAGCGTGGGGTAGGTAGATAAAGATCTTGCTCCGCGTTCCTGAGTGGATAAGTGTGAGATGGCCTTTCTTGAGAAGCTGATACATGTTTACGTATTAGGCAAACGGATTCAAATATAAATAAGGAAGGAAGAGTCAATATTTTTAATTCTCTAAAAAAGCCCCGGCAATGAGTTCTGCTGTTTAGTCCCAGTGAATATCGAACAGCTCTCTTCTGGAGCTTGAAAATGCGGTCAAATTGAGCCGCACAACACGTACCCCAGAATGGAAGGGCATACCTGAGGTGCGACTCAAAAAGTGCATAATAAACAGTTCTAGCCACTGACAAGTTAAGCTCCTTAGAAACAGACCTTAATGCAAAACAGGCAGAGCTCAATTTTTTCGACAAAGCTTCGATATGTATGTCCCATTTCAGAGAATTGTCCACAACAAGCCCTAAGAATTTTACGGATTTTACGACGTCAATGGTGGTGTTGTCAAGTACAAAAGGCTGCAACGAGTTTTTATACGACAAAGCCTTAGTTTTAGAAATGTTGAGACTCAGGAGGTTCGAATCGCACCAAGATTTAATGGTGATTAAGTCATTTGATATAATCCTATGAAGTGCCGCGATGTCCTTGTTGCTCCAAGTGAAGCTAGTGTCGTCCGCAAAAAGACATATTTTGCCACTGATGTTTATGTTAGCAATGTCGTTAATAAAAAGAAGAAACAAAACAGGGCCTAGTACTGAGCCTTGTGGTACTCCACATTCTATTGGCTTTCTAGAAGACAACGTGGTATCCACCCTCACAAGTTGACTTCTGTTGCTCAGATACGACTTAAACTATCCGAGAGATGATCCCCTGAACCCATAGTGCTGCAGTTTATTAATTAAGATCTTATGATTAACAATCGAACGCCTTAGAAAAATCACAGAAAATTGTTGCTGTAGAATGATGGTTGTTTAGGCTGGAGTAAACTTTATTAAGGAGGGAAAACATAGCGTCATTTGTGGACTTGTTGCTTAGAAATCCAAATTGATATTCAGTAAGTATTTCGTACTTAAACAGAAAAGATACCAGCCTTCTTTTAACCAACCTTTCTATGATCTTAGATAGCGTTGGAAGGAGTGCAATTGGGCGATAGTTAGAAGCTTCATCTTTGTCTCCTCCTTTGTGCAGAGGAATGATTATTGCCGTCTTAAGACATTTTGGAAAAACACCATTTTGGAACGACATGTTTATTAAAGTTGTTAGGTGATTCAGAGTGCTTTCTGGCAGATTCGAAAACATTTTTAAAGTTAGCCCGTCGGTCCCAGAAGAGGATTTATTTTTGATGGTATTAATTGTACTCCGAAGCTCTTCAAGAACTACGGGCGAAAAAAAGAAACTGTGTAAGTTTACATTATCATTAGAGAGATAAGAAAGTGGATCATGAGGAGGACATATGGTATTAGTTAAGTTTTTCGCTACATTTACAAAGTAATCGTTAAGGTTCTCAGGCGAGGTAGAGATATTGCTAGACGAAGAAAAGCTTTGTTTCTCAACTCATTCACAATAGACCATGTTTCCTTAGCAACATTACCAGAATTGACTATTCTCCTATTATAATAAAGGTCCTTAGCGGCTCTTATAGTCTTATGATAAATTTTTCTGTATAGTTTTACGTAATTGTGGAAGAAGAGACTGTCTGAGAATTTTTTTAAGTGAGATAATGAACGCATTTTTTAGAAGATATGCGTGGACCTTTAGTGGTCCAAGGTTTATTATGCTTATTTTTATAGGCCTAAGAGGAAAGGATTTGAACGCTAGACTGGTTAATGTTTTTACGAAAATAGAAAATTCGGTGTCGACATCATAAGAGCTAGTATCCCAGTTGGTTGTTTTACATAAGTGGCTGAACTTTTGAGCATTCTTTTCTGAAAAAATACGGCATAATTTACGAGGGGCATTTTTGATTTTGGACTTTATCGAAAATTCAGTTAAAACTGCTTCATGATCACCACATAGTATAACCACAAGATTTTAACTAATTTAAAAGATCTGTATATTGTAAATTGTAACATTAATTGATTACGTACTGTCAAAATTTCGTATTTCTATTAGAACTAAGTATATTTCCGGATTCGATAAATCCAATAAGAACTTTTAAGTCAGTCCAAAATAAAGTTAAATCGACCCCTTTCAAACTTCGTTTTTGTCATCGCTGATTGGTCTTTTTTGCCCCGCTCGTCTTTCGCTCATCATTTTTCCGTCATTCTTCGTCGATAAATTCCGATTTAAAGGTGAGGCGAGCCGAAATAGTTTGGCAAGAGCGGGCGACGCGCTCGGCGCTGATTTAATTTACCTGGCGCGATCGATCCGAATCGCTCCAGTAGGGTTGTTCTTGTTTAGAAAAGTATCGATATTTCTATTTTGTTAATTCTCGATTTAAAAAACAACTTTGATTAGGTTACCTAACTAATTTAGGTATAAACTGTTAGTATAACCACGATTTCTTATATGTAAATATAGGTTTTGGAAACTGAATTTCTCGAGAAAAAATTGCGAGATTTGATTCCTGAACTATTTATAATATGTACAGGATGGGTTAAATTGGGTGCTTCTAAAGAAAAACAACCTTTTCTATATGAGATAGAAAAAAACGAATATCGATGTCTGGAGCTCAATTTTGATCAAAAACATGATGGTGAAAACCGCACATCGATATCTGTTACACTTTCGAAGTTACGTTTTTTTTCAAAAATGTGCATTTTTAATAGATCGCTGTAACTTTTTTGTTATGGAAAATTTTATATTTTTATGAAAATATTTCCAAAGCACCTTTTTACGTGGAATTTAATAGTTTAAGTATATTTTTTTTAAATTAATAATTTAGGAGTTATCAACAGAAAACTTGATTTATTATATAGGACACCCTGTATATTGTTAATTACCTAATAAGAACTTAAAATTACCTTTCCAATAATATAGCACACTTGATAGTTTGTTATAGTCCCCTTCAAAATACAGAATTTTTAAAGTTTGCCACTTTTAACTAGTAGGCTTTGGACCCCTTATTGATGATCTGCGCCTAATGGAACTCGAAAACATATTTTTCCAGCAAGACAAGGCACCGCCTCAGGGCGCTGAAGTTATCAGCAAATTTGAATAATAAAAAAATAATTGAATAGCAAACGAAGATCCCAGCCGTTGGCCGCCGAAGCCACTAGACTTAGTGCCTATGGATTTTTATCTTTGCGGAAGAATAAAGGTTCTTATTTTTAAATTGCTCGTATATTCTAAACAAAAATTAGAAGTACTTAGCAATTATGCGAGGAGCTTATTCACCTTCACTGAGTTAATGAATTCCGCGAGAAATGTTCAAAAACGGTCCCGACTGTCCATAACAGAAGACGGTCGATATGTCGAACCCCTGTAGCAAACTCTCACGTCTTAGTTTGCTATTTATTTTTATTGTTATTAGATATAGTTTAAATGTATTGATGTTGCTAAATATAGTTTAAATTGTTTTAAAATTCTGCATCTCTCATTGCAAATGTTATTTTCGTTTTAATTGCTGCTCACAGTTAGAATTTTTTTGCATTAGAGCCGGCGTCGTTCAAAGCCTGCTTGTTCAAAGTGGGCGAATTTTTATAAACTCTATGTCTCGAAGAGGAATCGAGCAAAATATTAAGTGTGCTATATTTTGGGAAAGGTAATTTTAAACTATTTTCAATTAATTAAAAATATATAGGGTGTTCCATATAAAAAATCATTTTTTCTGTTGATGACTCTTAAATTAATATTAATTTTAAAAAAAATCTACTTAAACCATTAAATTCTACGTAAAAAAGGTGCTTTGGAAATATTTTCATAAAATACAAAATTTTCCATAGTAAAAAAGTTTGCGATTTGCTAAACATGCACATTTTTTAAAACACCCCGTAAGTCCTAAACGGTATCAGATATCGATGTGCGGTTTTCACCATCATGTTTTTGGTAAAAATTGAGCTCAGATACCGATATTAGTTTTTGTCTATCTCCTATAGAAAAGGGTATTTCCCTTTAAAAGCGTCCAATTTGGCCCGCCCTGTACTTACAAATTTCTACGCAACCGTTTATGGGCGAGACCGACTCTTTAAATATGAGTTACGTTATTATAAATGATTGATACAGCATCAAATTTTCATTATATCAATAGATAAAATTCTATAAATATTTAAACAAAAAAAGTGTGAAAAAGAAACCTTCATAATTTAATGAAATAATACAATCATTATAATATGTATAATAATAATCATAGGTATGTGATCTTCGTTGATAAACATTTTTAATAAATGACAACCTAGAAATTATTTTTTGTTTTTATGACGAGAGAATTATATATCGATACAAATATTTTTATATATCGATATATTTTATACATCCCTATCACTCAGGTATGACGACAAAATCGACTATCGCCGTTGTCGATTTTCTGGCGGCATCGTCTCGCAAATTGATCACTTTATTTCACTTAAAATACCGATCAGAACGAACTCCCCTAGGGGCTAAAATATTCAATACAAATTATGGGTAGTGATGTATAATAATGTTCATGGTTATATACTGATATTAATTAGGTATATTTTATATTCTTCGTATAAGCATTCCAAGCGAATGAAATTTTTGTACCTAAGTCCACTCAGCTTTAAATGAGGATAGCAAGCTGTATCTTGTAAGTGTGGAAACCTGATAGTGACATAAATTAAAATAAATACAAGAAGATCGAAAAACAATGGCGTCAGCGATGGTTATGAAATGAAGATCGCTGTGATATTATATGTAAAATTATATGGGGAATGTTGTTGATGTTCATTTCCAAGCCAATTTGACTCCGTTTTTTTTTCGGTCGTACTGTACATTCATAGAATTAGTCAATTCGATCCGTGATCCATGGCATAAGAAGAGGTAGACAACAACGACATGCATCAACTGAAGGCAGTCGTACCGCAAATACGAAGCCAGACACTACTTTGCTTGATATAACTTCGTGTATTAACTTTGTAAATTTGTGTATTAACTAAAAATGGGTATAATGTATGGGTTAGCACAGTCGGTATACGTTAATCATATACGTATTGAAAGGCTATTATTAATATATCTGTTTCAACAAAGTAATTTAAATTTTAGAGTTTTAGAGATATTACATTTATTTGTGTTTGTGTTCTCTGGATTGGAATTCAAACACTGCATAAAATATTTTACATACATCCATAAATAGACAGGCTGAAGCAGAGAGTATCAAGATAATTAAATATTACAGCTGGTTATTTATTTTGTGAAGTATGTTTGCACAAACAATCTAAAATAAATATAATTTTATTATATAAAACCGAGATATTTTTCTATTACAAACAATTTTATAATTAAACAATACGTAGATGTGGATAAAAATATTATTTTCTCCATCTCCAAATTTAAATAAATATGTAAATTTTTTATATTTCATATTGTTTCTGTTGTAAATTAATAAATTGTATGTGATAGCTACGGATATACAATAATTATTTTATATTTTGCAATGTATTTTCTGTATTATTTCTTGATGTTTATATTTTTTTTTATATTTTCAGTTGCTGCAAGGAAAGACGGTGATACCTACATAGAAATCATCATCGGAATTTTGACGGCTATTATGCTGTTGCTATTCGTCGTATTCTTAGTTATATTGATAATAAACAAACGACATAAACTTCAAGGATCACCAACATTTTTCAGAAATCCATTTGGAGTGAAAATAAACATGAAGGTATGAAAAAAATTCAATAAAAATCTGTAACTCGTACTGTGTAAATATTGTAACTTTTTATATCCATATTTTTAAAACAGGGATAAATAAAGTAAAGAAATGAGTATCATGCATTCCCAAGTTATGAAAATTAACAATAATAAAAATATAGTCTATATATTTGTAGTGAGTTCAATTTTTGAAAGGAATCTCAGTTTTTCACCACTGAAACGGAAACCAACTTGTCAGTGTTTTTTTACTAAGAACAATTTTGCCTAATCGACAAAAAATACCTAATGTTTTGGGGAGTATATCTCCTCCCATCGTCAAAAGCAAAAAACTCAAAGAAAAAAGAAAAAAACTATCAAAAATGTCTAAATACAACTATTCAAGACATTTTAGTTTTCAGCAGATACGTGTATTATAATAAACCGTTGATATTCCATAAAAGTATTCTTTTTTCACATAATATAGACTTTTTTCAAGAAATGAACCAACCACAAAGATATAGACATTATTTAAAAAATGTGTCTCATACATTTCCAAGTTATGAAATGTAAGAATAAAAAATGTATATGGTAATCGCAAAACATTTTCTGATGCACGTCATCAATCATATCAAAATTGACACTAAAGCCTTTAAACCAGATTAAATGAAATTTTGGCAAAAATGTTTAAATTTGATGTATAATTTAAGATACCGAGCAGTTCTTCATTTTACTTTATAAAGCAAATCCTAGTAACAGACATTTTATTTAGATTAAAACTGCAAAAATTAGTTTAAATCGAATTTTATTATCGCTATTTTGGTCACATTGCGCCGTGTTCAGCAACATTGTCGTTTATTATTTAACAATTATCATAATGTCAATCATTATTTTGTATAATATCGTGATATTGGTGAATCTATGTGATTAATTCTCGTTCATTGCCAATTTTCATAGTCTTTTTTTTAATTGAACTTTTAAACCAAAACAGTTCTTTTAAGAACTACATTTTCGAGTTTTTGTATTGCATTTCTTGAAAGTTGTGTGTTGAAAATATGCCGAAGCATTTAAACAGTCGAAGCAAAAAGCTTGTAGCTTGCCTGATAACGAGAACGTAATAATAAAGGTGCTTTATTACCATTGTTATTACCCTTGATTGAAGTCAGAGAACTAAGTTTGATTGGTAAGCACATTAAACCACTTTCAAAGCTATTTTTACGTTAGTTTTTAGTAAATTCTGTGATTATTAGTTTGTCCATTAATGACATCCTCTTACTTGTTATTACCACTTGTGGTGTTGTAAGTTCTGTATCAATAAATAAATAAATAACCCATAATAATGCTTAGAATAATCTTCATAATGGACTAGTTTTTGCCAATATGTAATAAGTAAAATAAGCTATAAATCAAATAAATCAATTAATTACTAATAATTATTAAATTAAAAATAAAACAAAAAAATCGTTAAAAAATTATGTAATAAATATATTGTTTCGCAGTTTTACTTTAAGATTCATTTGATAAATCTGTCACAATCTGGCATTTTCTTAAATTGTAAATAATATAAGATATATTATATTATACAGGACTGGCTGATGAATTTCTCTACTGGCACTGCACAACCAAATACCAGCCAGAGTGTACCGATCACTCCTGTGAGTCATCCTGATAGTTACATCGAATCAGTTACTCCAATGACGTATGAAGAATACCGTTCTTCTTTGGCTAGTAATTACTATACTACTAATTACAACACATTAAGGTAAGCAGCATCTGTAGCCTGTTGCCTAACAAATTTTAGCCGATTTCAATACTATTTCCTTAGGTGTCCATCTGCAATAGAACCATCTTTAGGCCCTCTGGATTCACCTAACGACGAGTCTCCACCAGAAGTACCCCCATTACCCAGCTCTCCCGATCTACAGTCATCTCCAAACTACCGTAGTCTTCAAGCTACACCACCACCGAGCTACCGTAGTCTACAAACTACCCCAACCACAAACTGCAATGGAAAAACTATCAGTTTGGTGAACCATTATCCGAAGCAGAACAACGAGAGATCAGCTAAGAAATATTACACTGCGCCTAGGGAGAAACATAGAGTGAGTATAGTTTCTTCCAGGGTTCACTAGATAGTGATTTTCCAGATACTGTCGCGACCCAAACCTTCGATGTTTTACGACCATGGGTACTTTTTTAATTAGAACAATCACCATGTTGTAAAAATAGATTTATTCTTTAAAGTTTAAAAAAAAATGAGGAAATAACAAGTTCTTTAAGAGTATGCAGAAGAATAGATTGATGATACTTACGTAAATGTAGTTTTGTGGTAGACAATGATTCAGTATTAAAACTAAAAAAAATCGAACTTCCATTGTCTTTGTTTATTTTTTTCCATAGCAACTGTTAAAATTGCCTTATATCTATCAAAAATAGTAGATAAAATAGTACTTTAACCCCAAGTGTAAATTAAATGATACTTTAACGTTAATACCGTGCTGGCAACTGTTACTTTTGGGTCGGCATTTACATGTGTGGAAGTAAATCGCATAGGGATCTTATTAAGTCGAAGTGAGAGAAATGCGACCGACCGACGCGACTCGCGACGGTGTGCTGTTGCGGCGTTGCCGATACGCCTTTCCCTATCAAGTAAAGTAAAATCACGATCGCAAACCGCTTATTTTTAAAAGACTTTTTTTTCAAGAGATAACTAGATAAAATCATTAGACATGTTTCTGAGCATCTGAAATGGAATTATAAGGATATCGTTAAGGTGTCATTTTTTTATAACGAGAAAACGTCAGTAATCGCGATAATTTAACTCAACTTTTTAACACATAACGGGCCATAACTCAAGAACCACTTTAGATATTGAAACTTTTTTTTATTTTCAAGATCGGATATTTTACAATATGTGTCGGATAATTTATAATTTAATGATTAAATGTTAGACGTGGCAACATCTTTTATATTATCAGTATTTACTAAATAAAGTTTCTTGTGTGTATTTTCGAAACAAAGGTGACGCAATCGAAATGTCGATTGCAAATGTGGTCCCGAGTCGGCTGCTAGTAGTCTTTATGCTCTATGGTTGAGCAGCGGAGAGAGAGGGAAAGCCCAGTCACGGGTGATGAGCGGTCGGCGTGGTATGCCGGTCGGTGCGCGGTGTCTTGCACGTGGTCTCGAAAAAGAAAAAGAAAGAGCCGGCTTGGGAATGCATTGTCGCCATCTTGTTGTCGGTTCGAAGGGATTTAGTTGAAAATCCGGATAATTATTAATTTTAAAACCCGTTCTACGACATATGTTTACATAAGAAAAATTCGATAAGGTTCTTTTTTCCATTCAAAAATTGTAAACAATCCATCCATTTACTTTTAGAGCATAGCAATTTTCAGCAATCGTGTAATTTTTTTATTGATAAAGATTTTCACATAATGTCTACAAAGAAAATACAGCAGAAATATTAACAAAGTTTTTGAAAAAACTACAATCTATTATTTCTAATAGATTTTGAAATATCGATTTTTGAATTCAGAGTTCTAATAGCGCGACCACTATCGAACACTTAATTCCACTTATTTTTACCCAAAATGCAAGTGTTTCTAGCTTGCACTTAAAAAAATTCAAGCTATAGGGAAAATTACAACGACTCGTTAATAAATGAACAAATTAAGTATCACGAGACGTAATTAAATCGTCAAGCTGAACGCATGACGTACACCTTTCCCTAGAACTTTAAGTACTGACAGAGGTATTGATTGGGTCGACGGTCGACCGGTCAACTGCGACAAATCTGCTATATCCCCTTCCACGTCTCTTAGCGATGTGCACAGTTTCTCGGTTTATTTAATATGTTTGGCAACGTGTTTATTGTCCTCTTTTTGTTCAGTACATTATAAACGCATTATACTCTTTTTACATACGGAAATCTCAACCCAAGACTAACCTTTGCCAGCCCTTAGTATACTATTTACATGGTTTTTCCTATATTAATATAATCTCATCTCGGGCTCTAATTGTAGTTTTTGATATTATATCATTAAATATTCTGCTTAAATAATTCTTCTGTAAATTCAATACGAGATCCAACGCAAATTCCTCAACATATAGAGCGAAAATATCGTTATGTTAATCCTACGACATACCAGCTATTAAAACAAACGTTCCCATACTTTTGTAACGCAAGACCGTACAAGTAACAATAAACGCTTTAGATACCCTTTGACACGTTATATTCGTGTAACAGTTTAAGGGTAAACGTTAGGGGTGGAAATTGAATTGGCGGCCATATTATTCCCCGAGGCCATATTTACATCCTTTTGCTCTATTATGGACGGAAATTTTGTAACAGAATATATAACGTAAATTGGAATAAATTTGAATGTAAATGATATCTCTCCTGTTTGGATCTCTTGTACGGTATTTTGTACCTATCTGGTTTAATTGAAAATATTTCGTTTCGGGGTAAATACAACCTGATAAAGGGTTAAATGTAGCATTGATGTAACAAAATCTTTATTAAAAAGGTTCGTTTATGACTAATATAGGATACGCTAAAGCAATCTCTTACAGAATATCAAATTAAACTTGAAATAATATCATATATACTTATGTGGATAAGTAAATCACTATGGAAACTGTGGCAAACATATCAATGATTTCCATTTATCTGCTTTTTTTGTTGCAGCCGCGGTGCTTCTACTCTATCTATCTTTGTCGAGGACTTATCGTCCACGCGCCAAATTTGAACATTAATTTTAAAAATTTATTTAGAGATGAAATCGCTCGTGAATTAATTTCGGGAAACGATAATGCAATTTTATCGTAGTGTATAAAACAATATTTTTTCCATAGCGAATTACGTTTTAAAAAATATTCAGAAATTATTATTTCAAGGAATTTATTACGAGTAGAAAAAATATTGTGCTGGGTTGGCGTTGGTTTCTTATGTAATTTGACAAATAAATAAAGCTGTCTCTTTAGTTGTCAGTTTTGAGTCAATATTTTTTAATTCTCTTTCGTGTCGATTGCTGATTGAACTGGAGCCAGAAATGGCTCAAAACGAAATAAGTAAATTACCAACAGATATGCAGGCTGAGGCGACAAACGCCATATCCAAACTATAATCCCGAATAACTTATGAAAAGAAATACAAAAATTTTCAAAAATGGAACCAATTAAAAAACGTGCGAGAAGAAATAAAGTTTTTAACCTATCCTCGCTGTTAAAGTATCATTTAATCTACCCTTACGGTTAAAATACTATTTTATCTACTATTTTTGACAGATATAAGGCAATTTTAACAGTTGCTATGGAAAAAAATAAAAGGATTCCCCACAGAGTCAAAAAAGTATCTAAGGTTCAGAGTTAGTTGCATTTCTTGTAACGTCATCAATAATCGGGTTCAATTTAATAACCAACAAATTCAGTTAATAAATATTAGAAAGAGTTAGAGGTATTTAGGGGGTGCGAGGGTGGATTTTTAACCCTCTCTTAACGAATAACTGGCGGATACGCCATAAATTTCCGTAATTTTAAGCGAAATAAATCAGAAAAGTCCCTCGATAAATTAACGGGCATTAGCAGGGGCCGAGGAATGAAAACTCGACTCCTGAGATGTTAAGTAATGAAAAATAGAGGGTAATAATAAATTTTGAACTTGGCGTACTTCGTACTTTTGCCCTTCGTTCATTCTTTAGCAAAACTCTCGAAAAAATAACTTTCTTTCGGAGTTTCCTTGTTGAATTTTGAGAAAATATGGATGACGCTTTATTTGATACACTTTTACATAGTATACGGAACATAATCTATGTGTATATGATCTACCAATATTCTTCTAAAGAAATAACGAAGTATGGATTCAAAAATTTCCCTAAAATTACTGTTTTTCGGAAAATTTTTATCAGATTTTAAGAAAATATAAGTGGCTTGTTCCTCTACGACACTTTTAAATCTATAGTGGTCCTCTTCTGATCCTTATGTTATATTCTGCAGTCCTTTACTTCAAAACAAAAATCTCCCTATTTCCCTCCATATAACTCTGTGTCAATGGCCTACCATTGCCTAGTACAAAGGATCGCATTGTAATCTAAATTATTTGAAACTTTTTTCAGGTATCACCTCCTCTGATAAGTTGGAACATAGTTCCCAGCATGGGACATCCCTACAACTGCAAGGAGGTGGAACTAACGCCCATACCAAGATATTCGTTGAGGCCAGTAGAGAAGCTAGGTTCCTGTCATGCGGGGGAGGTATATAACAAATTCAATTATACCTTAATTTAATATTCTATTCAACAAAAAAATATATATTACAATGACAGTAATTGGAGTAAATTTCCAGAAAGCATAATTTTTTGAAATATATTTGTGTCTGGGAACGTTCTATCCTTTTTTATTCTTTCTCTAATTAGTGTTTTCTATAATTTTTGACAACTTACGTCTAGAGATTGAACTCACCAATACATTATCTCTCTTTGACGCCGTTTTTTTCCAATCATACGGTATAATCCAAAATACAATGTTATCTACTTAATTATAAAATCACTGAATAACGAAATCCCAAGCTATTACACTATATACCAAATAACAGAAACTTTTAAACAGGAAAGGACCGATTTTTCCAGACCTCTGTCCTTTCCAAGGGTCTCTAGAATTTTCCGCTCTGCTAAATCGAAACAACGGCACTCAAAATCTGTCCTAGTTTAGTTGGACCAACTATAAAACCAGTTTCAGTTCTTTCAATGTGTCTGAATAAGCGCTGTTAGCCTTCTGGGTGTAAAGAACAGAGGATGTAAATCAGTAGGCAATTTCGTTACAAGAAAGGGCCATTGTGCAAAAATAATACTAAAGTTATAAGGTTTATAGCCCAACCATTTTAGTTAAAATTTGACACAATTAATTTCTATTTAAAAAATGTCTATACCTATGTGGCGGATTCATCTCTCCAAAAAATCCATGGATATTTTGCCACTGCAAGAAAATCTTTAAAAATACAAAATACATTTATGTAGATCCATTTTATCACACACTAAACCAATGAATACAGAACAACAAACAAAAAATGTAATATACAAAATACCATGTGAATGCGATAAATTTTGCATTGGTGAAACATCTAGACCCTTAAATGTTTGAATTAAAGAACATAAAGATTATTTAAGAAAGGGAGATTTTTTACAAATCTAAGATCTGTGAGCATTCATGGGACACAGGGCACAGAATAAATTTTAATAACGCCAAAATTATAATAAAAGAAGCGATTGCCTCGAAAAGAAATAAAAGAGCCTTTTTTTGATACAATCTAATAAATATAAATGTATTGCTCGTGCATCTGTAGATGTTAGTAATGTATGGCAATCGCTTCTTTGATTTTTAAGAACATAATAATCCTACAGAAACTTTGGGCTTTTTAGTTTTACCTTATTAACTAATTGTTATCAAGTAGTTAGTTGTTAATTTTGAAGTTTAACATGATATAATGTTATTTTAACAGAACGTCAACGGTTTTTGTAGACGTATCTGTTTTAAAAAACTAAAGTGTTCTCAAATAGTTGAATATAAATATTTTAAATAGTTTTTTTTCTTTACTCTTTGTATTTTTTTTGCTGTAGAGAATGAAATTCTCTACAACTTTTGTATAAGTAATTTTTAATTTCCTTTTTTTTTTTTCAATAATTTCTTTTAGTTTTCCCTGTACGAAACGGAGAACCTGGACGACATTATACCGGGTGTTTGTCGATTGGTGGCTGTCAGAACTTCAAATCCAGAGAAATTTAAGGGAGACCCGGTAGAAATGCTGCGTGAAATTCGGTTTTTGGCTGGATTAAACGATCCCAATATCTGCAAAGTTCTAGGAGTAAGTTTTATTAGTTATAGTAAAGAGTAAAAATATTGATAAATGCATTCCATTAATAGGTGTGTACAGGAGAACAACCTCCCTGGACAATTATCGAATATGGGGAAATGGGAGACCTTGCTCAATATCTCCAGTTCCTCGTTAACAGAAACGGGAGTATAAGACCTTCAGAAAATTCTCCCATAAGGTATGTAGTATAAAAATTGTCTAAAAATATGTCCGTGTTTTAATATTTTTATTGTAATTTGACATGCCATATAATCCAAAACACATCATTTTTTATTGTCGAATATAAGAAATTAGTGCATCAGATAGACCAGACCTGATATTCTGCTCTACCTGATGCACTGATTTTTTTGGGTTACGTCCAAATTACCATAAAAATATTCTTTCTAGTTCTTTTGCAACATTTGTTTCCATCTCACATTTTTAAATCTTCTAATGTAGGAAAAAAATTGTTACTGAACCAACAAAATTATTACACTGTTACTTTTAGAATACAGAAATAAATGTCAAAGGATTCCAAGCAGTTGAAATTTATTGAGATAGAAACAGGAGCTAAATTTATGATAGAGATATAATAGTATACTGGGGAATTCTGTAACAATTACAGTATACATGCGTAAAAAAACTGACATATAATTTTAAACCGCGTGTCGATCTATCCATCCAAGCCTTTTGACAAGATATGTCAAGTGCTACCTGAACAAATTTGTATGAAGGTTCTTTACCTTTAAGTCTTTGCTGCAGACACTGCGATAAAGATCTTGAAACAGTAGAGCATACATAGCCTAGATCATATTATATACTTTCGTGGATAAGTAAATCACTATGGAAACTGTCGCAAACATATCAACGACTTCCATTTATCTTCTTTTCTTATTGCTCACGCGGTGCTTCTGCTCTATCTATCCTTATCGAGGACCTATCGTTCACGCGTCAAATTTGAACATTAATTCTAAAAATTTAAATTGTAAAATGCATTTATTTGACCAATAAATTGAATGTTTATTGTCGCAAAAATTAAATTATATAAAAAATACGTTTAGCCACTCCGTACGAATATCAATATTCTTAGAAAATCTAACCAGAACGTATGCACGTGGTTTAATATAAATAAAAGAGTAACAGAGTACTTTACTTGCCTATGAAAAAATAATTCGGGGATCTTTATATTAGAACTTCCACACACCAAACACCTTCTAGTAATTTTTACCAGTATTTAGAAAGTCCAACGAAAAAAATTAGAAGTATAATTGCACAAACTTAAAATAATTAACTTCTCACTGAACACACTTGCATCCTTGACTATATAAAAGCGGTCGATAAAAGAGTAATTAATACAATTTTTAAAATGAAAAACACAAAAAACAAACATCGTTATACAATAGAAATAAGATTATGACATATGATTATGACAATGAAAGGTTGGTTGCCATGGCATGTCGTGATGTAGAAGACAAATTTTTTAATGCTAAACTTATGGCGTTGATTTATCCACGTAAGTATATATGGTCTAGGATAATAAGTCACTGCGAGACTCTGGATCGCTAGCGACACGTTCTATTTGGGAAAGCAAGGCTAGAACCGGAGAAACTATGCCCCCTTCCTATCAAGGACCTGCACAGCTGGTAGAGGGCACAGGGATAGAAAACGGAGTGCAGACATAAAACCGAGACAAACACAATAGGCCTTAATATTGAGGCAATCTCCATAGTATTGAGGAAAAAAACTTAACAGGAATAAAGGGACCGAAATTATTTTCTAAATAGAAGAATAACTCCAATTAAACGCTAATATTAACGTAGGTTGTGCGAAAATCGTCCTTTGTTCCGCGATGAGCGTATTGAGTCGATGGAACTCGACTAATGGACCAAATATCGCGCTTCAAAAAGACTCTAAATTAAATTAGGGCGCTCGCCAGCTTCAATAATAATTTTTCCCTTAGTTTTATTTCGGAACTACATTTTGTTTTCTTTTTTTCCGTATTGTACGAGACAGAAAAACACAGAGGAAAAGCATCGGGTTACAAAGAGACTGTATGAGAGAAAATTTCAGATTTTAAACTATTACACAAAGGACATTGGTTTATTAATAGTGTACAGTGAGGTTTTTTCGACTCATCGATGTCGACCAGAATTTATTTTAATTATTCAGGTTTCCTATCAGTGTATTTTCACAGTCCTTTGGAAAATGGTCTTTTTTTAACAATTTTCTTTGTTTTAACTCTATTATAAATCGTATACATCGAGGAGCAAATGGCAAAGAATATACCTAGGTAGAAAAAGAATGGACTCTGCCATACTGAAAAATGGTCCTACAGAAGTGGCGCCATCTATTGAGTAGGGCTTGTTTTAAATGGATCGAAGCGCGGGCTTTTTAAATGAGCGTATTTACTAAATAATTTTACTCTAAAATAATTAAATTTGATTATTAAATATTATTTTTTACACAAATTCAAAAATACTAATAACAAGTATCGTTGTGATGTGTAAAAAGTAAGATTTAACAGTATATATATATATATATATACAATTATTAAATAAAATTAAAGCCAAACATGTGAAATATTATTTATTATTTAAAGTTCTTATTTATAAGTAAAATATTTAAACATCGTTTATTATAATAAAACAAGACCGACGTAATACGCCCAAAGTTTTGTAAATGGAGTAAGTATTTAAATAGGTACTTAAATGATGGCCAAAATAAATGACTTACATTATATTTTTAGAGCCAGAAACAAAAGGAATTGTCTAATTAAAACACATATAACAAATTCATAGAACAAATTATAGTTTTAAAAACGTTTTGATAATCATTTATTTGATAATATTATGATTGGCGCTATGACAACGACAATATTTTTTGAGAATTTGACAATAATATGACAATGGCCGTTGGAAACTATGGAAACTACAAAAAAATTCTGATTTACCGCCATCTGGTAATAACTAGTAGCAACTTCTTAACCTAAAAATTAATTGCACTATTACCTAGTGGCTAGGGCTGGAACTATTTTATTTGAGATTTCCGTGGAAACGGTGGAACCGCTTTTGCTATTTCACTTTCCCGCCCCTGGCAAATGGTATGTAGAATGTTAACATCATTAACTGTCAAATGTGACAATTACTGATATGAATAATTTTATTTAATAGGACAACTATACCGGGTGTTGCATCGTCGGACGGGACATAGGAAATCCCATGTAAATTTTAATGGGGTCAATTATTGGCTTCCCTAATTATTTTAGAGAATAATTCTATTTAGGTTTATTGAAGAGCACTAAAACCCACATTCAAAAGAATAACTTTAGATATTTTTGATTAGCTCGTTTACGAGTTATCGCCGATTTCTTTTTAAATATTTCTCCTTTCTTATGGCCCTGTATTTACTTATAAGCACCAGTCAAGGTAAAAGATAACTGTCAAATGAAGTTGTCATTTCAGAAATTTACCTATTTAGTGCTTTATTATTATTGAAAACTCATTCCTACATCGGAAATCTTAAAGATGTATTTATAAATACAAATTAATATGAATTAAAGTAAAATAAAGTAATCAATTACGAGGTTAATTATAGTATTATTACAATATTCAATAATTTATTAATTTAGGTACTATTAAATTGTTAGAACTTTAGGATTTAAGATGTTCAAATATTCCTCCATCGACTGCTAGACAATAACCCAGGCGATCATAAAATTCTCTTCTTACATTCGCTAGTTGGTAAACTGAAATTTTATTGCATTCGGCAGAAATAGCATTTTTTAATTCGTCTAGATTTGGGTATTTTTTATCCTTGTATATCCTGTTTTTTAAATGACCCCAGAGAAAGGAATCATTTGGCGAAATATCAGGAGACCTTGCTGGCCAATTTACTAGTGATGGGCAAAACTGTTATTTTTCGATAACAGTTGAAACTGTTATAGTTATTTATAAAAAACAGCTTAAAATAACAGGTTAAAAATAACAGGTTTCTTTATTTTATTGCTAAATATCTGAAAGAATATGAGGCGGTCACCGCCAGGCGTATTAACGCAGTTGCAACAATGACGTGCTCGGTGGTAGTATTTCCAGGGTGTCAAAACATTTCTAAATATCGATTGTTATCTAAAATACCTCTCTAAAAACGGGGGTTGTTTACAAATAAGCGCTGTTTACAAATTGCGATATAAAAAAGCCAAAATGCCGCCACTCGTCTATATCTATAAATTCCGATCTACCTAGCCCTACCCCTCGATCCGCGTAGATTCTGAATTGCGTAGCAGTGTACAGGGTGCATCTCACTCGACGGGCGAGAAGCTCTTCGTTATGATTTTACCATTTGCGGTCAAAAAATAGCAATATAAGAAAATGTGTAGTATATTCTTCATAAGTAAACCAACTACACACTAGAGTTCGAATTAATTTTACACTTAAACTAGCATGTACAGTTTGACAAATATAGGAAGAGACTTGGGGATAGCACCGGTCGCGCACACGATAGAGAGAGAACGCATTCGGCGGAAGAGAGATGCAGTTACGCTACGAAAAATCTGATTGAAGCAAATTTGTGGGATGTCCACTGCGCATCGGGGGGCGTCTCTTATTTTATATTTCTCACGTCTCTAGCTATACTTGTTAAGTTGTACCCGCGACTTCGTTCGCATCGAATTATTAATTTGTAATGGTGATGATAAAGCAAAGCAAGAATTTCCATTAACATACAAACTGGATAAAATTTTCTCACATTTGCCAAAAATATGCTTTAAACGTCGAGCAGTTTAAGCAGAATCGTGGTTAATCAATTACTCAACTTTTTGGAACACCCTGTATTATTTTTTAAAAAATTTCAAAATATGTAAAAAAACAAAATAAATTATGCGTGTCCAATCGTTTTCCCGAAAGACTAACCGTTTTTTAAATAATAAATATTGTAATATTTGAGGGGCGTTTTCACCCTCTTGGAATTTGAGATTCGAGAAACCCCTCCTTATCGCACCTCTACACCCCACAGTCAATCCGTTTACCAAAAATCAGCTTTAAACGTCAAGCAGTTTAAGCAGAATAGTGATTACTCAGTGGTCATATTTTATGAAACACCCTGTATATATTTTGTAAAAATCTCAAAATATGTAAAACAACAAAATAAAATATACGTGTTTAAGAGTTTTTTCGAAAAACTCACCAGTTTTTAAATAAAAAATATTCTAATATTTGAGGGTGGTTTCACCCCCTTAGAATTTGAGTTTCGAAAAATCCCTTCTTATCGCACCTCTACACCCTAAAGTCAATCCGTTTTCCAAAAATCAGCTTTTTACGTCAAGGGCTTTAAGCAGGATCGTGATTAATCAATGACCAGATTTTTCAAAACACCCTGTATACATTTTTAAAAAATCTTAAAATATTATTCTGAAAATTTTTCAGAATAAATAAATACTTAAATATTGAAACTTAATAACAAAGTATTGAAACATACAGCGCCATAATATCTCGACCTCCGCCCGTTATGCTCGTAACAGGTTGAAAAACAATATGTATCTAAAACAACTGATGCGTTATTCTCCAACCTGTTTCAAACCTCCGATTATCTCGAACGCCGTTCTGTTATGCTCGTAACAGGTAAAAAAACAACATAGCTAAAACAACTGATGCGTTATTCTCCAACCCGTTGCGAGCCTCCATCGACAATCGACCGATGCAGCAGCGCTCCTTTCCCACTCCTGTTATCTCGACAGCCAGGCGTTATGCCCGCAACTGTTTCAAAAAAGCTGCTTCTTTTATATCCTATTATTTTTAAGCTGTTGTCAGCCCAACACGACGCGCCGCGCCGTAGCGCATACCCCACTCCGTTGTCCGTTGTATCTCGCCGCCTGTATCGATGGTTGTCGAAATAATAGGTTTTCCATCCATACTAGTTGTTTTTTGGAATTGCTTCGAGCAGCATCGAATTTCGTGGCGGTACAGAGCGCCGACTTCGTTTCACGAACACTCGATCTCTGCGTGTCGTTATTTTATATCTGTTATTTTTTAAAAGCAGTAACGGTTGCGTTATGTTATTTCTAAATAATTGTTATAAAATAACAGATAGTTAAATAACAACCCATCACTACAATTTACTGTATGATTTAGTCCAATAACGTTTCCGTTAAAACTATTGTCTAAATATTCCCGAACAGCCAGGGTACTATATGCCGGGCAGCCATCCATTTGATACCAAACTTCTTGATTTTCCCTAGCGGCATCATGTAAAGCAGGTAAAATATGATTTTCGAGTAGTTCCAAATAATATTCTGCATTTAAATTTCACGTAAGAAATAATGGCCCGATAATATTGTGTCCGAATATCCCTGCCCAAACATTTACTTTCTGTGGATATTGCGTCCTTTTTTCAAAAAACCTGTGTTGGTTTTCTTTGTTCCAATATCGATAATTTTGAACATTGGTTCATTATTTAAGGTAAACGTGCATTCGTCAGTGAAACATATGTTTTTTAAAAATTCCCTATCCGTGTTTGCTCTTTCCATCATATCAAAACAAAACGCCTGCCGCCGTATTTCGTCCCCATCTCGTAGCTCTTGGTGCTTTTCATATTTGAAGGAATAGTATTTATGTCGTTTCAAAATTCAAAACGCTGTAGTGTGATCTATTCCTATTTCATCCTCAAGTTTCCTTGTGCTGATCTTTCCATCATTCTCTTCCACGTAAAATAAAACTTCCAAGTCGGTATCATTCCTTGCATCTTCTCTTTGTTCCTGCCTTGCTTCACATCTGCAGTTATTTATTAGGGTACCTTTGGTCTCAAATCTCTGGATATTCCTTGCGATTGTAGATTTTCCAGGTATCGGTCTATTCGGATACAGAGCAGCAAACATGTCCGACACCTTTTGATAACTATTTCCTTGAAAATACCATTTAATGTTCAATACTTTTTCTTCGGTAGTGTAATTCATGGCTAATATTTTCGATGTAGGTATGAGTTTTTAATAATAATAATAAAGCACTAAATAGATAAATTTCTGAAATGACAACTTCATTTGACAGTTATCGTTTACCTTGACTGGTGCTCATAAGTAAATACAGGGCCATAAGAAAGGAGAAATACTTAAAAAGAAATCGGCGATAACTCGTAAACGGGCTAATCAAAAATATCTAAAGTTATTCTTTTGAATGTGGGTTTTAGTGCTCTTCAATAAACCTAAATAGAATTATTCTCTAAAATAATTAGGGAAGCCAATAATTGACCCCATTAAAATTTACATGGGATTTCCTATGTCCCGCTCGACGATGCAACACCCGGTATAATTTTGACAAAGACAGAAAAAAGAAGAAAGCTACGGAACTTCGCAATAAACCCCAAGCGAAAAAAATGACACGCCGCTAAGAAATTACATTGACATTGACAAGGCTCGTGCGAAGAAGGCAAAAAAAGGCGAACGAGGGAAGGAAGCGATATTAGGAAATATTAGCCGCGGATTTGGCGTGAAAGGCGGCTTGGACTTGTCTGGCAACGAGTGAAAAATGGTGGTCGTTATTAAAACAGTCGATACGACACCGGGGACCCACCGGATACAGCTTCAATAAAAAGTTTTTTTTGTATATAAATCATTTTTATCCCTTCCTTAAAGACGGATTTATTAAACGTCTGAATCGATTAGGCAAGCAATGATTGCTATGGTGGAATAAAAAAATATTATACAGGGTGTCCCAGAAAGATATGAGGCGTCAAGTTGCAAAACCCGCCTTAAGCTTGATTTTCATGCATCCGTTATACGTTGATACTAGTAGTGGGAACTATCGAATGAATACTATCGAAACATTCGATAGTTGCAATTCATTCGAATAATTCGATAGCTAGTAAGAAAATATTCGTCGAAAACTATTCGAATAAAAATTATCGAATAGATGCGTCATCTGCCTTGAAATATTGTATTCTAGTAATTCGGCAGCAAAAACCATTCATTTATAAAATTCATTCATTTATAAAATTAATTTATTCGTCAGGATAGATTTTAATAAAGTATAAACTGGATTTTAGTTGTCGTCCGGCGACGTAGGTTTCTTTCCTAGAAAACTGACGGCGGTCGGTGGCAATGCTATGAAAGAAGCCGGCATCTTTGATTTTTTGCGGAGTCAAATAAAGATAAGGACACATTATATTTTTTTATTGAGGTGCTAGTATTTACACAGAAAATACATTATGAAGAGCGCTGTTGCCATATATTCGTATTAGTTGGTATTAGCAAAGAATATTATTCTTTAGCATTAGTTAGTTAGGGATAGTATGTCTATATGTTTTGCAATTTTTATTAATATTCTGTTATTACACTGCAATACTTTTTATTTTGGATGTAGGAAAATGACTTTTAATATTTTTAAGCAAAGACTGGTTTAATAAATAATAATATCAGTAATAATTTGTTATACCTATTAACAACAAAATTTAAAATCATTTAATAATATAAATTTTTTTTTTAAGTAGTAGCAAAATATAAACAACAAATAGAAGTCAAAAGTATTTATATTAGATCCAATTTAAAAATAATATAGTTTCTAAATGGCAACGTTGGTTTATTAAATAATAATAATTTTGTTATATTAACAACAAACTTTAAAATCATGAAATATAAACATTTATTAATTTTCTAAGCATGCAGTGTAATGGAAGGAAAATATAAATAAAAAATTAGAAATCAAAATTATTTATATTACTTTTTATTACTTTATATTACTATTTAAAAATAATATTTACTTTTACTGGCATTTATTTTAAAAAATAAATGAAATATTTCTTCGCAAAAAACTACATGTAAGAGAATTAGCATAAACAAAATACAAACATTGTTAACTTTTTTTTTAATTGGCACGTATAAAACTTTCAATTTAATTTTCTCACCCCAAAATTTGAGTTCAATAACCATTTACTTAACCACATTACTTAAATATGATTATTAAGTTCAACTTATTCATATTATTAAAACATCCAAAATACAAATATGTATTTTTAAAATTAATTGTAAGTTCATCTCATCTCTCTTAAAAATTGTTACTTCTCAAAATTTCCCATTAAAAAAATGCAATCTAACCTAACCATAATATACCATATAAAATTAAATAATTGAAAGATCGGGCTACGGAAAATCACACAAATTTTCGGAAAAATTTTGACCACTTCGCACACTATCGTCAATTAAAAAAACCTACTATTTTAGTATTTTAAATATTTTAATAAACGCAAAAATAGCATAGTATTTACAAGGCGAAGTTCTAAAATTTGGAAGAAGTAATAATGCACTGACGCACACAAAAATCAAAGGAATACTAAATTTAAATTTCATTTATCAAAAACATTCGATAGTCGTGGCTCGTGGCGCAACGATAACCATTTAGTCGCACGGCGAGGTTGTCACTTATGCTTTAGTATACAAATGAGGGTGCAGCCACACTTTCACAAAAACAGCGTATCGGCGTAACGGCGTAATGACCTTGAATAGATTTCCAGTAATTCTATTGGCTGAAACATTCATCTGTCAGAAATTTTATCTGTCAAAAATTTCAGCCAATAGAATTACTGGAAATCGATTCAAGGTCGTTACGCCGTTACGCCGATACGCCGTTTTTAGGATAGTGTGGCTGCACCCTGAATGAATGATTTTATTCGAATAAAACCATTCGATAGTTGAAATCATTCATTCAGTAACCATTCGATAGTCTAATTCATTCGATAGTTCCCATCGCTAGTTGATACGTTGCGTTGGTCCGACGGTGCTCTGATTGGTCATAGCGTTTTCGCGCCACTTTTCATCCGTAAATATTTTACTTCAGCCCGTCAACGGACCCGTTCATACGATAACGGACGTTTTGACACTTTTTTGACAAATTTAATCTAATCTTAATAAAAATATAAGTAAAATAGCAAAATCGTTATGGAAACGAAAATATAAAATAACACCAACCTATATCCGATAAACGGAGGCATGAAAATGCAATAAATTTATAAACTGCGTTATTTTCTAACCAATCAAAGTCTTTAAATTCTACCAATAAAATTAATATCGTATCAACGTATCGTCGGACAACGGATGCATGAAAATCAAGCTTAACTCGTTAAATTTTCGCCAAATCTTATACTGCCAGTTTAATCTAGAATCTTATGTTTTATTCCCGTAAGGATAAATTGCAGGACAACATTTTCTAAAATTGTTTTCAGATTACCTCTAATTTCGTCTTTTTACCAAATCTTGTCAGTTAATTTAATCCTGATCGACGTGCCAATACTTTTGTCAATTTGTTTGGAAGCTTTCCTGTTTTTTCCCCACCCTTTTTTTCTTTCCTCCATTTTTTTCCCTTTCTTCCCCTAGCAAAATCCCGAGATTCCACTTGTCTCAATCCGTCTTTGTTTATAGAAAGTTTAGAGACAACAAAATGCTTCAGAAAAAAATATAGTGCCTGAGGAACGGTTTTTTTTTGTTATAAATAATTAAAAGAAGTTTTAATTATAGAATATGGACATTTAAATTTACAACTGAAAAAATCTATGGCAATTTAAAAAATACACAGTTCTATTCAGTTCTAATAAGTTCGCCATTAAAATAAAACAATTAATTTGAAATGGTCAAAATGTGGATTTCTGTAATCCATACATAATAATTCGTCTATACAGGGTGGTCCGTCCAAACTGTATTCCGGAAACTATATGTTTGTCCTTAATTTATAATTTTTTCAGTTAAATAACTACTTACTCAACATGTTTATTTTTTGTCAATTTCGTATTTTTGCCAAGAGACATTTTTCACATAAAAAATCACGGAAGTATATATTTGTTTACTCCTTTGAATAAGAAGACTAAGGAAGGAGCATAATGCTATCCATGTATTTATGCATGGTGGGCGGAAAAGCCACCATAAAAGCTCTCTATGGTGGGGATCCTTGACAGTTCTGTTTGACGATTTATTTGACACATTTGAATTTGATTTGAAATTTTGTGGATTTGTCAGTCTTTACGGAGCTTATTTTATGTTATTTATTATTTATTCTACTACTGATAGTTGTATAAAGGTAGTAAATCTAGATGGAAATTGTGGCAGAACTTAAATTAACAGTAACACTATCGCGATTTATCAAAAAAGACTCTAAAATAGTTGGTTGTGTAGCGTGCGGTAGATCTCGGCAAAAATTGAGTGAAATAATGGAACAACTTTTCGCTAGTAAGTGACTATATAATATACATACGTGTAGTAAACCGATCATTTATGAAATTCATTTAAATTAACTAAATTATATATTTTTCTTGCATTTTAGCTTTTATTTATTACTTGTCAAAGATTAGATGTCAAAGAATTTAGATACGTTAATTTGACTTACCTGCTTCAGTAGCGTATCGGATGTTTGTGTTAATAAATACTTATTATAACTTATCTATTTTATTAGAATTATATATTTTTATAACAATTTTAATAACTACCAACATTTATTCACAACGTAAAATAAAACAACAAATTATTGAGTCTACCCCACGTCTACCCTACATCATAGTTTTACATTTTTTAAATAAAATTAGAACGACACTGATAAACCGGAATTTAAGTCGGCCATATTTGAGGCCCATCGCGGTGTACCTAAGATTTTTGATATGCTCCTTCCTTAGTCTTCTTATTCAAAGGTATGATACCACCGCCTACACCATTGGCGTAGTCAAGACATTTATCAAAATTATAAATATCCCTTCAAGCAGGTAAGTTAAGAAAAATATATGGCCACGGCACTGTTTGGTGCCATGGTAACAATTTGGTTTCGAGTGTTATAAGTCCTTGTATTCTTTAGTCATTGGTTAAAATACATGTAGGTGGCGCCCCCTAGAAATAGGAGTCATATTGACATCAAAATCAAATTTCTCATGTCAAAAAACTCCCAGACACCATTTTTCATCCAAATATTGATGTTACTTCAGGAATTATTTGGAAAAAACCGAAATAAAAATGAAACTTCTACACCCTGTATCTCCAAAACTAATATTTTTATTAAATACATTTATACGAACTTTTTCACTTATTTTTATCTGCAGAATATGTTGCCGAAGTTTCCGGAATACACTTCGAACCACCCTGTATAGTAAATAATTCTTTTTATTTCAGTACCGGTAGCCTAATATACATGGCCACACAAATTGCCTCGGCTATGAAGTACCTAGAGTCCAGGCACGTGGTGCACAAAGACTTGGCGGCGAGGAATTGCCTGGTAGGCCGGGGGTACATAGTCAAGGTGGCCGACATCGCCATGTCCAAACCGCAGTACAGGAAGGAGTATGCTGAGATCGGTGGACGGCCTCCAGCTCCAATCCGTTGGCTACCTTGGGAGAGCATCTTATTGGTGAGTAGAATATAGATTAGGAGCATGGGCGCCGGACAGGGGGGCAAGAGGGGGCATTTGCCCCCCCCCCCCTGAATCACTGAAACAATAAAAATAAAAGCTTCTTACATCCATCTGTAAAAAAAATAATCATTATTATGAAATTGTTAGGTGTTACCTGTAAAATAATAAAAAATGTGGTAATTGTTGGGAAAACTGGAAATCGTCCGATTTTCACCAAAATTGGTATACACACTATTTTGAGGTCGTAGATTACGAATCTATTTTTTGTCTTGGCGGTCTCTTACCGTTTTTCAGAAAAACGGAAAATTATTTCAACATTGAATTTTTCTTTATTTCGGCCCTATAAAGTAATAATTTCACTATATTTTCATTATATTATAGTTTATCTAAAAGCCACACTTGATTGGGGATAGAAAAGTGTCCAACATTTTACTGAAAAACACTTTTCTTAACAAAATAGCAAAGAAAATTGAGACCAGATGGAAGTTTGACATTTGATATATCCTTCTTTCTCTCTCCTATGTAATAAGAGAGACAAATTTATTCTAGACCTAATCTAGAAATTTGAAAATTTACAACGTTGCCATATCTTCTATTTTTTCGGGTGATTACGGAATTTAAATAAATTACCTATTATGAGATCAACAATAATTAAATATACACCAATATCCACAAAATTACGCGGAAAAGTTTTGATTGCATTGGTTTTAACTTCTTTGCGGAGGAGGTTAATCTTTTCTTAGTTAATCTAATAATATAACAACAAAAGATTAACACCCTCTGCATGGAAGTTGTAACCAATGCAATCAAAACTTTTTCGTGCAACTTCGTGGGTATAAATAGTCAGATCTCGTTGGTAAAATAGCAGTTATGGGAAGGAGCCGTTCTTCTGGCGACCGCCTTTCGTAATTCCAGAATGAGCGAAAAAAACACGCTAAATTTAGGTTTAACATTGGCAACGTTGCTTTAAATGCCAGAAAGACATAAACTTACTTCGGGTTTCTCTTATTACCGATTCTGAACCGTCCTAGAACTGTGATGTGTATGCGCAGAAGGAAATATGAAGACATTACTTCATTTGCGCATGCGCTGCAGAGTTCTTGGACGGTTCAGAATCGGTAATAACAAGAACCCGAACAAAGCCATAATCTAACATTTTCAGATTGTTTACAAATTTATTTTAACAAATTTTCCTCTATTATGCATAGAATTGGTTAAAAAAGTAACAGAAAAGAGCAAAAACATTATTGATTATTGAATACCTAACAAAATATGTGCTAGAAAACCTTAAACATATGAGAAATTAAGAAAAATTCGATATTGAAATTATTTTCCGTTTTTCTCAAAAACGGTAAGAGACCGCCAAGAAAAAAGATTCGTAACGTTCAAATTCGTAATCTACGACTTCAAAATAGGGTGTATACCAATTTTGGCTCGAATTTTGGTGAAAATCGGACGATTTCCAGTTTTCCCAATAATTACCAAAAATGTCAATTTTTTATTCATTTTTACCTTGCCCCCCCCCCTAAATTTCATTCTTTCGGCGCCCATGACTAGCAGATCAGTAAGAAAAAGTTTTACTTCAAATATGCGCACATAGTGCACACACATTTTTTTTATTTTGTAGGTTTTCTTCTAGTACCGAAAAAAACAGAAATCTTGCCAAGAAAATATTATTATCTATTTAACATTGGCGGAATAATCTAATAAAAAACACTTTGAATCCAGTAGTGATGTTTTACAACTCCCAAAAAGCCGATTAAGTTTTTACTAACGATATTCTCCAAACAATTCAAATAAAAAACACAATGTAGTAGTTTAGGCTTTCGCGGCCATCGTTTGAAGAATTTTGGTTTTTCGGGTTATTAGGCCGTCGTCGGTTAGAATTGCTTCCTAACGTTTCGCTAGCACGAGTGGCTAGCATCTTCAGAGGTGTGTTTGCTCCGATTGCTCACACTAGACTGATGCCTCCGCGTCGGCGTAGCGCGTATTTATGCGTCGGCGGAGGGGGCGTGGCTTGTTCGGGTGGTAGTTCTTCCGGAACTGGTCTACTTCTCTGTGCTGCTACTTTGGTCCTAGATATAGCTGGATGCCAAATTCTGTTAAGGTAGAAAGTTTCTTCCTTCCTGTTGAAATTATTTGGATGTTTGTGAATTTCAACAGCTTCCCTGACCAGACGAGGATGATATCCAGATGTTGTGGCAATGACTTGGGTGTCTTCGAATTGGATTTTGTGATCACCATCTCTTAGAGCATGTTCTGCTACGGCTGACTTCTCTGTTTGCCCTAATCTGCAGTTTCTCTTGTGTTCCGTAAGTCTCGTTCCTACTGAGCGTTTGGTAGTTCCAATATATACGCTACCGCAGGAACAAGGTATACGGTAGATCCCTGCAGAGGATAATGGTTCTCTTTTGTCTTTTGCTGGTCTTAAGCAGTCCCTTATTTTTCGGGTAGGTTTGTATATGGTTTTGATGTTATGCTTCTTGAGAACTTTACCAATCCTATCGGTGACCAATCCTATCGGTGAGAAGTAGACCAGTTCCGGAAGAACTACCACCCGAACAAGCCACGCCCCCTCCGCCGACGCATAAATACGCGCTACGCCGACGCGGAGGCATCAGTCTAGTGTGAGCAATCGGAGCAAACACACCTCTGAAGATGCTAGCCACTCGTGCTAGCGAAACGTTAGGAAGCAATTCTAACCGACGACGGCCTAATAACCCGAAAAACCAAAATTCTTCAAAAAACACAATATTACAGAAAAACTGTGCGAACTATTTGTATCCTTCGACTACAGCCACTATTCCGGGTTGTTTTTCGAGGCGCAACTTTTCCGGCCCGGACTTTTTCTCCGGAACTATTGTTCTGGAGGAGTTGCGCCAGTGCCTCGTCGCAAAAAGCCGCCGTCTCTCGGAGTTTTGATTGAGTTCTTGTTTAAAGAAGAAAAAGTCGAAACAAATGCAAATAGAGGCGCGCACGGCGAAAAAGTTTCGGCGCCAGTAGGAAAAGTAATCAGGAAAATAAACATGAGGGAAAAACTAGAAATGTAAATTAAACATAAGCGGCAAGGAAGGCGGATGCCAATAAAAGACGGCAGCGGTTCTGGAGGCTGAGGAGGGAACGTTTCGAAGTTGTTTCCGTAACTATTTTTATGGGAGGCATTTTTGAGTTAATAGAAAAATAGCAGTCGCTTTTTTTGTCTATTAATTCGGGTAAAGTTTTCTTGTAAGCTTAGAAGAATATCAACAGACGACATCCAAATAATCATTGATAACTTTTAGATTGCCCACTCCCATGTTATTTTAGGGCCGTATTTTAGTGGCACCTAGCAGGAGAAGGAACAGTTTTTGCATAAAGAAACCTGCATTACCGATATCATTAACCGCCTTTATTTGAATCGGCGTTCTTTCCATTTTCTATAGTCAGATTTCAACTATTGAGCTTGTCAAGAAAATATTATTACCTATTTAACATTAGGGGAATAATCTAATAAAAAGCACTTTGAATCCAGTAATGATTTTACAACTTCCAAAAACCGATTAAGTTTTTTAGTGACGATATTCTCTAAACAATTCAGCTAAGGAACACAATATTACAAAAAACCAGACGAACTATTTGTATCCTTCGACTTCAGCCACTATTCTGGGTTGTTTTCGAGGGCGCAACTTTTCCGGCCCGGACTTTTTCTCCGGAACTATTTGTTCTGGAGGAGTTGCGCCAGTGCCTCGTCGCAAAAAGCCGTCGTCTCTCAGGTTTTGATTGAGTTCTTGTTTAAAAAGAAGAAAAAAGTCGAAACAAATGCAAAAATAGAGGCGCGCACGGCGGGAAAAGTGTTCGGCGAAAAAGTTTCGGCGCCAGTAGGAAAAGTAATCGGGAAAATAAACATGCGGGAAAAACTAGAAATGTAAATTAAACATAAGCGGCAGGGAAGGCGAATGCCAATAAAAGACGGGAGCGGCTCTGGAGGCTGAGGAGGGAACGTTTCGAAGTTGTTTCCGTAACTATTTTTATGGGAGGCATTTTTGAGTTAATAGAAAAATAGCAGTCGCTTTTTTTGTCTATTAATTCGGGTAAAGTTTTCTTGTAAGCTTAGAAGAATATCAACAGACGACATCCAAATAATCATTGATAACTTTTAGATTGCCCACTCCCATGTTATTTTAGGAGCCGTATTTTAGTGGCACCTAGCAGGAGAAGGAACAGTTTTTTGCATAAAGAAACCTGCATTACCGATATCATTAACCGCCTTTATTTGAATCGGCGTTCTTTCCATTTCTATAGTCAGATTTCAACTATTGAGCTTGTCAAGAAAATATTATTACCTATTTAACATTAGGGGAATAATCTAATAAAAAGCACTTTGAATCCAGTAATGATGTTTTACAACTTCCAAAAAACCGATTAAGTTTTTAGTGACGATATTCTCTAAACAATTCAGCTAAGGAACACAATATTACAAAAAAACCGGGCGAACTATTTGTATCCTTCGACTTCAGCCACTATTCTGGGTTGTTTTTCGAGGCGCAACTTTTCCGGCCCGGACTTTTTCTCCGGAACTATTTGTTCTGGAGGAGTTGCGCCAGTGCCTCGTCGCAAAAAGCCGTCGTCTCTCGGAGTTTTGATTGAGTTCTTGTTTAAAGAAGAAAAAGTCGAAACAAATGCAAATAGAGGCGCGCACGGCGGAAAAGTGTTCGGCGAAAAAGTTTCGGCGCCAGTAGGAAAAGTAATCGGGAAAATAAACATGCGGGAAAAACTAGAAATGTAAATTAAACATAAGCGGCAGGGAAGGCGAATGCCAATAAAAGACGGGAGCGGCTCTGGAGGCTGAGGAGGGAACGTTTCGAAGTTGTTTCCGTAACTATTTTTATGGGAGGCATTTTTGGGTCAATAGAAAAATAGCAGCCGCTTTTTTTGTCTTTTAATTCGGGTAAAGTTTTCTTGTAAGCTTACAAGAATATCAACAGACGACATCCAAACAATCATAGATAACTTTTAGAGTGCCCACTCCCATGTTATTTTAGGAGCCGTATTTTAGTGGCACCTAGCAGGAGAAGGAACAGTTTTTTGCACAAAGAAACCTGCATTACCGATATCATTAACTGCCTTTACTTGAATCGGCGTTCTTTCCATTTCTATAGTCAAATTTCAACTATTAAGCTTGTGAAGAAAATATTATTACCTATTAAACATTGAGGGAATAATCTAATAAAAAACACTTTGAATCCAGTAGTGATGTTTTACAACTCCCAAAAAGCCGATTAAGTTTTTACTAACGATATTCTCCAAACAATTCAAATAAAAAACACAATATTACAGAAAAACTCTGCGAACTATTTGTATCCTTCGACTACAGCCACTATTCCGGGTTGTTTTTCGAGGCGCAACTTTTCCGGCCCGGACTTTTTCTCCGGAACTATTTGTTCTGGAGGAGTTGCGCCAGTGCCTCGTCGCAAAAAGCCGCCGTCTCTCGGAGTTTTGATTGAGTTCTTGTTTAAAGAAGAAAAAGTCGAAACAAATGCAAATAGCAGCGCGCACGGCGGAAAAGTGTTCGGCGAAAAGTTTCGGCGCCAGTAGGAAAAAGTAATCAGGAAAATAAACATGAGGGAAAAACTAGAAATGTAAATTAAACATAAGCGGCAAGAAAGGCGGATGCCAATAAAAGACGGAAGCGGTTCTGGAGGCTGAGGAGGGAACGTTTCGAAGTTGTTTCCGTAACTATTTTTATGAGAGGCATTTTTGGGTCAATAGAAAAATAGCAGCCGCTTTTTCTGTCTTTTAATTCGGGTAAAGTTTTCTCGTAGGCTTAGAAGAATATCAACAGACGACATCCAAATAATCATAGATAACTTTTAGATTGCCCACTCCCATGTTATTTTAGGAGCCGTATTTTAGTGGCACCTAGCAGGAGAAGGAACAGTTTTTGCACAAAGAAACCTGCATTACCGATATCATTAACTGCCTTTACTTGAATCGGCGTTCTTTCCATTTCTATAGTCAGATTTCAACTATTAAGCTTGTGAAGAAAATATTATTACCTATTAAACATTGAGGGAATAATCTAATAAAAAACACTTTGAATCCAGTACTGATGTTTTACAACTCCCAAAAAGCCGATTAAGTTTTTAGTGACGATATTCTCTAATCAATCCAGCTAAAAAACACAATATTACAAAAAAACTAGGTGAACTATTTGTATCCTTCGACTACAGCCACTATTCCGGGTTGTTTTTCGAGGCGCAACTTTTCCGGCCCGGACTTTTTCTCCGGAACTATTTGTTCTGGAGGAGTTGCGCCAGTGCCTCGTCGCAAAAAGCCGCCGTCTCTCGGAGTTTTGATTGAGTTCTTGTTTAAAGAAGAAAAGTCGAAACAAATGCAAATAGAGGCGCGCACGACGGAAAAGTGTTCGGCGAAAAAGTTTCGGCGCCAGTAGGAAAAGTAATCAGGAAAATAAACATGAGGGAAAAACTAGAAATGTAAATTAAACATAAGCGGCAAGAAAGGCGGATGCCAATAAAAGACGGAAGCGGTTCTGGAGGCTGAGGAGGGAACGTTTCGAAGTTGTTTCCGTAACTATTTTTATGAGAGGCATTTTTGGGTCAATAGAAAAATAGCAGCCGCTTTTTCTGTCTTTTAATTCGGGTAAAGTTTTCTCGTAGGCTTAGAAGAATATCAACAGACGACATCCAAATAATCATAGATAACTTTTAGATTGCCCACTCCCATGTTATTTTAGGAGCCGTATTTTAGTGGCACCTAGCAGGAGAAGGAACAGTTTTTTGCACAAAGAAACCTGCATTACCGATATCATTAACTGCCTTTACTTGAATCGGCGTTCTTTCCATTTCTATAGTCAGATTTCAACTATTAAGCTTGTGAAGAAAATATTATTACCTATTAAACATTGAGGGAATAATCTAATAAAAAACACTTTGAATCCAGTACTGATGTTTTACAACTCCCAAAAAGCCGATTAAGTTTTTAGTGACGATATTCTCTAATCAATCCAGCTAAAAACACAATATTACAAAAAAACTAGGTGAACTATTTGTATCCTTCGACTACAGCCACTATTCCGGGTTGTTTTTCGAGGCGCAACTTTTCCGGCCCGGACTTTTCTCCGGAACTATTTGTTCTGGAGGAGTTGCGCCAGTGCCTCGTCGCAAAAGCCGCCGTCTCTCGGAGTTTTGATTGAGTTCTTGTTTAAAGAAGAAAAGTCGAAACAAATGCAAATAGAGGCGCGCACGACGGAAAAGTGTTCGGCGAAAAAGTTTCGGCGCCAGTAGGAAAAGTAATCAGGAAAATAAACATGAGGAAAAACTAGAAATGTAAATTAAACATAAGCGGCAAAAAGGCGGATGCCAATAAAACGGAGAAGCGGTTCTGGAGGCTGAGGAGGGAACGTTTCGAAGTTGTTTCCGTAACTATTTTTATGGGAGGCATTTTTGGGTCAATAGAAAAATAGCAGCCGCTTTTTTGTCTTTTAATTCAGGGTAAAAGTTTTCTTGTAAGCTTAGAAGAATATCAACAGACGACATCAAATAATCATAGATAACTTTTAGATTGCCCACTCCCATGTTATTTTAGGAGCCGTATTTTAGTGGCACCTAGCAGGAGAAGGAACAGTTTTTGCACAAAGAAACCTGCATTACCGATATCATTAACTGCCTTTACTTGAATCGGCGTTCTTTCCATTTCTATAGTCAGATTTCAACTATTAAGCTTGTGAAGAAAATATTATTACCTATTAAACATTGAGGGGAATAATCTAATAAAAAACACTTTGAATCCAGTACTGATGTTTACAACTCCCAAAAAGCCGATTAAGTTTTTAGTGACGATATTCTCTAATCAATCCAGCTAAAAAACACAATATTACAAAAAACTAGGTGAACTATTTGTATCCTTCGACTACAGCCACTATTCCGGGTTGTTTTCGAGGCGCAACTTTTCCGGCCCGGACTTTTTCTCCGGAACTATTTGTTCTGGAGGAGTTGCGCCAGTGCCTCGTCAAAAAGCCGCCGTCTCTCGGAGTTTTGATTGAGTTCTTGTTTAAAGAAGAAAAGTCGAAACAAATGCAAATAGAGGCGCGCACGACGGAAAAGTGTTCGGCGAAAAAGTTTCGGCGCCAGTAGGAAAAGTAATCAGGAAAATAAACATGAGGGAAAAACTAGAAATGTAAATTAAACATAAGCGGCAAGAAAGGCGGATGCCAATAAAAGACGGAAGCGGTTCTGGAGGCTGAGGAGGGAACGTTTCGAAGTTGTTTCCGTAACTATTTTTATGGGAGGCATTTTTGGGTCAATAGAAAAATAGCAGCCGCTTTTTTTGTCTTTTAATTCGGGTAAAGTTTTCTTGTAAGCTTAGAAGAATATCAACAGACGACATCCAAATAATCATAGATAACTTTTAGATTGCCCACTCCCATGTTATTTTAGGAGCCGTATTTTAGTGGCACCTAGCAGGAGAAGGAACAGTTTTTTGCACAAAGAAACCTGCATTACCGATATCATTAACTGCCTTTACTTGAATCCGCGTTCTTTCCATTTCTATAGTCAGATTTCAACTATTAAGCTTGTCAAGAAAATATTATTACCTATTAAACATTGAGGGAATAATCTAATAAAAAACACTTTGAATCCAGTAGTGATGTTTTACAACTCCCAAAAAGCCGATTAAGTTTTTACTAACGATATTCTCCAAACAATTCAAATAAAAAACACAATATTACAGAAAAACTGTGCGAACTATTTGTATACTTCGACTACAGCCACTATTCTGGGTTGTTTTTCGAGGCGCAACTTTTCCGGCCCGGACTTTTTCTCCGGAACTATTTGTTCTGGAGGAGTTGCGCCAGTGCCTCGTCGCAAAAAGCCGCCGTCTCTCGGAGTTTTGATTGAGTTCTTGTTTAAAGAAGAAAAAGTCGAAACAAATGCAAATAGAGGCGCGCACGGCGGAAAAGTGTTCGGCGAAAAAGTTTCGGCGCCAGTAGGAAAAGTAATCAGGAAAATAAACATGAGGGAAAAACTAGAAATGTAAATTAAACATAAGCGGCAAGGAAGGCGGATGCCAATAAAAGACGGCAGAACGTTTCGAAGTTGTTTCCGTAACTATTTTTATGGGAGGCATTTTTGGGTCAATAGAAAAATAGCAGCCGCTTTTTTTGTCTTATAATTCGGGTAAAGTTTTCTTGTTTACATACATACCGCCATTACTCGCTGACGAGTATTTGACACGCATTAGAAGATGGTCACGCAAGGCGTTTTCTTTCATGAGCTTTTCTGTGACTGAAATGCCCGATACGTGATGTTATCTGTCTACCGCAATCCAGACAAATTAAAAAAGTTATTTTTTGTTTCTTTACAACTACGGCACTCCGGACATTCAAAAATCTCATAGCCTTGTTGCCTCTTTACTTTTTGGTTGTCGCTGTTAACTGACTTTACAATTCTTCTCCATTCCGTTCTATTGTGAGCTGCCTCTTCCCACTCATTCTGCTTGTTAATTCCCTTTAAGTTTTCGTGGAAAATATCCTTGAACCTTTTGAGTTGTCCACCCGGCCTCCTCTTACCTTCTACAAGCTCACCGTAAAGCAGAGATTTTGGTATGCGGTTTTCTTGCATTCTGCATACGTGACCAGCCCATCTTAAGCGGGACTTTGTAATCATGACTTCAATACTCTCTCAGTTAGCTTTTTCAAGGATCGATACGTTTGAGACGTGATGGAACCATTATATTCTTAAGACTGTCTAAGATGTCTCTGTTGCAACTTGTTTAATGCGTTCATGTGTCGGCGGTACGGCACCCAGGTTTCGCTTCCATATAACATGGTGGGAATTATTATCGCTCGGTACACCGCAAGTTTCGTTTTTGTCCTCAAGTCATGATTGTAGAAAACCCTGTCTTTTAATTTCTAAAGAATGCCTTTGAGGCGCTGCTAATCCTCTGCTGAATTTCAGAGTCGATATTGGCCTTTTCCGAAATCAAACTGCCGAGGTAATTAAATTCCGCTACATATTCCAACAGCTCATCTCCGATTTTTATGACATTGTTGTGATCTTCCGGGGGAGTGCATAAAATTTTAGTTTTATCGATGTTCAGCTTAAGTCCCAAGGCCTCATATGCTCATGTATATGTGTTCAACATTTCTTGCAATTGGTCTAACGTATTTGCAACTAGAGCACAGTCATCAGCGTATTGTAGTTTTGTGATGAATTTTGTTCGTGTTTTTGCCCTGAGTCTTTTTATGTTGAACAGACCGCCGTCGTATCTGTATCTAATGCCCAAACCTCTCTCCTGCAGTTTGCTGTCCACTATAATGGCGAGCACTGCCATGAATATACTGAATACGAGAGGCGCTAAGACACAACCCTGCCTAAGGCCTCTGTTTGTTAGGAAGGGATCGCTCAGTGATCCATCATATGACACTCTTGATTTGTTGTTATTATGGAGGCTTTTACACACTGTAAGAAATTTGATTTGACTCCGAACTTTTTCATAATTGCCCAAAGTGCATCTCTGCTCACAGAGTCGAAGGCTTTTGTTAGATCGATGAATAAAACGTAAAGTTTAGACTGCTGCTCTTTTACTTTTTCCTGTAGTTGCCGGATGGAGAATATGGAATCGACGGTACCGCGGTTGGTGCGAAAACCCGTTTGCGATTCTGGGAGGATTTTTTCTATATGTGGGTGCAGGCGGTTGACATAATTTTTGCAAGAATTTTTCCTCCGATAGCCAGTAGTGAAATTCCTCGGTAGTTTCCGCAGTTTGATGCACTTCCTTTGTTCTTAAATATATTCACTATATTCGCGTTGCAAAAGTCCTGAGGTACCTCTCCGCTTTCCCATATGACATCAAAGAGAGCCTTAATATGACCAATAAGTTCTTTACTTGCATACTTATAGATTTCCGCCGTCACAGCTAGCTGAATCGCGTCACAGCTAGCTGATTTGTTGTTTTTAAGCTGTTTTATGGAGTCCTTTATTTCCTGTTCTGTTATTGGAATGTCTAATACATCGAGGCTGTTAGACTGAGGTATTATGTTGAGTGCTTCCATATTGGGGTTGTTTTCTTGGTTAAGGATATGGCTGTAATCCAGCGGTTTCTGATTTGCTCTTCCTCTTTTAGAAGTTCGCCATTTTGTGCCATGATTGGGCATCTTGCCTTCTTAGTTGGACCGTATACTTCTTTTACAGCCGCGAAGAATTTCCGATAGTCGTGATGCGTGGCATACTCCTGAATCTGACTAGCTTTTTGCAACCACCAAATATCCTTTAGTTGGCGCAGGTTTCTTCGGAGCGTGTTGTTGGCTGCCTTAAAGTTGTCTGCTAGTCTTGGATTGTGTGGATTTGCAGTGACGGCTTGATGTGCTCTATGCTTTTGTTCCAACAAAGCCTGTATATGTGGTTGATTTTCGTTAAACCAGTCTGGTTGTTTTTTTTTGTTGGATTTTCCCAGTACTGTTTCGCTGGTTTTGTGAATCGCATCTCTTAGTTGTGTCCAGCCATGTTCAGCATCCACGATTGAGATTGAAGTTATCGGTGGAAGTGATTCTTTGATGGCTTCCCGGAGGGCGTCGGTGGTATCAGTCGCTTTTTTTGTCTTTTAATTCGGGTGAAGTTTTCTTGTAAACTTAGAAGAATATCATCAGACGACATCCAAATAATCATAGATAACTTTTAAATTGACCACTCCCATGTTATTTTAGGAGCCGTATTTTAGCGGTACCTAGCAGGAGAAAAATCAGTTTTTTGCACATTAAAGGGGGCAAACCTGCATTACCGCGCGATGGGAGTAAAAATTCACACGACATGATTTTGATCATGCTTTTGACGCACGAGCTAGCGAGAAAAAAAATTGGTAAGGATCGTGCAAACATCAAAAAACATTTGTTTTAAGTTTTAAAGCTTAGAAAAACATTATAATAAACTTGATACAGTATACCTGGTACCAATATCCTCTAGTTCTATGCTAGGAAGTAAATTTTCATGCATATTTTCATTGATAGGTTTGTAGCTTCTGAATAGCGGTCTAGGTAAAGTATTTAGCTCATTTGCTAGCTCAGAATTAGAATTGTTAGAGTTAAGCAACTCGCATTCTCATTGGAGGACATCGTCATATTTATTTCAAACCAATAATCAACGAGAATATTCGTATAATTTAACAAAATTAAATTAAATCAATTAAAGCGTTAACATTATTAGGCATTTGCATAAAAGTGTGTATTTTGGGTGATATTCCATAAAATTTCCAGACTATTGAGGAAACAGAAAATGTACAGATTACAGAAATAAATTGAAAATAACATTTATATTAAAACAGTTTTATATGTCACTTTTTCAAACATGTCTTTCAAATTCTCCAATTTAATAGCTGTTAGTAAGAAGTCCCACTTCAAATATGCGCACATAGTGCACACACTTTTTTGAATCGCTGTTTCCATTTTTATAGTCAGATTTCAACTATTAAGCTACAAAAGTTCTAGTTAAACGTCTTTTAAGGTGCGTATTCATTATCCGCACGAACGAACGAACGAACGAACGAATGTTCGCTAGTGGTATGGACGGGGACCGCACGATAGAACCGCACGAGAAGACCGCACGCATTTCTTCATTCGCGCGCCAGTTCAAATCGTCAAGATATTGTTATAAACCTGTTTTTTTTTTGTTTATATACCGTCATTGAATTATCGCTAAGCAAGTTACTATGGAGCAGTGCATAAGGAGTCGGGCTAGGAAACGAGAGACCGGAGTTCGAATCTCGGCCGGAACATCACTTTTTATTTTTTTTTTAAATACTGTTGTATTCTATAGTTTATTTTTGTAGTATAAGAAAAAGAACTATTTATTCTGTTATTTTTTAATCTCCGTTATTAATATAAATTGATTGTTAGTACAATACCTCATTTAATATAAAATAATATTCTACTTTTTGAAATGTATCGGGCCCTAATTGTACCTAAAAGTAATATATTTTTAGTGATATACCATATTGTAAACTATTTAATATTTTAGTCACTTAAAAAGTTAATTTGCATTGAATAATTGCCTACCATTAAAGGAAATTTGAGCTATATAATCCTTGATGGGCATATTCTGGGTATGCAAATACTTCCTTTAAATTTTGGGTGTCGTTCAACCGATTTATTCTCAAAACCAGAAACTTCTACATATAAAAAGAAGCAGAGGTCACTAATTATAATAAACTTCACCCTTGGTATTACTTCCACTAATTATAATAAACTTCACCCTTAGAATTACTTCTATCACAATTACAATACGTTCATCTGCATTGGCATTTTCTACTTTTCGATGGGAAACAATAAACTTCCCAATATTTTTTAAATGATGTAACAATTCCTCTTGTGGTTACTTTTCCATAGATATCCTCAACTCTGTCCTCATGTGAATTCAGAGGCAATGAAAATGAAAATTATTTACCATAAACATCGCAAAATAAAAACCTAATAAACAATTTTATACCGAATATAGAAATAAATTTAGTATTTTTACCTATTATCGTCCAAATCCATGTTAATAGATAATTATTATTTTTAAATATATTTTTGGAACTGCTGGTTTTAGTAGTTATTAAATTAAACGAACTAAAAAGTCTTAAAAATAAACAATTCTTAACCATAACCTCAAAAATGCAGATCTCCTGTCAACTTTCTTTATTTTTTATTTATTCATTATTTTCCTAGTGACGTCACAGGTGGTATGCGCGAACTGAACGAAATTGGAGCCGCTATCGAGCATACCTTGTATTCTTTGTACCATGACGTCTAAACGCCTTTGATGTACCGACTCGAAGCGGATGGTCGAGCGCACGAACGAACGAACGGCCGCATGCGTTCGGTCCCCGTCTAAATATACCGCACTTTCATTCGTTCGTTCGTTCGTTCGTTCGTTCGTTCGTTCGTTCGTTCGTTCGGATAATGAATACGCACCTTAAATCTGAAAGCGCACGCAGGCGAACGGCTTTGATGTACCGACTCGAAGCGGATGGTCGAGCGCACGACCGAACGAACGGCCGCATGCGTTCGGTCCCCGTCTAAATATACCGCACTTTCATTCGTTCGTTCGTTCGTTCGGATAATGAATACGCACCTTTAAGTGTCTTTTAATTTAAAGACAAAACTTAGGACTAACTAGAGCTAGTAGCTTAAATTAATTTCTATTGAGAATATAGTTAAAACACAATATTTATATAATAAAATCGACTAACCCCCCTGCTATATCTTTCTACATTCTACATAGCATTCCTGTATGTTTCTTGTCCGTGTTGCAGGACAGATACTCCTGCTCAAGCGCAGTATGGGCCTTTGCTGTGACCTTCTGGGAGATCCTCAACTTCTGTTGCGAAAGACCCTTCGCCAATCTCTCCAACGAGAAGGTCATCCAGAATGCCGAGCATATGTACTACGGAGGAGAACTACAGGTACGAAGTAAAATATTTTTAATATTTGCGGTATCATTGTACATCGATGTTGTAAAAAAATCCAATGAAAAAAATCAATAGGACACCTTAAAAGGAGGTTCTTCTACTTTACATATTTTTTTGTGTTTTAGGTCGTCCTCAATAAACCACCCCACTGTTCCACGGATATCTACGATCTGATGTGCTCCTGTTGGCGACGAGACGATTCCGACAGACCGACATTTAAAATAATTTCAACTTTTCTAAAACGAATCAACAAAGATTATGTCCCATCCGAATAAATTTATTTTTTTGAAAAACCAGCTTAGTTCTTAAAACATAAGTGCTCATAAATAGGTGTGATATTAAAATAATAATCGGTTTAAAGAACTTAACTTTAAAAAAAACTAAACCACCATTGAATCATGCTAAATTTTAGAGGAAAATCTCGTATAATGTAGATTTAGAACTATCGTTACGTACCTTATCTTTTTACAGACAAAAATCTTAATAAAAGAATGTAATATTTAAATTTTGAAAATAAATTAAAATAAAACGAATGGTGCGCCATCTGACGACGGATAGTCGAACTTCGATATGTAAATAGAGTTAACAGAAACCTTTTGTACCTACATTTTTGACATGTTTACAATTTACGAAAAAATGAGGTTAACGTAAATTCCAAGAGCACATTCCAAGCATTCCTTTGTAAATTCCAGTTTTAAAGCTTGTTTTTAATGGGATGTGATGACTGCACGTATTTCCCACTAATAAATTTAAATTTGTTTTAAATCGCCTTTTGTCTAAAGTGTTGTGTTAAGTCGGTTTGGTAACAATGTCGAGTAAGCCGAAAATGTACATTCACCAGATGCCCTACAATGAAAGAAGACAATTATGTGTTATTCTGGATAGGAACGAGCTCTGGGTGGAATTAGGGATAAAGCATATGCAGTACGACGAGGATACGATAGAAAAATTAAAGAGGTTTATATCGATGGGCCCGATGGGTCGTTCACCCTCCTGTGAACTTTTACATTTATGGTCACACCAAAATCACACCGTAGACGGTATGTATAAGTTCATTAATTGTTTTTGTACCAGTTTACACAGATTTTAAACTATCCAAATATTGGCTCCCCTATTAATTTTACAGCAAAGTTGTAAATAGGTTTTTAAAGGTCTGCTTATGCTGAATACACATGCCAGTTTTCGCATGCAAAAAGCTGTATCTGTTTTGAAATTAAAACTGACCAGGTAACAATGCAAGACACCCTGTATTATTTAATACTTTTTCAGAACTTTTTATTCTACTGCATCGAATGGGATTGTACAACGGCATGTATTTGATCAAAGATTTGGTGGAGGACAAGTACCACAAACTGTTCAATGTGGACCACCTCACTGGACTACTGTCATCTGAACTGAAGAAGTTACGGATACCAGACAGCAAAGTTCCATCAGTAGACTTTGACAATACCACCAAAGAAACACTCAATAAAGATTGTGGTCTCGACAACGGAGTTAGTTCAGAATGTAATGAGTCAGGCATTGTGGGTAGACTTCTAAATGGGCCGGTTGATAACGGTAAGGCTTCACCAACCAGAGCTGCAAGACTCAATGACTTTGGGTCAAATGGTGTTAAAATGAGACATTTTTCAAAACTTTTAGGTTTTTTCTTAGTTACAACCATTTAAATACAAAAGTATTTCTTTTATAATAAGCATTTGATGGTAACAAAACTATTGCAAAAGTGAAAATATACCAAAAGTACCCCTAAAAACGTCAGTATGCAAAAAAGAGTGTCTCATATTTAACCCATAAACAGTCATAGAAATTAGACATAGAAATTTATCTCTTTTATTAGTAAATCTTGAATAAAAAAACCTACACTAATAAAGAATACCTACATACAGGGTCCGGCAATAGTGCGTCGGGCATCTGTAGCTCCTAGTATGTATGAGGATGTATTTCAGGAAAATATTTAACCTTCTATAGGGTGGCTTAAAAAAGTGTGAGTGGATCGGGATTATTTTTTTTGAATGGAACACCCTGTATATTATTGCATTTTTGGCCTTCTTCCAGATTGTTTCATAATCCTAGATATGAGTAAATATATTTTGATAATTTCAGAGATATTAATAAATAAATATTCAAGACCTGTCCTGAAATCAAAACTATATTAGATATTTACTTTAGATGGTCTATACTTACTTTGCTATAAATATCGTAATCACAAGTCATATAGCGTTTTCAAAATTCTACGCCAAATTTTCTGAAATATTGTCCTTGTAATAAACAAGGATATTGTCAAGGTGAAAGTGTATGTAGCTGTGGTATGTAGCGCTAAAATGTATTACTGGTTGCCTGCACAACCGCAACGTGTCAAGAAAAATGGCGCATTCGCCAGAAAGTAAAATACATTTTTAGGCGCCATCTCTTAATCAAGTCGACAAGTAAGCGAATCAGACAATGGAATTGTCCAGTATGAAGTAGAACCACGGCACATAAAACAATCGGCACGCCAACTCTACTCAGATTCCATTGTTTAAAATTTCTATAAAATTTGACCTTGTCGGCGCCATTATGGTTTCCTAGTCAGGGCCGGATTAAAACGTATTAAAAAATTTCTCAGAAAATACGACAGGGTCGTATTAAAAAAATACTGTAATTGACTGTAACTGAATTTTATTTACAATACTGTTGTCCAAACAAATGAATCGTTAACCGCGCATACTTCTCGAAAAGTAAAAATGAAAAAATCAATTAAATATTTCACTGTAGAGAATAGACAATTAAAATTAAAAAACATGCATCTAACAAAAACATGCCAGGAGTTACAAACAAGAATTAAAAAAATACCAATAAAATATTTATTGAACAATATAAAGAGGCTACGTACAAATTATGCCCATCAATGGGCGTAGCAAATTTTATTAATATTCAAATTTCACAAATTAATAAATCCACAATTTTTTTTGAGAAACTTCTATTTTTTTCATGGCAGGAAACAAAGTAGGTACCGCATTGTATTTTATACGGTTACAAAGTGAATTGGTAAACATTTTAAATTCAAAGTGAACAGAACACAACCTGTACTTGTGGGCCTTATTTATATCTTCAATCAAGTCTTCTCCGTTAGCTGCAATTGCCCATGTTCTTACCCTAAAAATGTATTGTTAACTTATTTTCGATATACTCATTTTATTTATTTTTATAATTATATTTAAATGAATAATATAATGATTTTTAAATTGAATTTTTAATGTCTAAATTCTAGATACAACATTAAATTTTATTTTACTAAATATTTAACATTAAATCTTACTAATATTAAAGTTTGTTAAGATTTTTAATTAGATCTTCCTATTTAGCTGAATGTCCTAATATGTATACTACTGTTTTTTTTTACAACTAAAATATGTTAAAATAATTAATCACATATATACATACCTAATAGGATCTCTAGGAAACAGAAAGAAACTTTTATTGAACAACAAAAATAAAACTACTAAAACAAATTATATTATATAATAATAATAATAGCTCCCGTATGACGCCTTGGGAGTAGCAAGGTTCAGCTTGCCATACTAGAGCCGTTCGGTATACAAAGGAAGGTAATGTGGCTAGCACTACGCTTCAACCGTCTATTATTACCTCAGGATTGTGAATCCCAAGTACTCATTTAAAGCTGAGTCGACCTAGGTACCCAAACTATTTTTATTTTAATAAAAATTGTCGGCTGATGAAATGCCGGGTGTGGGATTCGAACCCACTACCTTGAGATTGGTAGACGAGAGCCTGTACATCTACGCCACCGGGCACCTATTGGCAACTATATTACATAAGAAACGAAAATAAAACTAGAAAAACCAAATATATCACATAATAAACAAAAATAAAACAACAAAAACAAAATATATCACTCAAGAAAAAAATCAAAATAAATTAAGCCGCACGCTACTGACTCGAATCTGCCGTAACTGTGTGTTGTCGCTGAAAAAACTACGACACTGGTTACTTTCTGTTGATGGAAACCCTAATGGCGGCGTGCGCGACGGTATGCGCGTAGCGTTCCCGCCAAAGAGAGTTAGCCTGCCGTGTGATTTATATGCCGTGGTAGAACGCTCTCCGAGAATTGTAGAGGTTTCGAGAAGCAGTCAATAGAGTATATAAGCCGGCGTAACCGGCAGTTGGGACAGTTGAAGTTTTTGAAGTTTAAATATACCGCGCTTTAAATTATTTTTTATTAATTATTACGAATCGGACAATTTGGTGAAGGAATTTTATAAATAGTTAGTTTTGTGTTATAAGTAGTAATTGTGTGTATAAAGTGAGATAATAAATTCGTTATGTATTTTATCGTGAGTTTAAAATAGTGGACCCACGGAATCCGTAACAATATAAAATATTTTTTTTTATTTTTTAAATGGAACACCCTGTATATTATTTTTTTACTAGATGGAGAGTTAAAAAATGAACATTTTTGCACTTAAAGTATTTCTAAATGTTTAATGGTTTCGCAGATACATGCAGTATTATTTAATATGATAGTTAGTGGTTAGTATGTGTTAGTTTTGATAAAAATTTACTGGTGGAAAATACCATAATGAAATATAAAACCGCGAATATCTGCGAAACCGTTAAAATTTTTGAAATGCTCTAAATTCAAAAAATGTTATTTTTTTAATTTTCCATTTATTGAAAAAATAATATACAGGATGTTCCACTTAAAAAAAACGAAGAAAAATTATTTTATATTTTAGAAAGTTTGGCGTAGAATTTAGAACATCCTGTATAATTTACTATTAGCATATTTATAACAAAGTAAGTACAGGCCATCTAATGTAAATACCTAATATAGTTTTGATTTCAGGACAGTTCTTGTATTTTTAATACTTTTTTAAGAAAGGCTGAAAATATATAATATTGTTACGGATTCCGTGGGTCCACTAATTTAAACTCACGATAAAATACTTAACGAATTAATTTTTTTCTCACTCTGTACATACAACTTATACCGTGGCTAACGTCATATTCAAGGCCTGACTGTCTTGACAGTTCTACCGAAGTGGTCCAGAATTAATAGTCGTAAACAAACCAATCTGTATTTTTTACGCGTTTCTATGCTAATAAAATTATACTAAATAATTTTGAGTGAATAGTGAACTATCTAGATCCGATTCATAACATCCTACCCGCGAAAAAAACCATACTTTCGGTAAAAATTATAGTAACACCGGCGATGCCGGCTGTGTGTCCGGGCTAGGAAAAAGTTGGGGAATTTATATAAAAACATAATTAATAGCGTTAGTGTTAGTGTATAGTGTTAAACCAACGTAAGCGACGTGTATTTTTATGTAAAACAGTTTTCGTTTCTTTATTTTTACTTTGTGAAATCAAAAATTCCGCGACATTGTTCTGTGCCTGTGCCTTGTAGCAGCAATTATAATAAGTCCTCAGGATCTGTCTACATTCTCTTTCCCAACAATATTAACTGTAACTAGGTCACGTCCAAAACCTACAGAACATGCTGTGCCTACAATTTTTCCAAATCAACCCTCTTATGGACCCTCTGTGCATGTTCCTATAAAGAGAAAACGTCCCGATGAAAGAAAACAAGATTTGGAAATTCAGGATGAAATAAATATTGAAAAGTATTATTATTATTATGAAATGGCAATATATTTTAAAGAAATTAAATGAATTTGTACTTTATTTCACAGTATTTTATATAAAAAAAATGATATCTTTATCTTTTTATTTACGATTTATGGAGATGGTTACTTGATGAACATCGAACTACAAATTACTTTAATGTTAATAGTTAATTCTATCTGATATCCATATTTTTTAAATATGTTAGGCAAATTTTTACAATTATTTTTAATTAAACTTTAAAATGTATTCTGCCGTTATCATATACAATACATTTTCTTAACTTGTCGATAAACGTATAGTTTTCAAATTTTTTAATATTTGGAAACTTTTTATCACAGGTATATTATTACTAGTTGCTAAATACTCGCTAACGCAATTTTAGGACACGCTTTTTATTATCTAGATTTTATTTTGTTCATCTTATGCTGTAGTTTATTTCATATTAATATTCGTGCTTTAGATCTAAATTTTAATGCTATTCAATTACTTTAACGCGATAAAAAGTTAATGTTAAATTTTAATACCTTTCTGTATAATATTTTTCATATTTATATTAAATATATAGCAAAACTATCAATAAATACTATTATTTATGCAAAACCTATATGCAGTACCATATGGCACAATACAAAAGCCGGACTAGTGCGGTGACGTCACAAATCGATGTCTCTGGCCTGTCTGTCATGTTGGTCATGCTTATACTATTTACAACACAATTTATGCAACTACTATTACTCTAACAGTACTGGCACCTTCGCCAATTAATTCACAATTTAAAGCGCGGTATTATCAAACTGCCAACTGCCAAAGCGCGGGCCTTTATATACTCCCTGGCGAGTGTTTCTGGAACGTTCTAAAAAATGCTGTAATTTTCTTTTACTTTGTGGCGAATTCGCCAGGTTCCTCAATGCACGTTGCGGTTATGTAGCAGTAATGCAGTTATGCAACCAGTAATACAGTGTAGCGTTACATACACCTTGACAATATATTTATATTTAATTATTAATATCTGTGAAACTATCGAAGTAAATTTACTCATATCTTAGAATTATGTAAAGTGATATGAAAAGAAGCCAAAAATGCAATAATATACAGGGTGTTCCATTTAAAAAAAATCATCGCGATCCACTCACACTTTTTTGAGCCACCCTATAGAAGTAAAACTATTTTCCTGAAGCACATCCTAGTATATACTTTAGGTTTGCACTTAAACAAAAATCTCAAGTTTTTTATTCTAGGAGCTACAGATGCCCGACGCACTATTGCCGGACCCTGTATAATTCGAATCAAGATATACACTTTACGAAAATTACTTGACTTTAGTGATGGGCAAAACTGTTATTTTTAGATAACAGTTGAAACTGTTATAGTTATTTATAAAAAACAGCTTAAAATAACAGCTTAAAAATAACAGGTTTCTTTATTTTATTGCTAAATATCTGAAAGAATATGAGGCGGTCACCGCCAGGCGTATTAACGCAGTTGCAACAATGACGTGCTCGGTGGTAGTATTTCCAGGGTGTCATAACATTTCTAAATATCGATTGTTATCTAAAATACCTCTCTAAAAACGGGGGTTGTTTACAAATAAGCGCTGTTTACAAATTGCGATATAAAAAAGCCAAAATGCCGCCACTCGTCTATATCTATAAATTCCGATCTACCTACGCCCTACCCCTCGATCCGCGTAGATTCTGAATTGCGTAGCAGTGTACAGGGTGCATCTCACTCGACGGGCGAGAAGCTCTTCGTTATGATTTTACCATTTGCGGTCAAAAAATAGCAATATAAGAAAATGTGTAGTATATTCTTCATAAGTAAACCAACTACACACTAGAGTTCGAATTAATTTTACACTTAAACTAGCATGTACAGTTTGACAAATATAGGAAGAGACTTGGGGATAGCACCGGTCGCGCACACGATAGAGAGAGAACGCATTCGGCGGAAGAGAGATGCAGTTACGCTACGAAAAATCTGATTGAAGCAAATTTGTGGGATGTCCACTGCGCATCGGGGGGCGTCTCTTATTTTATATTTCTCACGTCTCTAGCTATACTTGTTAAGTTGTACCCGCGACTTCGTTCGCATCGAATTATTAATTTGTAATGGTGATGATAAAGCAAAGCAAGAATTTCCATTAACATACAAACTGGATAAAATTTTCTCACATTTGCCAAAAATATGCTTTAAACGTCGAGCAGTTTAAGCAGAATCGTGGTTAATCAATTACTCAACTTTTTGGAACACCCTGTATTATTTTTTAAAAAATTTCAAAATATGTAAAAAAACAAAATAAATTATGCGTGTCCAATCGTTTTCCCGAAAGACTAACCGTTTTTTAAATAATAAATATTGTAATATTTGAGGGGCGTTTTCACCCTCTTGGAATTTGAGATTCGAGAAACCCCTCCTTATCGCACCTCTACACCCCACAGTCAATCCGTTTACCAAAAATCAGCTTTAAACGTCAAGCAGTTTAAGCAGAATAGTGATTACTCAGTGGTCATATTTTATGAAACACCCTGTATATATTTTGTAAAAATCTCAAAATATGTAAAACAACAAAATAAAATATACGTGTTTAAGAGTTTTTTCGAAAAACTCACCAGTTTTTAAATAAAAAATATTCTAATATTTGAGGGTGGTTTCACCCCCTTAGAATTTGAGTTTCGAAAAATCCCTTCTTATCGCACCTCTACACCCTAAAGTCAATCCGTTTTCCAAAAATCAGCTTTTTACGTCAAGGGCTTTAAGCAGGATCGTGATTAATCAATGACCAGATTTTTCAAAACACCCTGTATACATTTTTAAAAAATCTTAAAATATTATTCTGAAAATTTTTCAGAATAAATAAATACTTAAATATTGAAACTTAATAACAAAGTATTGAAACATACAGCGCCATAATATCTCGACCTCCGCCCGTTATGCTCGTAACAGGTTGAAAAACAATATGTATCTAAAACAACTGATGCGTTATTCTCCAACCTGTTTCAAACCTCCGATTATCTCGAACGCCGTTCTGTTATGCTCGTAACAGGTAAAAAAACAACATAGCTAAAACAACTGATGCGTTATTCTCCAACCCGTTGCGAGCCTCCATCGACAATCGACCGATGCAGCAGCGCTCCTTTCCCACTCCTGTTATCTCGACAGCCAGGCGTTATGCCCGCAACTGTTTCAAAAAAGCTGCTTCTTTTATATCCTATTATTTTTAAGCTGTTGTCAGCACAACACGACGCGCCGCGCCGTAGCGCATACCCCACTCCGTTGTCCGTTGTATCTCGCCGCCTGTATCGATGGTTGTCGAAATAATAGGTTTTCCATCCATACTAGTTGTTTTTTGGAATTGCTTCGAGCAGCATCGAATTTTGTGGCGGTGCAGAGCGCCGACTTCGTTTCACGAACACTCGATCTCTGAGTGTCGTTATTTTATATCTGTTATTTTTTAAAAGCTGTAACGGTTGCGTTATGTTATTTCTAAATAATTGTTATAAAATAACAGATAGTTAAATAACAACCCATCACTACTTGACTTGAAAGAAAATGATTTAAGTCAAAGACATAAGATTTAAATCATTTTAATTTTAGAAATGACTTGAGATTTAAGTCTTTTGAAAACTGACTTGTTGCAGCTTTGTCACCAACACAAAACCAACAGCTGGATTCGAACAAAATGCTAACCGCTCACGTTGTTCAGAGTGCCGGAGCCACCCCACTGATCCCCTACGAAGATCTGGAAGTCGCTACTCAAAACTGGAGTACTTCAAGGGTCTTGGGTCAGGGTGGGTTCGGTACTGTGTTCAGAGGAACGTGGAAGTGTACCCAGGTGGCGATCAAGCGCTTGGAAACGAAGCTGAACAGCAAGAAGGACTTAACCGAACAGATAAGGCAGTCTATTACGGAGTTGCATTGTTTGAACACTTACAGGCATGATAATATTTTACCGTTGTATGGATACAGTATTGGTAAGTTTATTTCTAGTTATTTCTTATTGATAAACTGTCCTTTTATACCTAACTAATTACCAGAGCTGTTGGTAATATCAAAGAAACTAAACTAAACTCTCTTAAAAGAATCTAAACAAAAATAATATATATAGAGAGAGAGAGAGAGAGAGAGTTGTTATATATATATATATATATATATATATATATATATATATATATATATACAGGATGACCCATTTTCGTGTATTTTCTAGTGTTTATGAGTGGAGATACAAAGATGGGGTTTTCATATCACTGAACTACTTTTTTTATGAAACTAAAAGATTAGGGTGATTCAAAAAAATATATATTTTTTTTCATGCAAACAAGCTCAAAAGTTTCAATTTGGCGTGAAAAGATACCAATTAAAATTTGAGCCCCTTAATATTAATATTAAGACTGCCCACATCACGTTTTTCTATTTTCCATAAGAAAACTATGGAAAAATTTTGTTCTGCACCTTATAAATTTTATTGCTTGCCTGTCCTGTGTCATAAAAAAGATCCTTTTCCTTATTTTTGAGAATTGAACATTCTACAAAAAAGGTCTCTTATGATTTTTCGAGAAACCTAATAGTTTGAGAGTTATATGAGGCTAAAATTCAATTCATCGCAAATTTTAAGGTTTTTGATGCATTACAGCAAATTTGATGGTTTTATTGAAAGAAATTACCCAAAAAAATCATGTTTATCTTAAATTTAGTTTCTTAAACAATAATTGTTAATAGTTTTTTGCAGTAATGAGACCAATGAAACCCTTTGAGATCATTTTTAGCACCAGTTGGCTTCGAAATCATAGTTTATCCCGTTTTTGTTTAATCTAAAGACAAAAAATTTTCTTCGGTCATTTGAAATACTTACATTGGGAATACATTAACTGACGATTGCTACTTGTAACAAATACTGTAGTTGCTTTTCATCTTTAGTGAGGTAATTGTTATATTCTTCGATTAACGAAACTCCTTTTCCAGCTACGTCATTCGTTACTTTTAATGATTTAAAAAATTCAGCATATTCGATGTAATTATCATCATTAGACCAAGTTGAAATGTAATTTTCTAAAAAATCGCTCGGTAAATCAAATTTTTTAAATAATTGCAATGATCTTTTTGATACAAAATCACTTAAATATTTTTGTTGTTTCTCGAAACCTAATAGCACAGAATATCTAGCTACGCAACAGAAGCCTCGTTACATGTAAAAAATCGTAGGTCTCAAAAGGAGACAGACTTTTAAAGCCTGTCTCCAAATCAGATATTTTGATGCGGTAGTTTCACTACTACATAACAGAGGGCGATAAATTTAAAACAAAAAACAGTTTTCTACAAACGAAATTTAAAAGAATTTTATGCAGTGTTGCCATTGTGTAATTTATATTGTAATACTTCCTGATAAAGCCTACGTTCAAATTTGCTACATCATTTAAACATATTAAAATAGATTAGAGCTCTTTTTTCAAACATTTAAGTATTTAACTTGCCATGTTAGTTGGAGTTAAATCTTACGAGCTGAATTAAAATCACTTCCTGACGTTTGATTCTAACTGAATCCTAAATTTTGATTGTAATTCGGCGACAATATAATAAGTATTGTTCTACTATTATGACACCACGGCGTTCGATTGGGCTTAACTTGGTATAGTAAGTATCTTCGGTGACATTGTAATATGATGGTACTATGATGTATCTACTATGATGCATAGGTATATATAGTGGTACCTTAATATAGTACCATATTACAATACCACTTCCTGACGTTCGATTGAGCTCATATTTGATTATACTTGCGTATTTTTGATGACATTGCAATATTATGGTACAATGAAGCATATCAAAGGGTACCATAATGTAGTACCATTTTACGATACCATTTCCTGGCGTTCGATTGGGCCCAAATTTGATATACTTGTGTTTCATTATAAAGATTTGTTTAATTATAATTTTAATTTATTTTACGAATTTTAATTTATTGTACGATGTCGTGACAGCAACTTTTATGCCGAACTAATATATTATTAATTGTACCTGTGTCACTTTTTAAAATCTACCTAGGTCTATATAAATAACATGGCAAACAGAAAAAAATTGTTATTATAGTATTTTTTTAGTCAATTAACATTTTTTGTACTGCATTTTAATAAATCATTTCCATTATTATTAAACGTATATTTCATTACTAACGTTTCAGCATTAATAAATATCACTATCAATCGCCCTGTATATTATTAATTTTAAAGGTAATTAAAGTTATTTTCTTAGTTAACATAATAAAGTAATGTATATTAAAAATGTATTTTGAGAGCATATGTTTTCTAATTTATTTTTTTATTTTTATTAATTTATTCTAATTTTAAAAGCCAAACGAATAATTAATATAAGTGTATCTAACAAGAAACGAAGAATAGAAAGAAATTATTATACACCAGAAAAAGAATGGGATGCCAATTAAAGTCTGTTTGAATCTGGCAACTGTGCATATTTTGCCGAGCTTCAAGGCCGTCGACGTGCCGTCGATCTACGTCGATCCAAAACCGAAAGTTGAAAATTTCCAATTATATTCTGATTATGATATTGTCGCGCCATCTAGTATTTTATTTGTGCAATTTTAGCTCTTTCATTTCGAGTATTTTTCTGTTGCGTAGCTAGATATTCTGTGCTAATAGTTTAAAACCATAAGAGACTTTTTTTATAGAACGTTCAATTCTCTACTAAAAGTAAGTAAAAGGATCTTTTTTATTTCACACGACAAGCTAGCAATAAAATTCTTAAGGTACAGAACAAAATTTTTCCATGGTATTCTTATGGAAAATAGAAAAATGTGATGTGGGCAGCCTTAATATTAATATTAAGGGCTCACATTTTAAGTGGTAACTTTTTACGTCAAATTGAAACTTTTGAGCCTGTTGGTGAGAATTTTTTTTTTACTTCTTTGAATCACCCTACTAAAGATGCTACACACAGATTTGTCCTAGCCCTTTTAGTTCCTGAATTAGAGGGCGAATTTGAAAAGTTTTAATTTTTCGACGCCCCTGGTATCTTGATTGCACCATGACTTATCCAAAAAATAAAAACTGAGTTTCGTAAAGTTTTTCACGTAGAATCCAGTGGCGTAACTAGTTTTTCGCTGAAACCTGCATTTTCGAAATATCACTCAAACTTATTATTTTTTAAATGGGACACCCGGTATATTGATCGTTTCGATCAAAGTCGCGACGCCTATAAACCGCCTCGTGTGTTTTCACATTGAGAGATATTCCAAATATTTCAAGATTAAAGTATTAAGTTGCTATTTAAAAATTAATCATTTCAGGAGGTCCCTATCCTTGTCTGATATATCAGTATATGTCTGGGGGTTCACTAGACAGCAGGATACGGACAAATGATATCAGGAAACTGCTAAATTGGCCCAAGAGACTTACAGTAGCTATAGGTTTGTTTCTTTGAATAAGAAGACTAAGGCAGGAGCATTATGCTATCCATGTATTCATGCAGCATGGTAGGCGGAAAAAGGACTCTAGGGTGGGGATCCTTGACAGTTCTGTTTGACGATTCATTTGACACATTTGAATTTGATTTGAAATTTTGTGGATTTACGGAGCTTATTTTATGTTATTTATTATTTATTCTACTACTGATAGTTGTATAAAGGTAGTAAATCTAGATGGAAATTGTGGCAGACCTTAAATTAACAGTGACACTATCGCGATTTATCGAAAAGGACTCTAAAATAGTTGGTTGCGTATCGTGCGGTAGATCTCGGCATAAATCGAGTGAAATAATGGAACAACTTTTCGCTAGTAAGTGACTATATAATATACATACGTGTAGTAAACCGATCATTTATGAAATTCACTTAAATTAACTAATTATATATTTTTTCTTGCATTTTTGCTTTTATTTACCACTTGTCAAAGATTAGATGTCAAAGAATTTACATACGTCAATTTGACTTACCTGCTTCAGTAGCGTATCGGATGTTTGTGTTAATAAATAATTATTAAAACTTATCTATTTTTATTATAATAATATGTTTTTATAACAATTTTAATAACTACCAATATTTATTCACAACGTAAAATAATAAAAAATATTGAGTCTACCGCACGTCTACCCTACATAATAGTTTTACATTTTTTAAATAAAATTAGAACGGCACTGATAAACCGGAATTTAAGTCGGCCATATTTGAGTCCCATCGCGGTGGACCTAAGATTTTTGATATGCTCCTTCCTTAGTCTTCTTATTCAAAGGTTTGTTTATATAGATTAAATAGTTAAAGTTACTAAAATTATGCCATACACCCAGGAATTAGATGCTAAGTTTAATATCCATAGAATCTGTGCAACTAGCATTGCAAATATTTACTAAAATTCCTTTTTAGGCACAGCCAGAGGTTTGCAGTTCCTCCACACCACCCTGCACAACAACAAACCGCTCATCCACGGCGACATCAAGAGCGCAAACATCCTCCTGGATCCCATGGACCACCCCCGCATCGGCGACTTCGGCCTGGCTCGCGAAGGACCTGATAACAACTACACCCACATCAAGGTGAGCCGCATCCAAGGCACCTTACCCTACCTCCCCGACGACTTCCTCCGATCGCGCCACTTCAGCACCAAGGTCGATACTTACAGTTTCGGCATGGTTTTGTTCGAGCTGGCGACAGCGATGAGCGCTAGTAACCGGAAGACGATTTTTTTGAAGGACCAGGTTATCAATCATCCGCCGGATAGAATTTTCGAGCTGAAGGATAACCGGGTGCCCGGTTACGATTGTATATTCAGTGAGTTGATCAGGATCGGGAAGAATTGTGTGGAGAAGAGGGCCAAGGACCGGCCGGAGATGGTCCAGGTGTTGCTGATGCTGGAGGAGGTGGCCAAAATGAAGTCGGAGAGCGGTAAAAGTAACGATGGGTGTTTGGAGGATTCGTAATAGAGTTGGGAATTCTAGTTCCTCCAGAGGAATAGTTCCTTGAACTAGGTCTTTAGTTCACAATAGTTCCCGACTAACATTGACATCCGCGTTGCTTGCTAATGGGTTTCGTTGTCAGTCAGAACTATTCTCAGTATAACCTGTATAATTTTTATAATGTATGAAATATAACGAGACGTGTAATTGCGTATGTTAAAAACATATAGGTAAGTTTTATTGCAGATAAAAAACAAAAAGAAACTCAAATCAGAGTTTAAAAAACTATATCACAAATCAATTGGAGCAAATAATACGAAAATTTTATAAAAAATTGCATTTTTCGTACTTCAAGCTTTCGGTTTTTATCTAAAAATTCAGAATATCTACTTCGTTTTATAAGATATTTCTTAATTTTAGTGACCTAAAGTAAAATATTCAAAGAACAAACTAAAAATCAAAAACAATATCCACGACAATTTTCTGTGGTAATTGCGCCGGCTGTAGCAATAGACAAGGACGAATCCATCGTCGTCGCCTTGAATTATATCTCGGATCTGCCGACAGAATAGATTCCCGTGAACTAGTCTTTTAATTAGTTCCTCTCAGTCCGGGACAGGTAACATACGGCTGGCACTCTCCACTCCCGCCTAGCATCGGGCTACGATCGCGCTGGCCGATCCGTACGTAACCTAGTCTTTTATTTAGTTCCTCTAGTTCCTTTAGATCCCGATCCGATAACATACGGCTGGCACTCTCCACTCATGCCTAACATCGGGCTACGATCGCGCTGGCCGATCCGCCGCCGTCGCCTATTACGGTCACAGTCTCGATCCCGGAATAGGTCCTGAGGAACTAGTTCTTTAAGAAATCGAGAACTACTTCCTTTCATTCCGGGGTCAAAATAGTTCATTGGAACTAGTTCGTTCAAGAACTACACACCTCTAATTCGTAACAAATATATCTTACCAGGTCGAGGTAGACTACCAAAGTCGTTCTGATGATGGGGTAAACCCCGAAACCGGTAGACGGATATGTGGTCTCCTTGGCCTGGCAAAGCTTTAGCCCACGGCCACACAGAAAGCGATTTTTGCTTTTTTGCGTGTGAAGCGCTTTTGCGATTTTACCGTTTGAAGCTTTTATTTCGATTTGTGTCCAGTGTGACAATAACAACATTTTTAGCAATCCTTGTACGGAAATATCTACTATATGGCAACCACGTTGTCCCAAATTAATCAAAAAATAAAATAAAGACAATGGAAGTCCGAAATTCTTTTAGTTTCGCTACCAATTACATAATAAATTTTGTTTTTAATAATATGTCAACAAAGTTTAACAAGTTTTAATGTTTTAATGAACGGTGAATATTATCTATATTTAAATTAAAGCATTATAGTAGAATAGTCATATCAAGTACCTATACATAATATATCTATCCCTATCACTAAGAATTATATGTTATTAAGGCTGTGAAAAAGCTGTACGACTATCGAGTAAATTATAAAATCGTTAGATTTATGTCTGTAAAAAGCGACTCATCTCATCCCTAGTGCTTCCATTCTTCCTACTTGTTAAATGAACTTTTTTTTCAAAGAGCATATTTATTACCTTAACATCTACTTTTGACAATCATCGAACTCATCTCATTGTAGAAGAATAGAATAAATAAATCATCTAGATATAGTGTAGTTCTAAGACAACGACTGCTTATGGGGAAATGTAGTATTATATCTATAAAACTTTGTTAATATTGACTATTTTATTTTGAAAATAAAAGGGTTATCTAAAAATTAAACTTTAGCGTAAAAGCTTTTTTACGTAAAAAGACGGAGAAATAGTTATTAACGTAATAAGGCCGATAAACAACAAATAACGGCCGGGCTGAAGTTTGTGATCCGAGGCGATAGCCGAGGATCATAAGCAGCCAAGGCCGTTATTTGTTATCGGCCGTGTTGCGTTCTAGATTTTTCGTCATACTGCAGATTTTTTAGAGCAATAAACACTACTATTTAATAACAAATTTTATTGAACAATAACACAAGTAAGGATAAAAAATACATAATGTCTTATACTAAAATTCATTTTTCATGATAATGAACATGGAAATTAAAAGTGCACTTGTTGTTCTTAGAAATCTGTAATCCTTCCCAGGGATTTACAGATTTTATAGAAGAAGATGATGCTACTGAAGAATGGCAAATATTTGTATCCACTAAAGACACATTATTTTTGGAGCTATCATGAAAAAGTTGATTTGTTATTTTCATTCTTTTGGAAACTGATTTTTCTATGTAAGTTTCTGCCACTGTTGAAGACTCCCATCCTCCTAGCTCCTTTAGCGATAGTAAATCACCACCATTTTCGGCGAGCATGGTTGCTGATGATCTACGAAATGAATGCCCTGTATAACGTTCTGGATTCTCCAAGTTCAAAAATTTTGCAATTTTCTGCGGTACGCTCCCGATGGTATGTATACCGACGATTTGCTTAACACACTTGCCTTTCTTGTAACCAATGAAAAATTTTGGATTGTCAAAGTTATGAGGACGCAGGTTGATGTATTTTTGTATAAACCATAGGCATCAAACGGAAGGCCCGTTTTTGGAATAAGAAATTTCCTATCTTTCTTATTTTTAGTATTTCTTAATGAGACAAGAATATTTTTCTCCGAATCTTCGAAATCATCAACTGTGAGTGACCAAAGCTCGCTGCGCCTACAAGCTCCAAGAATACCAAGCACCAATACAATTTTTTCGAGTAACCAGGTGTAATCATCGGCATCCAGTAGAAAATTATTTATGTCATTCTCCGACAGAACTTTGGCTTTTTTGGTGAATAACCTTCGTTTTTGCGCCTCAGAAACATGAACAGTTTACCAAATCTATGAACAAATATAATTTAGATGAGTATGATTAAATATCGAAGAATATAATGGCTTTTTACCTTGATATGTCGATGTTTTCATATACTCTCAACGCAAGCTTCAGCATGGATATCTTTGTCCACAGTGATGTAGGAGAATACATTTCAGACATTCTTTTAGCATAAGCCAGCAATACCGCTTCATTTACGCTGTTTATATTTCTATCCTGCCGCCACTTCAAAAAATTCCTGTCATATTCCTGCTGATATCTCTCTCTGGTTATAGTCGGAAGTAAATTTTGAGTAGCCGCAGCCGCTTCCTCCTGTATTTCCAACGGAATTTCTCGCGACATCTCGCTATGGTCTATTTTCCCAATTTTTGAAAAGTCCAACTGACAATAAATAGTCATTGTTGCAGGTGACAGACGTTACGATTACCTTAGAAACTTAACGGCCGCCGGCCGTTATGATAACGTCCGGCGGACGTTATATGCATCTTTTCCATTCTGATTTTGCTTATGTTATAATAATATAACAATATAGTATGACGAAAATGTATATTTTGCGTAATATATTATCTTCATTTCAGTAGTATACAGGAAAGTTTTTAAAATAGTTTGTTTTTCTACATACATTTTCCTACAAACGTAAAAACCGGCAGCACTGTATGCCGCTCTTTATTTTGTCTCTTTGTCTGTCAACCACAACAGATGAAGTGTCCAGGGCTAGTAGATAACTGCAAAAGTAATCTTTCAAATTAAATGTAGTCAATATTGAAAAAAATCTGGATAATTACAAAATTACCCATGTATTATCGCATTAGAATATAATTATTGACTTTTAGCTTTTAGTATATTTATTTATATGTAAAAAATCTGTACAGAGATAAAAACTCTAGTCGTTAAGTTTATAGGCTCAAGATTTCGGAGGATTTAAATACTATAGGTCATTGTATATAATTTTAAGAATACAGTGTTTTAATCTTAATAATTCTAAATGTAAATATAGGATGTTACTTCTTTAGACGGACCAACGACTCTATAATAAATTGTTAGACGATAAAATGTTTGTTTTGTATTCGTTACTATATAGGAAACAGAAGTAATATTGTAAATACATATCTTCTTTTTAATGTGTAAGTCTTTCTACTCAAATTTCTGCGCAAATTTAGCAAAATACAGATAAAAATATTGTTAAATAAGGCTTGATATTGTATTGTATAGAAAGAAACTTTATAAAAATAAAATTTAATTAATAAATACAGGTAGTACGATTTTTATTTTTCACTTTTCTACTCCTAAAATAATTGTATATTAAATCATCCTGATTGATCTTAAAATAAAAAAGTAAATAAAAATTATTATACAGGATGTACAATTGTTGATATAGTTTGTTCAAACTTCGTTTAACAAAGTAATCTTAATAGGTGTGCTCTGTTTTTTTATAAAACAAATGTTTAAATACAATGAAGTTCTTTATTTGAAAATATCCCAAATCATTCGATGCATACCTACATAAAAAACTCTATATTCTACTTATTTACATTAAATATAGGTAACCAAAGTCATACTACTAATATAGCAGTAATTTAGAGCTACAGGATATAGGTGAACCTAGAGATAAGTCCTTCTATGTACATAGATACATAATTAAAAAAATCTTATTTTTCACTCAACAAAAAATTGTCTCTCCCGCTAAACGTCCTGAATTATCTCAAATCTTCGTTTATTTTCACATTCCACGCACAAAGTTCGTGCTGATTCAGTTATAAACAAAAATGTTCGTCCTCTAATCGTCAAAATCAACTTTAGAAGATCGTCTCCGATCTCATACCTGCCTCAGGTATATAGTCCTCTCCCAAATCTTCTTACCCTGCAACTCGTTGACAGCTCTGAAAGCATCATCTGCATTGCGAAACGTCACCTTAGCTTCCGCACTCGGTGTATTGTTAGGGTTGTACCTTCTGCTTACGTTATTGGTACAGCTATATCCGTCGAAGAAGTCCAGGATTTCGTCCGTTCCAGCCTTGTAAGGAACGTTGTCCATAAACACCGTACATCCTGGTCGATTTTCGTCAAAGTTATCCTGTGGAGGATGATTGAACCTATGTCCACCACCGCGGCCTCTACCTCCGAACCTGGGACCTCCCACGCATCATGGGTCTCTCGTTCATCATAGGTCTCTCATTCATCAAAGGTCTGACGTCTTGAGATAACATTAACAGAGGGAAGCTAGGAGGGACGATGATATTCTGGTGGATCTGTAGTTTCTCAAGCTCATCGCTCGGTACGTTAGGCAGGTTCATAATAGGTCCTTCCTGCATCGGTTCATCGTCGGTTTTGTCATCCGACAGTAACACCACGTTATCTAAAATCTTAGTCATCTCCTGGCGAGGTATCGGGACAACTGTCATGACGTTTGGTCCTAACGTAGCTCCATTTTTACACAAAGCCTTCTTTGCCTCGTCGTTTGAACTAAACTCGCAGTAAACTTGGCCTGTGAATCCCATGTGGTTGCCCATGAGGTGAATGTTTAGTGGAATTACACCGATGTCAGAGAAAAAGTCTGATATATCTCTGTCGGTAGTCTTAGAAGGAAACTTTGTTAAACTGAGACAATCAGTCGGAGAAGTTATTGGATTTGCTCCGTTCAAAGTAACCGACTGTTCGCCGCTGATTTTGTTTTGATGCGACAAATGAAACAAACATTTAAATAGAATGAAGTTCTTTATTTGAAAATATCCCAAATCATTCGATGCATACCTACATAAAAAAACTCTATATTCTACTTATTTACATTAAATATAGGTAACCAAAGTCATACTACTAATATAGCAGTAATTTAGAGTTACAGGATATAGGTTAACTTAGAGATAAGTCCTTCTATGTACATAGATACATAATTAAAAAAAGCTTATTTTTTACACAACATAAAATTGTCTCTCCCACTAAACGTCCTGAATTATCTCAAATCTTCGTTTATTTTCGCATGCCACCCACAAAGTTCGTGCTAATTCAGTTATAAACAAAAACGTTCGTCCTCTAATCGTCAAAATAAACTTTAGAAGATCGTCTCCGATGGGAGAGGACCATATACCTGCCTCAGGTATACGGTCCTCTCCCAAATCTTCTTACCCTGCAACTCATTTACAGCTCTGAAAGCACCATCTGCATTGCGAAACGTCACCTTAGCTTCCGCACTCGATGTATTGTTAGGGTTGTACCTTCTGCTTACGTTATTGGTACAGTTATATCCGTCGAAGAAATCCAGGATTTCATCCGTTCCAGCCTTGTAAGGAACGTTGTCCATAAACACCGTACATTCTGGTTGATTTTCGTCAAAGTTATCCTGTGGAGGATGATTGAACCTATGTCCACCACCGCGGCCTCTACCTCCGAACCTGGGACCTCCCACGCATCATGGGTCTCTCGTTCATCATAGGTCTCTCATTCATCAAAGGTCTGACGTCTTGAGATAACATTAACAGAGGGAAGCTAGGAGGGACGATGATATTCTGGTGGATCTGTAGTTTCTCAAGCTCATCGCTCGGTACGTGTTCGTCCTCTAATCGTCAAAATCAACTTTAGAAGATCGTCTCCGATCTCATACCTGCCTCAGGTATATAGTCCTCTCCCAAATCTTCTTACCCTGCAACTCGTTGACAGCTCTGAAAGCATCATCTGCATTGCGAAACGTCACCTTAGCTTCCGCACTCGGTGTATTGTTAGGGTTGTACCGTCTGCTTACGTTATTGGTACAGTTATATCCGTCGAAGAAATCCAGGATTTCATCCGTTCCAGCCTTGTAAGGAACGTTGTCCATAAACACCGTACATCCTGGTCGATTTTCGTCAAAGTTATCCTGTGGAGGATGATTGAACCTATGTCCACCACCGCGGCCTCTACCTCCGAACCTGGGACCTCTAGGTCCCATCCTCCCACGCATCATGGGTCTCTCGTTCATCATAGGTCTCTCATTCATCATAGGTCTGTCATTCATCAAAGGTCTGACGTCTTGGGGTAACATTAACGGAGGGAAACTAGGAGGGACGATATTCTGGTGGATCTGTAGTTTTTCAGGAGGCTCATCGCTCGGCACGTTAGGGAGGTTCATAATAGGTCCTTCCTGTATCGGTTCATCGTCGGTTTTGTCATCCGACAGTAACACCACGTTATCTAAAATCTTAGTCATCTCCTGGCGAGGTATCGGGACAACTGTTATGACGTTTGGTCCTAACGTAGCTCCATTTTTACACAAAGCCTTCTTGGCCTCGTCGTTTGAACTGAACTCGCAGTAAACTTGGCCAGTGAATCCCATGTGGTTGCCCATGAGGTGAATGTTTAGTGGAATTACCCCAATGTCCGAGAAAAAGTCTGATATATCTCTGTCGGTAGTCTTAGAAGGAAGGTTTGTTAAACTGAGACAGTCGGTCGGAGGAGTTACTGGATTTGATTCGTTCAAAGTAACCGACTGTTCTCCGCTGATTTTTTCGAATTCCTCGTCTTTACAGGGTTTCACTGTGACAGGTTTCCCGGAAATGACGTGGTGAGATTTCTCTTCCAACGCCTGTCGAGCTACATCCTGTCCGCCAAATTTGACGTAAGCCACAGACCCTCCGCGAGGTCTGGTATTCAAATGGAGCGATATCAGCGGATGCTGCGAGAATATATGCAAGATATCTTGCTCTTTGACGTAGGTAGGCAAATCCTCGATTTTCAAACAAGTGAATTCTTTGATCTGGGGTTCTGAAGACGCTGTGTTGTTGAAATACTTCGAAATATTCCTGTGTCTGAATTTATTATGAGGGTCGTCCGCTTGATGATTTGGATCCATTCTGGGATTATACCGATCTAAAGCTTCATCGAAGACTTGGTCGGTGATGCTGACGATCTTGACGTCGATGTTGTTCAACTTTTGACCGCTCATCTTCAAGGCTTCGTTTTTGGCGCTGCTGTCGCGGAACTGTACGAAGCAAATGCCAGTTTTGTGGCCGTATTCGTCGTTAATCACTTTGATACCCTTGTAGTTAATGCTTAATCCGTTGAAAAATCGCCGAAGATCACCGTAAGATCCGTAGAAAGGCTCCATAGAGATACAAGCATTCACTGGAACATCGTTGTGATCGTCTCCGTTTCCAAAATGCTGTTTCCTATTGTTAGGACCCTGGTTTTTATAATCGAAGTTACCTCCTTGATGGTCGTTCCTCCTGTTCTGAAAGTTCGGTCTTTGTCCACCCATAGGACCTTGTTGAGGCTTGTCATTATTCTGGAAATTGTTACCCATATGTTGTTGCTGTTGCTGGTTGGACGGTGGCCAGGAGTCTCTGGCTCTCATGTTTAAGTTCTGCTGATTGGGTAGAGTGAAATTGGGGTTGTTGACGTTGGGGAATCCGTTGATTCTTGGAGGTTGTATGTTAACTCCGAGTTTCGCCTCTAGAGCGCGCTTGGCTATGGGATCGAGGGCCAAGGGAAACGCTCCAAAAATACCAGGTGCGTCGCTAGGGGGCACGATGTTCAAAGTAGCCGCTGGGACGACTGGGTTCGGATTGGACCAAACTTCTTGAACAGGGACTCGCTGGTTTACGGAGCCTTGTTCGCGGCTGCGTTCGCGCTCTCGTTTTGGTGATCTAAAAAGAAAAAATATGTTAATAAAATATTTTAATTACAGAGTGTTTCAAAAAGTATGTGCCATCTCTCGTGGGGAGATTCCTCACGTAAAAATAAGATTAACATAGGTCCGATTCTGCTTTGTTTTGTAGCTAGAGAGTGTTAAGTCTTAATATTTTTTTCGATTTATTATAATTTTCTTCAAAGTACTTTTAGCGTTTCGAATGAAATTTTGAGGATAAAAGTTACTATAAATGCGATATATGTTAAAGCTAAGGAAGTGTCAACATATTCATCAGGGACGTGCATATGCGTTATCACTGGAATTATTTTCTAAAAAAAGCATGTACGCCACTGACTTTTTTTTCTCTTGTTAGCGAAAGAGTGTAAGCAGTTTAATGCCGATTAAAATTTGTCTCTTGATATTTTGTCGATTTCGGCCTCCTTGATGAGATAAACGCAATTTTATTAATTTGTCTTCATCCAAGTCTAATAGCAACCTTTAAAAAAATTAATATCATTAACTTGCGAAAGTTTTAAATAAGTACTCATTGATTCCTCATCAAAAAATATGAAAAAAAGCTCCTATAAACATGGGTATGAAAATGCATAGTTTTAGAGTTATAGGATGTTAAAACTTTAAAATTAGATTTTTTGTAATTATCTTAATACCATTATTTGTTATTTGAAATTGCTGCAGGTTGGACTAATAGTAATAATATTTAATAATAAACTAGGTAAAATATAATATAATATATTATTTTTTTTTTATTAATTGTGATTAATAAAATTGCGTTTTATCTCATCAAGGAGGCCGAAATCGACAAAATATTAAGAAATAACTTTTAATTGGCTTTCAACAGCCTACCCAATTTTGATATCAAAAGAAAAAAGTCAGTGGCGCACACGTTTTTCTTTAAATACAAAAATATAAATAATAATGCATACCTATCTCTCCTCCTATCCCTGCTACGGCTCCTATTCCTACTCCTATCCCTCCTCCTCCTGTCCCTCCTATCCCTACTCCGGCTCCTAGTCCTGTCCCTATACTTCCTATCCTTCTTATCTCTCGACTTATCCTTCTTCTCTCTTTCCCTCTCCCTCGACTTGCTCCTGGATCTCCTCTTCTCTCTCTTATCCCTCCTGTCGCCGCTCCTGTCCACGTCCCTGCTCTCCTGCCTCATTTCCGGCACAGGGGCGGGTACCACGGGGGGTACGGCAGCAGGAAGAGGTGCTTGGGGGGTGGTCGCGGGCAGCATGAACGCTGCCATGCTCTGGTTGCGAGCTTGCTCAATGACGCGCTGCATTTCCTGGCGGGAGCTGAGCATGAGCTTGATCTGGATGCCCTTGATCTGGCCCTCGCTGCGGTTAAAGGCTTGTCTGGCATCTTCGTCGGTGCTGGAATGGAAAACAGAAATCGATGTTATTCTCCTAATAGTTTTTTTTATTAGACGAAGGAAAATAATAAAAAAAGACGGTGAAGTTATTGGACTAATTAGATTTTAAAACTTATAAGCTTTCTAGAAGCTTTATCAACACATCGAAGCTCTATCAAAGAAACTAAGCGCTGCCTGTTTTGCGCTAAGATCAGTTTCTAAGGAACTTAACTTATCAACCTCTAGAATAGCCTATTATGCCCTTTTTGAGTCACATCTTCGTTATGCCCTTCCATTCTGGGGTACTTGCTGCGCAACAAAATTTGATCGTATTTTTAGACTTCAAAAGAGAACAGTTCGATATTTATTGGGACTGAACAGTAGAACTCCTCCTTCTTTATTCATTTTTGAATCCGTTTGCTTAATCCGCAAGCACATATCTGCTATTCCCGAAAGGCCATCTCATAACTATCCACTTAGGAATGCGGAGCACAATCTGTATCTGCCAACCCCGAGCTTAGAACTAGTTAAAAGTTCAATACTGTACAATGCCAAAAAAATGTACAATCATCTGCCTTTGAATATCAAGTCGCTTTCATTCTTTCCCGCATTTCGCAAAGCTCTGAAATCATACTTACTGGAGAGAGCCCTATATGCGGTAAACGACTTTGTTGTTGATGTTTAATCATGAACAATTTTGAATTTTAAAATTTTGATCATCTCACACACTGGTCAAAGGTCAAGTATTTAATATTTTATAACTCTTAAAATTATATCTATTTACAATCTATCTATTGTAAAATGTTATTGATACGCCTTTTTTTGTGTTCTACAATTATCCATGTATGTTCTATTTGTAATTTTAATGACTTAAATTTTTTTTTGAATTGTATGATTTGTATTGTATATTTATTATTATTTGTATATTTTTTGTGTGTTTTGTAAATGCTTTGTCGATGAAGCTATTTTTGCTTTTTGCACAATAAAGATTTGTTGTTTTTGTAGAAACACAACTCTTCCAGTCTTTTCCCACTTAAAATATTAAACTGTGTTATATCACATTCATGATAGTAGCCTTGTTTATATATTAACTAGTTATTCAGCGTCAGTTAGTTCTGGGAGTTCACTGATAGATGGCTATGAGAATTGCTTCGCGGGTCTTTCAAAAATTTGAATTTCTAATTGAGTGGGACAATCGTAAGAACGGTAAACTTATTAGGTTAATAATTCTTATTAGTTTACCAACTAACTCACGCTGAATAACTAGTTAACATACAGGATGTCCCAGAAATAAGTGCAAGTATTTTAACTGGTAGTATACTTCAACCCCAGAAACACGCGTATGAGGTTTTTTCGCAATTTTTTTTTTCAAAATTCGAAATTTTTTGGATTTTTTTCAGTTTTTAGTTAAAAAACATAATTTCTTGATAATATGGCAACATAGGTATTAGATTAAATTTACAAGAAAGAAAATCCAGAAAAGATCCAGTGGATCTCAAAATTTTAGCAAATAATTTTTTTTTGGAAAATTTCAAAGTAAAATAACTCCGTTATTTTGGACTTATTTGAAAAACGATAAAGAGAAAATATGTTTCTTTTATCGAGATCTACCACCCCTTAAAATACTTGCACTTATTCTGGGACGCCCTGTATAAACAAAAGTAGTAGTTTCAATCGTGTCAGTTATTGTTATCAGTTCATATTAAACCAGTGACGTGCAATGCTTATCAAAGCAGGGTAGTGATGAAAAATGCAAGACCTTGCAGTCAATAAGTAGTCTTGGTCTTAGTTTTGCAGTAAGACTAGATGCACTTTCTGCATAGAAAATCTTTAAATAAATAGTATTTATATCAAATTGAATCAGCATTAGCTAATACTTCTTTTAACCATATTTTAGTTTTTACAGTTTTCTCCGAGTTTTTTATTTTCCTTTGTAACTAACTCTACCAATAAACTTTGCTAATAGAGTCACAACACAAGTTTTCCGCTATGTGAATTACGAAATTTATGAGTTTTTTTTTTCGTAATTTTTATTTTTTATTTTAAAACAAATCTGATTTGCTTTGAAAGTCTTTATTTTAAAATTGAATGTTTCACGTCAAATGTTCATTCAGCAGAACAAAAATAGTATCATAGAAAAATGTACTTTCAACTTTCAATAAAGCTATTGTATGAATGCATGAATAATCCGGGTAACTTTTTAAAAAAAAATCGTCAAATATGGCACCACAGAATTAAAATTATGCATGTTCTAGAGATAAGATAATCACTAGAAAATAAAATAAGGCATAATAGATTATATAAAAATAAATACATCTGATCAAAATGTCTTAGTACATATTTAGGATCTTTATTAGGTTGGAAACGTTCCGGACCACTGATATACTTGTCTTGCAGTTGATTAGACATCAAATATACTAATTATATTATATAATAATGATATAACATGAGCGCAGCATAATAAAAAAGAAAATCCACAGTAACCCATTAATTAATAGAAACTAGGAAACGAATACATCAGTTATCTAAGACTATTTTAAATATACAGCCATATATTATTATTATTATTATTCAATGATTGATTAGAATTACTCACACACGGATGTTCTTATTTAATTAGCATCTTATTTGAAGAACAGCTGAAATAATTTCTTCGTAAAATAATTTACATTTCTTATTGCATTTAATAATACCAATTAAACACGTGCAGAAAAATGCATTGTACAAGGGCATTGTTTTCTAAATTGCTCTACAATATTCATTGTTGTAGATAAATACAGGACTCAATCGCCTAATCAGTAAAATAAAAAGCACTTTAAGACGCCCAGTTCGTGTTCTTTTTCACTTAATTTTTACTACCCGAAACAGCGTTACATCACACAAACCTAGTGCCTGAATGTTCTATAGTTTTAATGACTGCACTTTTAAAAACTAAAATACTTAAATATTATGATAAAGCCACGATTGTGATATTATCTCAATGCGCTAGACATCGGAGCTGCGTGAAATACAAAGCTAAAACTTCTGATTTCTGCCATATAGAGCGCTACGGTCGGCATTTTTAAAATCAACTGAAATGCACCAAACCTGCAAAGAAAATTAAAGCACCATACATAGGTGTTGCATTTTCAATGTCACTTAGTACGGATTTTTTAGTACACGAACGTTTTGATGAATCCAATGTGTCTTTGTTTATAGTTTGTCTGTTGAAAAAAAAACGGTGTTAGAGATCGTTGGCTTCGATATGACGATTGACAACATTTATATGTTTTTCATCTTGGATCTTCATATCCAAACCAACTCCAGACGCCCAATCATTCAAAGAGTTGCACAGTGCACAGAGATGATTTATCAATTTGCCATCGATGTTAATCCTATTGAATCCCCCAGAGTTTATCATTTTTAACATACTTTCTAGCATAGCAACGAATAGTTTAGGGGAGTGTGTCGCCTTGTCTTACCCCTCGATCGATATTGATTTTGTCTATGCATTGATTTACATAGCTGCATAGTAAAGTCATAAAGTATGCTTTAAGGTAAGCTACATATTTTGAAAGAATAATATTTAGTTTTAACTTAATTTTGCATCTTAATGATGCATTATGGTAGTAGGTAGTATCCTCAAAGGTATAATAGATATGAGGCACCCTTGGACAATATCGTTATTACTCGAATAATCGTGAATACCTTTTAATTTTGAAATATACTAAAACATACAGGCCACCACAATAGCATTGGAAATTCTGTCCGCTGCATATAGAGTATCATTGCCAAAGCTTGATTCGATGCGCTCGATGACCAATAGGGTACCTAGGGTACTCCAATCAATAACTAAAGAATATAAGAACATGTAACGCCCATATAGGGGCTTCAGCAGAATTTGTGACCTTAGACGCCATTCTTTTGGTGGCAAACAATGAGTCATCAGCTGGTCACCAGCAACAATTTTAGCGATTTTTAATAGTTTGTGTGTAGTGAACTTTGTATAAACTTTATTACAATGGTGATTAGTTGTTCAGCTTTCAAGTGTAAAAGCAGCTGCGATAAGAAAGTCAAGAGTTACGTTTCATAGGTAAATAAACAGTCCGCTCCACCTTTTTAGCGTTTTCTTATTGAATTCGATAATCATTTTTCTGATATTATATGTACATGTGTGCTATACGTCGATACTAGTTTTGTACCTTTTGTTAAAATTTTAATACGTTTTTTCATAATTAATTAGTATGATACCAACGTATACACCATAGGCGTAGTCAAAACGTTTATCAAAAAATATAAATATCTCTTCAAACAGCTGGGTTAAGAAAAATATGTGCCACGGCACTGTTTGGTGACATCGTCACAATTTGCTCTCGGGTGTTATTTGTCCTTAGATTCTTTAGTCATTGACTCCAATAAACAAACAATAGACAGCTTACATCTGAAGTTACGTCAGTGGGTACAGTCCAAACTAATCCAAACGAAGCCGTAAGTAAAAAGTTTCACAAGTGATTATTCAATCGGGTTCATTTTGATCACAATAAAATCATACAATTTCCAAAATGGACTTAGTGTTATCAAATTATAGGAAATCCTCTTCAGTGACACAGGTTATATTCAAATAAATACCTGAGAACTCTTATTTGCTCATAGATGAAAGAATGAAGAACGATGAAAGAACGAAGAATTGAAAGAAATAAAATTGTAAAATTGCTTATAATCTTTTAACCTGTTTTAGCGCCTTGTTTGGAAAGTTTAAGCTCATCTCATTGACGTGACGTAATGACTTAGGCTATCTAAGTTGGTAAGCTCTATCTGTTCTATACTTATTTAATTTAAGGTGGCATTAAAACTCTGTACGCAGATTTTTTTTTTTGCTGAAAAAGACATTCGTATCCCCCATAAAATGAAAAGTTGTTTGTACCTGAAAGCGATGAAAGCATCGCCCAACTCCCCTCCGACGATGTGTACCCCTCCTTCGGGAATGCTCAGTCCATGGAAGTACTGCCTGATATCCAGAGCGTTGGCCGACCACGGCAAGTTCTGCAGCCTGATAATGATGCTCATGATGACGATGATGCAAGATCGAAACGTTCGCCAGGCGACCTAGAAAGAACAAGTCGACCGTGGTCATGTTGTTTTGGTTTGCTTTTGTCTTTTGGAAAGGAAGAGGGAATAACAATAATTAAATTAATTTAGAAGTTTGGTAAATTAAAACTCATGTTTTATTGAAAATCATTATTTATTCATTTTTTTTTGTTAATACAATACGATATATTTATCTTATATTACTAGTTATTATTGGTGAACTGTAACCAGTCCTGACTCAGTTGCAAGTGTGTTTGACTGCTAATTCCTAGCTAGTACCGTCGCTTTATTTGTTTAAACAAAAATATTTATCTAAACACTGCTACCATCAAGCTGTCACTTGAAGGAAGACGATGGCAAACTACCTTGAGTACATTTGCCCCAAGTACTGAGAAAAACGTTTCAAATAGGGCTGGATTCATGAATATAATACAGATGACGTATATGTATTTGTGAAAATTGATTACATACAGAGTACAAGTATGTCCAACGAGCCAAGGCTGATTTTCACAGACAACATATCAACCTGTCAATTATAATGACAGAAATCTGTCACTATCATCTATACTATACTCTCGTAAGACATACTTTACATGCGACAGGTTAGGTTGCCTACCCTACTATTAATCGATCGAATCGATTTTATCAAATAAAAAACAATTTTTGAAAAAATCATCGATTTTATTTCTGTATCTACGTTTTTCTTTTTTACAACTTGATGTAAACAACAAAAAAAATGTTTACACATCATATTACACAATACCTATATTGTACAAAAATATAACAAATACTATTATTATCATTGTTTAAATAACACAATTAAATAACTAAAAATAAATACAGAGAGTTTAAAAAGTAACAATTAGGATAACTGGTTATTAGGAAATGCTATCAACAAAATCGTGCTTTTTGATTTACTTCGTCTCGCCCTTTGGGGTAACTACCACAATTTTTTTATACGAGCCTACCTTGTGTGGTACATCGTTGAATAGCTCTTTGCCTTCTCTTAAGAAAAAATCTTAAATCCTATAGTTTTTCAGATACTGCATGGCCTTTTTTGAAAAGTAGTACATAATTTTAACTTTCAAACTAAACAAAATGTCGTCCAGGTATCAAATACACATTGAGGAATCCAATAGGATCTAATCCCCAGAAATGTATGTGAGAACCTCCTAATAACATTGTTGTCTAAAATATATCCCCGATTATTGTTTTTCAAATTGCTCCCTATATATTTCACAATACAGTATGCAAACCAACGAAAACGACGTCACATTAGGTGAGAAGATAACAGTTGTACACTTCGTTCATATTTAATTTAAGCCTGATCAAAATAATATGTATGCCGGCAAAAGCGAAACATGTATTGTTATAAAAATTATGACTATGTAGCGGAGAGGGGCGATTTATAAAGCCCCTGACTAACGTTGAAGTTCTTAATAAAGAGAAAAAATAAGTCTTTCAAAAAATCTATATCTTTTGTAGTTCTGATTAAACTATATGAATTTATGAAATACACTGATTCCCATCCGTGATCCTCAGATCATTTGAAAAAAACTTAAAATAAATATTTCCCAGCATGCTTGAACACACTGTAAATGGCATTTTCTAGTTGTGGTGCATATCCTACTTGTCGACAATGGCACAGGTCATTGTGGAATAAGTCTATCTAGTTGAAGCCGATTTTCTTGCTGCTAAAATATCAGTTTCATCCTGTTTGGATTAGAACATACCAGAACAATGCGCAATCACGCTCATCAATTCAAAGTTTTATATTAGAATTTATGAGGTAATTTTTTTAATAAAACCTTAAATAGATAAGCAAAGGAAGTGCATAGAGCTCTAAGTTACACAAGTATATCATGAGTATACAAAATTTAGATGGTTCTATATCAGCGTTCTTAGAGGGGTGACCTATTGTTCACGTTTAAACAAAAATTTCATCTTCTAGAGATGCACGAAATTCGAATAGTTCGCTATGGATTCATATGCAAAAAAAATCGTACGTCTGTTTAGAGTTCGAAGTAGAAAGCCATTCGCGTAACACCCTATGGAGTGGGAGCTATATTATCAATATAAGGGAAAAAATATAAGAGGAAAAAATATGTCTATAACTATAAACAAAATTTTATCTGTTAACTATACAGGTTGTTAACTGGACAGTTACTTATAGGGGAACAGAATGGCAACACTGTATATTGAGAACGCATGCACTTATAGGGTTTTCTGGCGTCTCGTCCCGTCGCGTCGTCTATCGACGAGCGGGCCGAGGTTGCCATATTTCAACCATAAAGCTCTTGCCGCGAGTAATAAACAAATTAACAACCTGTATAGCTTGGTTATTACATATTCACTTTCACTTTTTAGTACAATATAATTTTAGCCTGCTGTTCCAGTGTTCTGCCTGAAGTGTCCTGCACTCCGGTTTTCATTAACTAAATGTTTTTAAGCCATTTTCGAGGAAAGAAAATAAGGAAGATCTTTTCACAATATTTTTTTTTAAATATAATATATTAAAATTATATTCGCAAAGTATTTTTAAACAAATCGGTTATGTTATAACACATAACCATCAGCGTTGGCTATGAAATGAAGATCGCTGTCATTTAATATGTAAAATTATATGGAGAATATCATCGCTGTTCATTTCTAAGCTTCTTTCCGCCGTTTTTTTTTCGATCATACAGTACTTATACCAGTGAACTTATACCGTATGATCGAAAAACGGCGTCAAGTTGGCTTGGAAATGACGATAGATGGCATTCCCCATATAATTTTGCATATAAAATTACAGCGATATGGCACCTCCAGTCATATAAATGACATTATCGAGAAATATCACTTATATAACGTCTGAAGAAAAGTCGTTGAATATTATAAATTGGCTATATTTGTTCGTACGCACTAGGTAGACTCCATAAATCTTAAAATTAAGAACAGAGGTAAAAATATATTGTTAGGCTTTAGTCTTATTATTAATACCTTCATCAAAATAAATCATACAATTTTATTCAAGGTTTAGGCCATCTTACAGTATTATCTTAAGTTCTCTCATGTTTCCGAGTATTTGCTAATATAGGTTTAATATTAGATAATTACTAGAATCCATTTGATCATACGATATGTTCTGTGTATTTATCTAAAACAATGGATGAGTACGTTTCTCACAAAATAATTTAACAAGACGATTATTTATTATCATGTTTTATGATAGTATATATTTGAAAAACGTTATTAGTATTTTTATATTTTTTTCTATGATCAATAATATTATCTGTTGTTTTATCCCTTAGGAAACAGACTATTTTATTTGTGTAACAAAAGTTTAGTGCTTTTTGGTTTGTTAAAAATATAGTTATGGAAATAATGACCAGCTTGTAGATGAAAAAAAGTTGAAGAGTCCCACACTAAAGCCGGCTCCAGACTATGCATCAAATGCCCTTAAACGTTGGTGTTGCAATATTTGCCCACAATGTTTGTGGTCAGAACGTTTGCTAAACGTGTACCTACAGACAATGCATCCAGCGTTTGGTTGTAAAACGTTGACCAGTCTTGTAAAATTCATAATGGAGAAAAGACTACGTACATCGCAGGTTCCAATATTGAGCTGTCATGTATAATTTTGCTGACAAATGATAACAAAAAGACGTCAAAGGTAGTGGATGGTATCTCTTAATCGGAGTAGAGAAACCGTCATTTAATTTATTGCGTTTTTGATGATAGGAGTGTTTAGAACTGGATATTTTTTACACATTACAGTAAAAACCAGAAATCAGTAAATGTTAACAATTACTAGTAAAAGCTCGCATTTTCTGATTTGCTAACACTACGCCATTAAGTTCAATAGCCAATTTTGAAACAAACTTTGGATCTTATTAGTAAATAATAGCATTGAAATTCGGTTTACTTTTTGACCTTCTAGCAGCTGCTGTTAAATTATTATTCTGAAATTACGAACAGAGCTGATCGGTACAGCAGCTGACTGGAAATTCGACCTGACACATTCAATTTTATACAAGCAATCATATAAAAAAAGGTTGAAACCAAAGCAATCAAAACTTATTGGTGCATCGTGTCCATTGTCTCGATGCTTTTTGAGATGAAGTATAAGGACAAATATTTTAATTTTGGTGATTTTCTTATCCTTTTCTTCAGCTTAAATATTGAGAGGATTCAATGTTCTTAAAATTCTTATATGTTCCAACTTCCACCAAAGTACTACCTATTGTAGGTACAATAAAATGATAATGTTATTTATTAGTAAATGTTATTGTCACTAGCGACCGCTAAAATTTTTTGGTAAAAGTCAATAATTTTTTAATATGACATTCACTAGTCCAATACGTAATTGTTTGCATTTCTCCGTGATTAGTAATGTTTACTGGATTTCCGACTTTCACTGTAACATCACTAACAAATTCTAAAATATGTTCATTATTCCCCTCCATAACTATGTTTATTTATTAATATAACTGGTATTAACTTTTGACACCCCCCATAGACCCACAAAGCCTGTTGTTCCGCAAAGAAATGCTTGTCACTGAACAAGACAAAATATTTTTCAGTTGACAAAAAAAGTTGGACGCTTAGTCGGTGGGTTTAGTTTGGTTTGGACGAAACACGAATGTGATAATGGCACGATTAAAACATGATAAATTTTAAACAGTGACAGGAATGGCACGAGTGTGCTGACTGTAGTAGATACTAGTCACTGCAGGCAGAGATTATGCAGAGAATGAGATTGGCGCAAGATACCGAGGACAAGCCTTCCTGGAAACATCAGAAACTATAAAAAAAACGTCATAATATGTACCCGATAATACCCTATAAATAGATGAGAACAGAACCAGTCGCAATCGTTCACCATTCAATCGGCAAAACTACGTTATATCTGACAGGTTATCCTCGAATGTAACATCTATACATTAAAATGTTAGATATGGATGATGAAATTTATTTGCAAAATAAAGCCACAAAACCCACTCTAGGATACGATAAAAAAAGTAACGGTCAGCAAGTCAGCACAGAGTTTCTGCTTCAAAAATAGTTTTTTATCCAAAAAACAAAATGTTCTTTGTATGGTTCCTGTAAGGCTTCTGTGAATATTCAGTTTGCGTTATACCTACTATTTCATGAAAAAAGCCTGGGTATTTCGCCACTGGATGAAAAATCTAAAAATACATTTTTTGCAAAATACCACTGCGTAGAATCCAAACGCAAACCAGTGCAAAATAGCATGTTTTTACTCGTAAAACAAATTTACCTGTAAACAAATATTGCTTGAAGTTTGAGGATGTATGTAAGTATAATCTCCCCCTTCGTCGCGTCGTCAGAAGGAAAAATAAAAGAAAAACATTTTACTAGATTTAAAACTATTAAAAAAAACAAAGTATTCTCCAAGTAGATATATTCATACTTTTTAAATAACATTTTTATTCTTTTTGTTGTTTGCTTCTGAGGAGGGTGATATACAGAGTCGGCAAGGTGTGGTTTTGCGTGCCGATTTTCGTGCGTACGAAGAATACAGTCTATACGCTCTGTACAATAAGATGTACTGAACAAAGAATGAAGAGCAAGTATTTTCCAAGCGCATGAAATGTTGCATCGAATGAAATGATTGTGTAATAAACACTTCGAATTTCTCTCTCTCCGACTTACAAGATCGCCACAGCGATTCACTCCTAGACATTTAAGTACCGACCCAAGACTGTCTCTTATCGATACGATAAATCTCCTGAAACGTAAAGCTTTTTTGTCCGTCAAACAAATTTGATTTACGAGCTAAAACATTGTCTGAGTTCTATGTTGTAGCATTTTACAAAAAGTAACATTTTTATTTTTCACTGGTGAAATACCCAGCCCGTTTTCAAAAAATGAATCCGCCACAAGGTGCAGACAATATTTAAACCTACTGTGTTTATCTGTATTGACATTGTTGTATTGGCACGTTTGTGATACCACAGCCTATCTATTAGACAGCCAGTCGACCTCCCTAGTTTTTCAGTACCGGCGCTTCACCTGCCGCGTCTGTTCTTGTACATATACAGGCTATCAAAGCACTAAGCACTAGTCTCGATAGCTTTTATAAAAGGCTTCAATGGTGCTCAGAATCTTGTTACATAACATAACTGAATATCTAAGTATAGTATTTCCGAAATCAATTGAAAGTACTGAGACTCTTTGTCCAGGCGATGCCAACATAGACAGTGCCGAAATTAAGAATCCCAATCTATTTCAACCGACTTGAGAAAAACTATATCCATGTAGGAGATCGCAAGTCGATTGGCTGTCTAATGAATAGGCTATGCTACTATGATTTATTCAGTCTTTGTCAAACGCTAAAAGTATAATATAAAATATGCAACAGCTTGCAAAAAATTGAGTTTTATTTGAAAACTCGCCATTACATCAATTACGCTGTAGAATTAAAGTTTGACAAGTACTTCAATTAACTCATTATCAGTTACAATAGTCAGTGTAAAAACGCTGTGTAAAATTAAAAAATTAATGACAGTCTCAGTCCAAGAAGATATTTACTACATAATGCATCATTACTACTTATATAGTTATCTACCGTAGTTATCTAAGCAGTCTGTATATGGAAATCATTCACAACAGCCTCATTCTCATCATAATATTTAGAGCCCAGAAATTTTTTGAGTTCAGAATCTATAGCAAAGTTTAACAATAGAATCAAAGTGTCACGTTATTCCAAAATCAACTAACGTTTTGCAAGGTAGGAACTTTTATATATGATTAATTTGATTTTAGAATTCTATTGTCTTCATTTTATGGCAAGATATGTATGAATGAAACCTACTTGTTTACACTGGTTTCGACTAGTCGTTCGTCTTCTGTCAGAACTGCCTACTAATTTGGCAAATGTCTACTTTTCCGTGCACAGTTTTTTTTTATTTTAGCCACTCCTTAACGAGAAACTATCAGGAGTACATAATTAGAGGTCTACAGTTTCCAGAGTTGCACAGCTTTTCCAGAGGCTTATTCGGGTTAATTGGTGAAATAAGTTGTTTGGACAGCTCTGTGGGAGAATACAAATACTATACTGAACACTACAGCTATGAAATATGGATAGGTCAAATTTCTTTTCTTAGAGCATAAAAAATGATGAATACTCCTGATTATCAATATATTTTTTAAGGAGAAAAATAAAAATGAATCACGAAAGTAAGTGTTTCGTTAATTATTTTTTTAAGAGGTTATCGTCACGAAGTATAATCACGAGTGATTTAACTTTTTCGGAATAATCATGAGTTACTTTAATTATCTCCAGTTCCAGTCTCCAAGGAGAACATTAACGAGAACTGAGAGGAAACTTAAGGAAAAACCACCATATCTGCATAAACATTGTTTTGCCAGAACAATGTGCAAGCCTAAAATTCAGTGTGCCATTTGTGTTCCAAATTGAACTGCTTGACAACCATTCGGCTATACACGATCCAATTCGGTAAAAAGGATGAGTACATTTAGTCGGGTTGGATGAAAAATCGCAGAGTATAGGCTTGTCATAAATCGGGTCCCAGTTGAAAGGTGAGCAAACTACACAACAGGCCAATTTTTTGTCTGTTAAGCCACTAGGGAAATTAAAATAACTTTGGTTGCACACCATAATACGACCACAAGCAAACTCCATAAGACGACGCATGGTGTCACTGATGACGTGCACCCAAAGTTGTTTTAATTTCCCAGACCGATTTTTTTACTTTTTGATAAAATAGGAGCCATGTGTATATAGGAATCGAAATTCAACTGATGATTATACCGATTTGGTCATTTTACAAGTGTGGTCTGGATTTTAACGTGTAAGAGGTGTATGCGTCTTAATGGAAAATCAAATGTATTAAAAAAAAAGATAAAAGTTGGGTGGATACATTTCTTCTATGCGGTATTGCCGGATTTTACATGAAAAGTTCAAACCGCACAAGTAGACGTTTATGGAAAATGTTGCATCTAGGTTTGGGACCTTATTTTTCACAATTAGTTATTCATTTTACTACAGATTATATTTAGCTTATATATATTATCTTCATTTCAGTAGTATACATAAAAGTTTTTAAAATTGTTTTTTTTTCTAAACAAATTTTCCTACAAACGTAAAAACCGGCAACACTGTATGATGCTTTTGATTTTGCCTCTCTGTCTGTCAACCAATTTATATTATTCTCTGTCTTGCACGTTAAAATCCAGACCACACTTCTAAAATGACCAAATCGGTATATAGATCTATTGTGAAATCGAATAGTACGGAGAAATATCCAATTCTGTTGACCCTACCTTTGGACTACCAAATTGGACATGTGTAGTACTAAGCATACCTATTCCAGAGCGACTTTTCTTGCTTCTGTGGCATGTTGCGTAAAAGATGCGTTCTGAGAGCAAGTATTTTCGTAACCATAAGAGAACATCGCTTTCGTACATAGTTAGAAACAGAGGCACAGTAAATTTTGGACGGGTTTAAAGATATCTATGGGAGCATAGCTAAAAGAGCTGAGCAATCTTATACAAAACAAAAATAAATGAATTTATTTTTATTCGATATATATTGAAACTGTTTAAGTTTTCCTGTCGAAGTCATTGAAGTCATTATTCTGTATTATATCTGGGAGGACGGTTCAAGGCATTTACCTCAAATATTAACTCCTATATTACTATTTCCCAATAGCTTTATATAGTTATTAAATTCCAAATTACACAAATTTGGTGTAATAATTACGAAAAATATGTGTAGCGTAAGTATAAGAAGTATATTAATGAAGATTTGGAGAAAATGTCTTTTTATTTCCATGTTAAAGGACAGTGCATGCCAGCTAATCTGTCTAAATAATGTCCAAAGAGCAATACATTCAAGGAAAGCTGTTGGTTCATTAATGGGAGAAGATCCACCTATTAATCAAAATGCATTAGTCATAAACTTGCGACTTCACAGACAGCGAAGGTTTATAAGTAGTGTTAGGAATACTCCGCAAATTTCATCATGTTGAGAGTGATTGAAACTGAAAAACGTATCCATTGATTATATACATATATGTTTTGCCATTCAGCAAAATCCAACCTAGTGTTGTTTATCTTGTAGTCGTTCATGATATAATTTTCGATGTAACAAATTTCAGTGTATTAACGAAAGCTCACTTTAAATAGCTATAGACTTGGATGACTAGAGACTAGAGAGTTTAATATTAATTCAGAATAGGATTACATAGAAAAGAAATTGTAGGGACCATCTTATGGTTAAACGTTGAAGTTTTTATATATTTTCGTGTAGGAACAGATGAAGAAATTGTATCAAGCTTGATTTGCGCCAATTCTCTCTGGTCTATTATATGTATAACCTTTTTTTTGGCTTGTATATGACTGCAATGTTTTATCTATGCATTAAAAATTTATGGTAGATATATTTTGTACGAAGTTCAACCCAGATATAACACGCACTCTGTCTTTAGAAACCAAAAGATGTAGTAAATATTTTTTTTAAAAAATGCAGCATTGTTTCGGTGTTGCAGTTCTAATCAGAATAGCTGGCTTTAAACCATATTAGTAGGCACCCATTTTTCTAGAATGGAAGTTGCACTGATAAAACCATTCGACAATAAGGAGTAGGTTGTGAAAAATTGTAGAATAAGTGTAGAATATATTTTTAAAACAAACGGTAGTGAATTTAATCATAACACTCCAAGTGTTTTTTCATCATTCTGAATGCAGGATTCGCCAACCATCTTACCATCAACAGCAGATGATTAAAACTAATGTTTCAATCATCTAGTGATGATGGTAACATGATTGAAAAACACCAGTAAAACACAAATTGTATCGTTATTCGTAAAATGAAAGGTTCTCCAAACCAACGGGCATTCGTACCATGAACTGTGGGTACGACTGATATCGAAGATGGAGAACTAATCTCTGTAAATACTGGCTTTTGTCAAAGCCCCGAGGTTGTATAATGAGTTATAACAAAATAGATCTATAAGGTCGCGGCGATTAACCTTCCCCTCCCATACAAACCAAAGATGTATTTTCATGTAAAAAAACACAGAACAGAAAAATTAATACATTTTACAACTAACAAATACATTAGGCTGAAGTTCAGCACGTGTTTACTACCGTTAAAATCGTATTTTTGAAACTGAAACTACATGACACGGTGACTTTCTTTTGAAGATGGCCCAAGATATATTAAATGGAGATAACAGTAAAACTACTAGATCCAATCTGAAACTCACAAACCTCAAAGGAAAATAACCGTTTTAAAAGGAAAACTATACTATATAACTCTATAATAATATTCCCCCAACAGAGTGAAAAATAGTAATTGTAATAAATACCTTAAATGTTAAAAAAGATTAATCAAATAAAAACGTCCATATTTCTCCAAATCCTGCAGACAGCTGTTATCCTCGAAGTCTCGCTCCAGTAATAATCCAACAATCTTCTTGGGAGGCTCCTTTTTATAGTTGAAACACTTTTTTTCACAGCACTGCTTTAACAAGTCTTTTTCACTGATTTCGTAATGTTTTACTAGGTTAAATAAGGGTAGGTTTAGGTTAGGTATACTACTTAATGGATTATAGTTACGAACTTCGAAAAATTAAAACTATAAGTTTTGGGAATATCATACCGTTACAATGGTTTCTGATAGATGCCTTCATCTGAGGGCATGAAATGGTACTAATTTTATTTAGCAATAATGTGTATCAAGTAATATCTTATTGGTATGTCTAACAGGTAAATAAATTATCCTAAATACCTTTTTAGCATATAATAAAATAATTATAATAGGTTTAACAATGGGGAGGCGTTCATACCCAATGGGTCTTTAAGTATAATTTTTTTGAATGTGTTAGTCTATACTATTCAAACAAATTAGTTGAAAAAAGTATGGATATAATAGTCCTAGTAATTTCTAAGAAGTAGAATTTTATTTCCCGTATTAAAATTATATTAATATAGTTAAATTTATTGTATTTTTGATCACCTGATTACCTGTTATACCTAGTAGTAGAATATCTTGATACATTATAGAGTGTAAAAGGTGGAAATTGATGAGAGTTATGGAATGAGATTTTTCGGAATATTGAATCATTCAGTATACACAATACAGTTAAATATTTTTTTTCGTTTCATACGTTCTCAAGCAGAAATTGTCACAATAATTGTAAAAGGAATTAATAAAATTTAGTTGAATCCCCAAACCATATAGTTTTCATTTTGTAATAGTATAACAGAAGTTTACAGAAAACAGTAATTACAGTGTAAATATTATATTCTGTAAACTTTGGTATAACTTTTGATATACATATCTATGTAGAATTTAAACTCGGAATAAAGTTTGCTTGAAATTTTAAACCATGCTAAAGTTGGAATTCTTATTTTTTGAGTCGAAAACATTTTTTAATAGAAAATAACAGTAATATTGAAACTTCATTTTATATTAATAGTACTTTTACTAAAAATGCATCAACCGCCAGCACCACACAGTATTACAGTCACAGATTAAGAACAGATTCACCCAGAATTATTGAAGTTACCGATTTTGAAACGTCCTTTAATTATAAAATCTTCACATTAGAAAAAAAGTAATTTTCAGATTTCTATTAAGTTCAATACAGTAAATAGTCAAACACTACAAAGTAGTATTTTTAAAATTAAAATAAAAACGAAGATATATTGCTTTGAATCCAAAATCTAAATTGTCATAATGTCTGATTAACATCGCTCATCATTTAAGAAATGGCGATATTTATCTCATAGACCATAAAGATGAAACACCATACAGATTTCTAGATATTTTTTTCAAGTGAAAATCGTTTTTTTTTTGGTAACCGAACCGCGGTCTACAACCATATCATTGTCAATGGCCTACCTACTTGGCGAGTGTCTAAATCGACTCTTACGAGATATTCGATCTCATCCGACCTCAAACGGGCGTGAATGAGCAGTGTGTGTCAATAGATTTTACACTCTTGCCATGGAACAAAAGCACGACGGTGTTTCCAGACAGTCGCCCGTCCATCCCCTGACATCTATCGTCGCTTTACTTCGGCGATCTATCGAGAAACGGTATTTCGGCGTAGCTGGGCCGTAAAACCGAAAAAAAAACTCACCCTGTACAACAGCGTTTCTCCTTAAATTTAGAGTACATTTAAACGATGTTTCAGGGACGATTGAAGTATTGATTGTCTCTTCTTCCTACGACTTATATAACAATAAATCGTGGGAAGCAACTGTAGGCTTTCATATCTTTTCAGCATTCAGTTAGAACATAAGCGACGAAATATCAATTAACCGTGAAAAAAAAATAAATGTTTAAACAAATCTTTCAGTTTTGAGAATGAGACTGACAGAAAACGCCTATACAGGGTGCTACAAATTATTTTGAAAATCAATTTTATTTTTTCCTGTCGTTAATTTTTAGAAAATCAAAAAACTAATTGCACATTCACATAGCCACTTTATTAAAGCTATCTGGTAGTATTTTAGATTTTCAAATTAGCTGATGATTTATGAGATAAGGCCAACTTCATTTTTTTAAATACGGACCTGTATTTTTTATTTTAGGTTTTGAAAGAACTCGGTCTCCCGAGTACAATGGCCCAACTTTGCCCCAATTTAACCATGTTCCTATCTATTACGATTACCAAGATACCAATGCTCGTACCCCGAATTTTAGCACCCTGTATAGTACAGAATATCCAGGAAAAGTTAAGAAACTAAAATATGTCCAACGAGCCACAGAATACGTCACAACGACATCCAAAAAACGACAGAAAATATTTTGAATTTGAAATGACAGACAACTGTCCCATTCCAATCCACGCCCATGTAAAAATATTCATATAAACTCATGGTACTTATTCAACCAACAGACGTTCCGGACGGACGATCCATTTCATGTAAAACAGCACTTAATAAACGAAATGAAGTCAAATAAACGTCTAGTGTTTCTGGCAAATGATATTTTCTGTATCGGGCTTCCATGATCATACCAATTGGAAATTATCACAGTCGCCAGGATATCTGAGATATTTTCTTGTCATCTATAAAGTATGGCTAAGCCCAATGTTTATAAATAAAAAGTAAAGCTCTAATCATTCATCAATATTTCATCGAAATACAGCATGTCAAAAATCATCGAAATAAGTGGATTTTTTTGCTCCATAATTTTTTTTATAGAATAGTGTATTATCTGCCTACATTAGCCTCCTATACACACATTGTATTTTTAAAAGATTTGGTCCGCCGTAGTCCTTACCTCTCATGAATATCTGTGCGTTAGTGGACTACCGCAGAGAAATATCGGATATATGGCAGTCCAAGGGCAGTCCCGATTATTGTGTGTTCTAACCCGATGAAAGATCAGATATGCAAGTTTGTGAATACCAAAATATCTGTACTCTGGAATAGCGTTGCACAAGAATCTTGAAAAAGTCTTGCAAGACCAAGACTGTTGCAAGAAATTCAAGACAAGACTTTCAAAATTTCTTGTTTTGAATTTCGAGACAAGACAAGACTTTAATATGCAAGAAATTTCAAGAGCCTTGCAAGATTTCTTGAATTCAAGATTTCTTGAAAGTTAGAAATGATTGACATTTTTTTAAGTAATAATTAGGTCTTTGCGCAAGTTATGTTCTATAAAAGCACATTAAAATTGCGTTGTGATTATGACGATGATTAAGACTGTGATTATGATTGCGACTTATGCAAATGTTGTATAAACCCGGCATTAATATTGACCAGTGTTCATTATTTTTCTATCATAGTGTTTTAGAGTTGAGAATGAAACAAACCGTATATTGGTAATTGGTATTATACACAAAATTATATCGGTATAATGGTATTATAAAAAAAATAACGGTAGTCGAAACTAATGGTGGGTTCGTGGAGCACGCTATTTGCGCTATTTGGTACTACTTTTCATGCACGAAATTATTGCTCCGCGAACAAAAAGTAGTACCAAATAGCCCAAATAGTACACTCTAGCATGACCTTTCCGTACACCCTGTGTCCAAACTTTTCCAACCAATCTTCCATAATAAAAAAATAAAATAAATACCATAAAAAATAAAAGTAACAAACGGGTAACCAAAATAGAACATAATAAACTAACAAGAATTAACAACTAGAACTAAAACATGAACTTATGGAAATTCATCCATCCAGGAATTTGAACAAATTAAACTTCTTACCGATTCTGAATTTAGCCGGTTTTTGTGTGCCGCAAATCAAGACTTGGTCGGTTAAGATGTCATATCTGGACTGCGGGACCGATCGCTTAAAAATCCCCTGCGTGTATGGGGGGCTATTGGTAGGTAAAGCCAAACCAACATTTTTGATCTTTACTATCGAAACCAGATAAACTTCCATGGATCCCCTCGAATCTTCCATGAGCCCCTCGGATCCACATGATCCACTTGGAAATCACTGCCACATTCGAATCTTATTCACCTGAAGATTGATTTCATTCTTTAACGCATTCCAAATTGCAAATTATTACACAATTTCAAATATACAACTCAAATGCTATAACGATTGATAACGAGTAAAAATAAATTGCTTATGTACCTTTAATTAATACTTAACGATAAAGTGAAATAAGGAACTCAAAGGAACAAACAAAACAAACATTTTACGACATATTATCCAACAGACAAGAAATTTCTAATATGAATAGAAAACGGCACTGGCTATACGAATTTAATGGGAAAGTACCGTCTTGTGTAAGGTATGTATTATCAGCTTTCTTGTACGTTAGAACAGGTCCCATTTCAATAAACTTGAGGAAGTTATGTCATCAATGGAGAAAGCCGCGATATCTTGGCTTTTTCAATGGTGAGTGAGGTGAAAATGTGGCATTTGCATAGCTATCAATTCAAAAAGGTTTTTGTCAGGGAAAAAATGTCGTTTCACTTTAGTAAACAGTCGAGTAAACAAACAACATGAATTATTAATATTGCAATTTAATTTAAGTGTAGTTTTATTCCTTTCATTTACGAGAAAATTTGTTTGTAGTTGAAATATTTTTTACGATTAGTGAAAGAAAATTGAAAATTCGGAAAATGTTACATTGGGGAAACCAGAAAACTACTAGAAATTAGTCAGCTTGAAAGTGATCGAAACAGGGATGCTCCAGACAACGTTCTAACATTTTAACCATCATCGTAAAAGAAATGGAGAAAGTAAAAGTAAATATAACTGTTACCTACATTTAAAATAAGATAAAATCAATTAGAATAATGTACAGGGTGGGTCAAATTGGATGTTTTTAAAGAGAAACACCCTTTTCTATAGGAGATAGACGAAAACTAATATCACCAAACCAAACCAAACCGCACATGGATATCTGATACCGTTTCGGAGTTACGGTTTTTGTTTCAAAAATGTGCATTTTTAACAACCCACTGTAACTTTTTTGCTATGAAAAATTTTGTATTTTTATGAAAACATTTCCAAATCGTTTACGCAGAATTTAATGGTTTAAGTATAATTTTTTAAAGTTAAAGTTAACAATTTAAGAGCTATCAACAGAAAAATTGTTTTTTTTTATTTGGGACACCCTGCATATTTTTAATCAACTGAAAAAGACTTAAAATTGCCTTTCCAAAAATATAGCACACTTGATATTTTGTTATAGTCCCCTTCGAAATACAGAATTTTTAAAAGTTCGCCACTTTTAACTAGTAGGCTTTAGACCCCTGGATGATCTGCCCCTAATGGAACTCGAAAAATATTTTTCCAACAAGACGAGGCACCGCCTCAGAACGCTGAAGTTATCAGCAAATTTTTGCAGCCAATTTCGAGCATAATTGAATAGCTAACCAAGATCCCAGCCGCCAACGGCTGGGGAGGCCACCGCGACCGCCGAACTTAGCGTCTATGGATTTTTATCTTTGCGGAAGAATAAAGGTTCTTGTTTTTAACAGAGGTTTTTCAGTTAATCGTGTTACAGACGGACAGGCAGACGGACACCATGAAAATATTTCGTATTTAGGTCATTTATAATATGGTATATAAATATCGAGTATGATACTTTTTTGTAGTTTTATTAGAAAATATTTGAAATTTTCGAATGCTGTTATTTTTGATCGCTGATATCTTTGAAAAGGTTGATCTAAGGAACTTCCTTCAGACGTTTTTTGTAGAGCGTGAAATTTCCTATAAATCTACTTGCAAGGATGTTGCGGAAACAAACCATTCCAAAATTATTAAAATTCAAAAATAAAAAGAAAAATGTCCGTGTTATAATGGAAAAACAACAAATAAATTGAGGCAAATCTTATTATTATTTTGAAACGCCCTAACTTGCATATTTAGGTAACGATGCTGGAATGCAAGTTAGAAAGCTGAGAACAGCTGCCTAGGCCCTATAGTCCCTATATTCCTATCTCTCTCAATTCAGCATCATCATTTTCAGCTTATTCAACCATTTCCAATTATGGTGTAGCCTCTCTCACACATTTAGATAATATCTTTGTAGTTGGGCCCATTGTTGTCTATTGTTGGCTATGCGGGCCCAAGTTATCCCTGCTAATTTCGTAGTAGACTTAGTAAGACGTAGTAATAGTAGACGTAGTAATTCATGAAAGCCGATGTCCTAAAGGAAATCTCCGGTTGCAAAAGATACACTAGCAACATTGGCACGTGAACATAAAATGGAATTATGAAGAACTTGTGTCTTGATATCTAACACCTCCTTTCTTCAGTTCAAAAATCAATATTTTATACATTTTGCCATAACAATTACTTCTGCCCTGTGATAAAAAAGTGATAAAACATAACAGTTTATCAATATTAAAAATGTTCAATTAGTTGGGAACTTTTTATATTTCCCACCGCACAAACTCCTTTCGTGATTACATTGAAATTGATGTGGTAATAGTTTTAATTAGCTATTATTATTAAATTAAAAAATATAAAACAAGTAAAAAAAGCCAGGCCTTCTAATTAATTAGCGGTGTATATATTTTTTAATTCTGACGGCAGAAGAAAAAACTCCACGTGAGAATAATTGGCTATAGTGGCTATGGCATCGGGTTGTTCACATTGAATAGAAAGTAAATTCTTGTCTTTTGCGCCTAAATTTAGCCCAACAAAACAGACATTCCGATTGAACAGCCCACGTGTTTCATCATAATTAGGACGTTGACCACAGAACGGTTTTCATCGTGCGTCACAACACGAAAATCGTACAAATGTGCATGTATTTTTCTCATTAATAAGTTAATTAAATTAACTATTAAAAATGTTAATAGCTCATTATAGATTGCTAATTATCTACTATCTTTGAAAATTACTAGACGTCTTGACGTCTACATGAACTAAAAAATGTTAAGTATCTTATAACCACATGATCGAAAAAAAATCGGCGTCCAGTTGGCTTGGAAATGACGATCGATGACATTCCCTGTATAATTTTACATATAAAATGACAGCGATCTTCATTTCATAGCCACCGCTGACGCCGTTTTTTTTTCGATCATATTGTATTAACGTCTCCATTTTGCTGCCAGGTCCTACTTGTTTATACGGATTCCGAACCGAGGTCCCCAGCCATATAATGCCTACAGCGTGTGTCTAAATCAACGACTGAAGGATACAATGACCAATAGCACCAAAAACCTAATTGTTACCAGTTGAACCAACCAGTGCCAGATGGTTATTATAAAATAATTCAGAATTAAATAAAAATTGCAATTTTAATTGTTCCACAAATTATGTTTTATAAATCTTTGTAATAGAGATTGATAACACATTGACAAAGAGCTATACAGGGTGGTCCGAACTGTATTCCGGAAACTTCGGCAGCATATTCTAAAGATAAAAATAAGTGAAAAAGTTCGTTTGGTTCGTCTTGTCCTAAAGTGCTAGGTTTTGGAGATACAGGATATAGAAGTTTCATTTTTATTTCGATTTTTTCCATGAGAAATTTGATTTTGATGTCAATATGAGTCCTACTCGAAGGGGGCGCCACCTATATGTGTTTTAAGAGTAATAACTTTTCGTCCGTACCTGTAAAAAAATACTGAGTGAAAAAATATACATTTCCGTGACTTTTTACATAAAAAATGTATCTTGGTAAAAATCGCTACGAGCTCTAGATATTTAGAATGGAAATAGTCAATACATGTTATTTTTGACAAAAAATATTTGACTGAAATAATAAATTTGGGAAACTTTTATTTTTTTAAATTAATCATAAATTTTGAGGAAAAAAAGACGATAAAACAGTTTCTGTTGAACTTTTTGCACCAAAACATTTCAAATTTATGATTTCAGTCTAATAACTATTTAGTCAACATGTTTAATTTATGTCAATGATGACAGGTATTGATAATTTCGGTTCCAAATATCTCGAGAACCATTACTCGTAGCGATTTTTACCAAGAGACTTTTTTTACGTAAAAAACGTCGCAAATGTATATTTTCTTTTAATGAGTGGTTTTATACAGGTACGGACAAAAAGACGTTATTACTCTTCAAACCAGTTAAAAAATATGCAGGTGGCGCCCTGTACAAGTAGGAGTCATATTGACATCAAAATCAAACTTATCGTGTCAAAAAATTCCCAAATAACAATTTTCATCCAAATATAAACGTTACTTCAGAAATTATTTGAAAAAAAAATAAAATAAAAATGAAACTTCTACACCCTGTATCTCCGAAACTAAGCATTTTAGGATATACATTTATACAAACATTTTTATTTATTTTTATCTGCAGAATATACTGCCGAAGTTTCCGGAATACAGTTCGAACCACCCTGTATAATATAATGAATTTTATCAACATAATCTATTATATGAAGAAACTGTTTTCTTGAGTTCATTCTTCCTATACATCAACAAACTTAAAATCATCTAGTATAAATCTATGAATAGCTCAAGGCTGACATAACATGTTTTTGTATTCCATTTTATAGATAATTCAAAGAAGAAAAAAAAAATAAAAGGTTTTCTTCCAAACTGATAGAATGATGAAAAACAATTTTTCGTTTACTATTGCTTTTCTTCCTGTTTACTGATTTATTTGTTGAATATCCTTGATAAAGAAAAAATCGATCCTTGGAGGTAGTTTCCTAGTTTACTTCCAGTTACACGGTGTCTCAAATACGAAATACAGTAGAAATAAAAAACGTAAATTTGAGGAATCAGGTGCTTGTCAAAAATCGTTTAAAAATCGAGGTTCTTCCGAATAAATTCGGAGACAAAAAACATCTTATAAGTATATTTTCTGCATATTTAAAAAAAATTAATTGAAATAAATAGCAGATTTTTATTGTTCTTTTTAATTCTGTAACAATATTAATGTATTCAAACATTTCGATTTTTTGAGAAATATTTTTTTCAATACAATATGATAAATAAAACGGAGTCGGCGATGGCTATGAAATGAAGATCGCTGTGATTAAATATATAAAAATATATTGGAAATGTCATCGATCGCCATTTCCAAGCCAACTGGACGCCGTTTTTTTTTCAAATCATACGATACTTCATTCTTTACTAGATTCAAAAATCTAGTAGATAGGTATAACACTGAACATTATTTGATATTATTACTGAGTAATTGGAATTATAAAATTTGAGAAAAAAACTTGTACCCATCATACTACTTGATACATAATTTTAGATACTCAAATATAACGCAAAATTTATCTCACGAGAAACAAATATTTCTATAGATTGACCACTCAATGTATTTTTTCAGTTATATGGGACCTAAATATTTTTTTTAATTACAATTTGTCTTAACACATCATTTTAGTTATTAAAATATTAACACAAAATGGTTATTTAAACATGAGTTAAAATACCCATTTAATAATATATTAATATTTTAACATTTTAGGTGTTAAATAATAAAGTTTTATATGAAAATATTTTGATAATATAAAAAATTATCTGTGAAATCTGCATCCACTAGGTAGGTACCGAGGTAGATACATAAACCTAAAAAATCATAGATTTATAAATACATTAGTAGCAAAATTATTAGATAACCATAAAAAATAAAAACATATGTCAAGGATCACTATTAAAATCATACACTATACACTGGGCAACTAATAATTTTGATTAATAAGTGTATCAAGTTAAAAACTAGTTTCTAACATTTTAAAATATCCTGTATCAACATAATACTCATTCAATAAAATAAATGATAATTAATTTTAATAGAGTTATAATAGAAATATGGATAAAATTAATTCAAAATACCAGACAATCAAAAAAAGACCACACCAAATGTGACTTGGAAATCAAGACTGCTATCATTTTATATGTAAAATTATTATTATATTATTGTTAAATATGGGAAATATCAACAATCATCATTTCCAAGTCAACTGGACATCGTTCTTTTTTTTTCGATTATACGGTACTAATACCGTATGATAAAAAACCGCGTCAAAGAAAGCTCAGGAATGACACTCCAATATTAATTTCGGCGAGGTCAATCTCTAGACGTCGTTTACTAAAAATTGACATAAAACTTCCCAGAAATTTACACAAATTCCAGAAAGATTAGAAAAAGATCGAAGATTTTCAGGCACACAAATCTATTTCTTAACCTCACTAAAACTATCATCAATTGTCATTCCCCAGCCGCCTTTGACGCCGTTTTTTGGATCGTATGGTACCTGCAACTCACCAAGAATTTAGTTCAAATCAAGTGTTCGTTGCTTTACTTTAGGTCCCTAAAAATAAACTTGTTTCTGCAAATTAAAGTTGCAGAAACAAAAAAAGAGAAAAGAAACCATAACTGGCTCAACTGACTCTAAATCTCAGCAGTTTAATTCACAAATTCACACACTCATTAATAAGACACCATAAGCCCTTACACAATATAGAAATCTAAAATTAATACTTGGTTCTATTAAATACTATTGTTCCTTTATAAATTCATTTCTCAGTTCTATGCCTACATAACTAATATATTTTATTTAAATTTAATAATTTTTAGAAACCTAAAGTGTAACAAACAGACCATTACTCACATATCCATTCGTGTAATTAATTTCCCGATCATTTGAATGGAAAGCACTGGTGTTATATCGATAGGAAACTGCGGCACGATGTTTGTTTTGCACAAAGGTAAAGACCAAATAATGGATGAATATAATACCTGACAAACCGTCAAAGTATTGTTTTTACGGGATTTCTCCGTTTCTAAACGACGACGATTAACACACGGACAGATAAAAGCACAAATTCTTTGATTATAATCATAACTTCGAGAACGTTTTGTATGTTTGCCAAGCCAATCGCCATCATGGCGGCGGTGGTGCAGAGGAGTTCGAAATTTTTATTTGAAGATACACAACTTACCTAGCCACGCACTAGCAAAAAATCTTCACGTACAGACTTATATCGATGAAAAGACAAAAGTTCTGGTAATTAGGATATATAAAACAGCAAAAAGGTGGAATAATTCACAAAATCTTCAGTGGAACAAGGCTGGGCCGCTGCTTACAAATGACGCTGTCACCATTTTTGACAGTTCAACGCAAAATGGCCGACTAGATGGTAGAAGTGAATTAAGTTTGCCGCAATCCTAAATACTAAAATTCGATGTACAAACTTAAAATATAATTTAATTATGTTTATATTTTCTTGCTAATGATTAGAATAACCGATGCTATTAATTATTTAAACAATTAAAAGGTAAAAAAACGTATAATTTTTAATTATTAGAGAGTTTTCGTATTTATTAATTTAAATAGGCGCCAACTATCGGAAAAAATGCAAACTCTTATCGCTGACGTGTTTTTTTGAATTTTACGACGTTAAATAATGATTTTTTAGAAAGAATTTGCGGCGAATTCGATGTGCGGGTCGGGTTTTTCTCGCGAATATAATTTAAAATGCACAAATTAAGTAAAAGAAAGCGTGATCAATGAAGAACAACAAACTAGAATACACCCATTGACCGCTTTATGCAGTGACAGTTGTAACGTAATTTCCCCCTCCGCCCCAAGTCTAGCCACTCCATGCTTGGCTAGGTCACGTAGACTGACGGGAGTTCGTTGTGTGTTTTTAATAGTGATAATCGTGGAGTTTTCCTAATTTTCCTTCCGCTATCTCTTGTTTATCGTGCTGGTGACTTAATCTGAATCACGGTGGTCATTAAGCAATAACCTTTATCCGGTTTAGTGAATGGTTTCGTAAACATTCTTCTAACAGTGTGACAGACAGTATCGACAAACAGTTTGATTAAAAAGAACTTTTAGTGCCAGTTCCAGATGAAAAGAGACTTTAAAATGAGGCTTACAAAGAACGACAAAAAGGACCTGGACAAGTTTACCAAATTTTTAGCTTTGAAGGCTACAGAAGTGATTGTTCAGTCCCGATTAGGCGAGAAAGTTTCGACACCTTGTAAGCCACATGCCAATGGACCAGATTGGGTAAGTTTAGATGTATTTCACATTAGAGAATTGCGAAATCTTGTTTATGAGAAGTATTAATGTCGTCAGTAGGAGGCTTTTATTTAAATTTAATACAAATATCTCAAGTTAATCAAACAACTTTAGAACAGGAAAAGTATAAACAAATTAAACCAAAGCCGTGATGTTAGAGTTGTTTACATTGTAATTAAATATTGAAGCAGCTGTCCCTGATTCTAAACGGGTTTTAGCCTAATATACTTATTTTTTTCCAGTTTAATTTGAACATAAATGATCTTCCCGAAGTGGTGATTGAAGCAAAAAAAGTCCTAAACAGTGAACTACTGTTAACGAGGAAATTCCCATTTTGCATTGAGATATCTTTGCGAACAGCTGAGGGTGATAATATGGTACTGGAAACTTGGTGTGCTAGGTTATTGCCTGAGCAGTGCGATCCAAGTACAACAAACAGTCAAACCATATATAACCGTATGGGGATATTGTTAAAATCGTTGGTTTCTGTTACAAGGGTTACTCCTGCGTATAAACTGTCACGCAGACAAGGTAAAGGGTCTAATAAGACCTCATCAGAGAAAAAAGTAAATCTAGAGATGTTCTAAAAGTCAGATTTTTGTTTATATCTTCCAGTGTTGCAACAATTTGGAGGAATATTGTTTGAACATAATTAATAATATGCATTGCGGGAATTTAACAACAAAATATTTCATTCAGGAATATATATTATTCCTTAATATTATGATATTTCAGTATAATGAAAAATGTATACATATTCATTGTTTTTTTAATATACCTAGTTGTTTACATTATATATTTGTAGAATTGCTCATAGTCTGACAACATTGTGGGTATTTCTGTTTGCTAAAGGAATACCTAATTTGTTAGTTACTGATAAATTTTATATAAATAGTAAAATCTTATAGATACCAAATAAAATTAAATATTAGGGCATCTCTCTATTTACATATTTCTCTGAGAATAAGGCTTTTTAATAAAAAAACATATTTTTAAAGTTGTATTGATGTTTTCAGGACCAGATTCTTATGTGATGTGCTACAGAATGTACATGGACGAACCCTTGCATCACTGCCTTGGTGAGGGTTCAAAACAGATTCGGGTAGGACAGATTTGTACCCCTATTGGAACCCTACAGCTCTCTTGTGCCTATAGAACTAAGATGACAATTTCGCCGACGCAGACTAGCAGAGACAACTCTATCATGCTCAAAAGTGACCATTTCAACACAAATTTAAGTCCAAAGAACAGACGTTACAGCCAAAGGTATGTAGAATTATTATTAATTTTAAAAAAAAATTATGAAAAATTCGTTATTTTCTTGATTTTTATTTTTTTTTTTGGTTATTTTAAGCAAATTATGAGTAGGTATGTTATTTATAGTTTGCGGTGGTGCTTGTCAGATATAACACCCTCCGAATTTTATACTTTTTTTTATATCACTCGAAAGCATACATCGAAATAAGTATTCCAAGTCAAAAAAAAGTGTGGATGATCCATAATTTAATGAAAAAATAAACATCTAATTATTGCTACAACAGGCTACTTTCTATGCGAAAACTCCTCCAAATTTTGGGCTAAACTTATAAAAAAAAGCATTTTTTTTGTTAAAAATAGCAAAATCAAAACTAAAAAGGTTAAAAAAAATACGGGAAACTATAAAATCTGTCAAAAAACTTCCATATTTTTTGGTAGAAGGAAGGTTTTTAAGAATAGATTATCTCTTACTTTTTAACAAAAGATTCGCCGGACCCCGTGATATCGCATTTTATAAATAGGTACTACCATACATTTTAAAGAAGGTAGAGGTAATTGTGTCTTTTCTGTACCTGACTACAACTTATTGACCACCACTGTAAATACCTTTTCTGAATGAGCATTCATTCTGGGAATATAAGTTACTTTGAAAGATCGAAAAACGAACTGTGACAGATTTTGAAAGAAGGAGGGATGAAAAAAATAAAGTAATTATTGTTTCGAAATTTCAGAGAAACTGTAAGGACTAGAAAAAAAAAGTTAAGTTAGTTTGTTGTCAACATTGCCAACTAAGTGAAATTAGTCAAGAAAGAGATAAGAAGTGGCTATAACTCAGTAATTTTTCGAAAAAAAACATATAGCTGAAAAGCTTAAAAAATGGCGCTTTTTATGAAGTCATGGGCAACTATGGTTTCCATTTAAAAAAAACATACAGTGGTGGCCAAAAGTATGGAAACTTTTTTAATTTGTCATTTATGCTGAGAAATTAAAATATGAAATAAAACGACTTATATAATCGTGACCTACAAATAATTTCCTACAAAACCTAATACATTTAAATAAAAAATTACAGCTATCAAAAAATATATAAAAAATTATGAATATTTTCTTGGTCAAAAGTATGGAATTCCCCTTCCACTCATTTTAAAAAAGTGAAAAAATTACCAGAAAGTGTGTTTTCATAACAGTAATGCTTCCATAAAATTTTATTAGTCTATCTCTTTTCGTTTTCAAGATAAAAAATAAAAACATTATTTTTCCGCCATCTTTGTACCGCAATATCTCCCTATTGGTTGACTTTTGACCCAACGTTTATGAAGCAAACTACCCTTTATTTTGAACAAGGAATCACCCCTGAAGTTTTTTCGCATTTGTTTTGAAACACCCTGTATATGACCCCACAAAACTGCAATTCTTTCCCCATTTAACCGACTCTCTATCTCCAGTAGTTTACCAACTGAATACTGAATGTAGCAAAACATGAAACGTGTGAATACAATCGTTGTTTTTTATTTTTCATTGATAATGAATCAGTCAGACTGCGTCAGCGAAACTGACAAGTGAGAACCCGCCTTTAGCGCATCGTCGGAGTGGGGCGTTTTAAATTCGAGCGTGGGAAAAATTGGCGAGTGTCAAAGCTATGTTATTCTGTAAGCTGTCCCAGCCCTCTTCGACGCCGTGTTTTTTTTCAATCTTACGGTATTTTACAGTTTACAGAGTATTTTTTCAAGTTTTCTTTTGATTTAAATAAACGGTTAAAATAAAAAAATCACTCGTTTTAAACCAAGTGCTTTAAATTGGTCAAACCTTAGTGGAATTTCTTGTTTTAATCGTAATACATGTCTCGGTGAATGGATACGAACGTACTAGACGACTTTCTATTGTTGAAAGAATTTCAAATGTCGAAGAACTATTACTGTAAACGGCCATTGGAACGATGACTCAGGCCGGTTGTTAGACGGCCATATAGGGCACTACGATTTATCTAGAGAATTTTTTGTGTTCCCGTTGATACATTCAGTTCTTTCTTTCTTTATTGAATTGGTGCCTACGCGTTTCGGTACAGAGGTGTGTAAACTTATCGACCAGTTAAAATGTCGATAGTTTTTAGCATTGTTTTTATTAGCGATATATCGTGGATACTATATTTCTTACGCTGCCATTTTCACAATTAGGTTTGCCTTTTTTTACAATGATATTTAAACTATGAAACCAATTTTGTAGTAAAATTACATGTTTGTTTCTTTCCAACATCGCTAAAGAAAATGCTAAAATATATTTTATGATTTTGATAAGGCGATACGGTATGGTCTTTAGGTATGAACTATAGGTGGTCTTTCGTTTGAACTGATAGACAAAACGTTACGTATAGACGGTAGGGGTATCGATATTTTTTAAATATCGATACTGTTGTCGAACATCCTTTGTTAGAACGCCTTTATGCACAATGGAAAGCTGGTTTTATCACGTGGGCGTTATGCGTAGGAATGTTATCCTTTTTTTTTTTCGCTGTTATTTTGCAAGTGACTGATACCAACGCAGTTTTCTTTCACTTAACATTAAAATTACCGTTGTTGGTTATTTTTAAATTTCGAATTGTTACAAAAATGTCGGCAGCCATGAACTTCTGCTATTTATAAGAACCACCGCAACGCTAGGTTTTGCTTTTGGCGATTTCCATGCTGGAATAACTCTGAGTTATTTGTGGTAAAAAAATTCTGGGGCTATTTTCGGCATTGCAACAAGCGACAGTGATTTTTTTATTAGATTTTTGGACGGTTTTTTTTATTCGCTATATTTGTGGGTTTAATGAACCAAGAGAGTGAGATAATTGGTATTTTTTTTGCTAATATTGTAGGTATGTGAATAGCCCCAAAAGTAGAGTAAAATTCCGTTTAAATGGAGAGTTTTAAAAAATAAAACGTCTATAAATTAATATAATTACAGTTGAGGGTTGGAACCTTTGGTGTTAAACAGCAAAATAAAAACACTAAATCATCACAATACACCAAAACACTTTTACTTTTACACTGGACGCGCGTTTCGCTAACCATGTTAGCATCATCAGCAGATGTTTATAAACTGTACATCTGCTGATGATGCTAACATGGTTAGCGAAACGCGCGTCCAGTGTAAAAGTAAAAGTGTTTTGGTGTATTGTGGTGATTTAGTGTTTTTATTTTGCTAAATTAATATAATTAGCGATGCAGTGTTGACTAATACATTAACAATTTACAGAATATTTGTTGTTAAGTTGTATATACAGGGTGTTGGAAAAATGCACGGCAAAATTTATGAGTTTTTTCCCGCGAAAAAAGAATTTTTGGAAAATTTGGAATTATATGCGGTAAAATGGGTATTATTTACATTAAAATGTTAACGTTACAATAGCAAGTGTAATATTATATTTGATGGACAGATATAGGGTATATCTGCTGTAGAAATATTTGTTATAGTTTTCTAGGACACAATATTATAACTTTTACAGTTATTTTTCGATTTATCATAAAGTTTTAAAAAAGTTGATTTTTTTTATTTAAATCGCATGACTAAAATTTAATAAAATCACAAAATTTATTTGTATAGCACATATACCTACTTTGATATTAGATAATACTAATTTCATTCTTGATTTAAGACTATTTCCTGTTATTAGGAGCAAAAATTATACTTTTTTTTGGATGAGGCTTTCACGGACCAGCGTAAAGTTAGTCCGACGTTACAGGGAGGCACAAAAAGAACATTTTTACTCCGAATAGAACATACTATTTTTTCCAAACATTTATTATATTAAATTTAGAGAAATTAAAATACAGAAACGATCAAGTGGTTTTCAGAATTTAAGCAAAAAATATATTTTTTTAAATTTCAGCGTAAAATAATTCGGTTATTTTGGACTAATTGAAAAAAAAATATTTCTTTTAATAGAAATCTGCCAGTCTTGAAAATATCTATGCACTTATTTAAGACTCACCCTGTATTATAGGACATGGTATGTATGTGTTTTTATTTTATCTGAGCTTATATGGGCAGAAAATGTTGTCTAAAAATGGTCATATCTCAATAACACCACTCTGTGGAGATTATGACATTGTTTGGAGAACGAAATTTTTTTTGGTAAATCTACTGAGCAAAAAAATAGACATTACATTTAAACAAATTACAACTTTAGTGAAAAAATACATTTGAATCATCTTGTATAGCTATGTAAATATTATTAAAATGTATGCTTAGTACTGCTACCTGTATATTTTGGCAAAAAAATAGATTGGAGTTAAAATGGATATAAAATTTGATATGGTTGTTTTTTCGAGACTTTGGGCCACCCTGTATATCCTGAACGCACTGTATAACACAACAAATTCTACAAATATCAATCATCATAGTATTGCGGTCGAAAAACTGAATTTCTTATTAATTAATTATTGAACTCATTAACTTTATTACAGGGCAAAATCCATTACGTGAAAAAATTTGGTTTATGAATATTTATTAATTTTTTACTAGGTCATTTTTCTGTTCCAACAAAACAATCGACGAGTTGAACTTAATACAGTGACTATGCAATTACAACAACGTAATGAATATAGTAAGAAATATTAGTAATTCAAGAAAAACAATTTTTATATCATAATTTTCTATTGTCTTTTGTTGGTAGATCAATTCAGAATAATGACTTGGGTGTGAAATGAATGGTTCTCGTGTCATATATTAATTGTTTATAAATATAATACCGAACAAATATGTAGATTGTAGATGCTGCTAACATTACTCCTAGATGTCTCTTAAACGGAAACACGCCATTGATATCGTTTGTTCGAATAAAGCCATGTTACAGTAGGCTTAGAAATCGTGATTCGAGTTTAACCAAGAATTTTACTCTATTATTTTGAAATTACTATATATTACTGAAGTTCTTGACAGTTTCTATGACATGTGTCAGTGATTTTTACTCTTTGGTTAAACGTTGTTATCTGATCTAATTGGTAAAGGTAGGAGAATCCTTAAAAACTACAACACTTGTTTCAAACACTCCAATAAAAATAAATTGTTATAAAAATAATAAATTGCTTGTTAATTTCACCTGTTAAGGTTATTGATTCACTATGTATAAAATGTAATTAATTTGTGTAATTTCCTTAAGATGTGCAGTGTGCAGAAGCATGAAGACATATGAAGAAAGTTTCAGACGGTATATTCGCATTCCAGCATCGGGAGTTATTTGTTTTACCGTTAGGTAATATGTACATCGGCAACATTCTTGAAGTAAGGTTGTTACAATGCGTTATGCAAATATTTTGATTGCTTTGGAGCTTTTCCACCTCAGATATTAATATTTGCTTAAAATGATAAAACTGCATCGATCTAAAAAAGAAAAAAATTGATAGGAAATTTAAAAATATTATTTGTCTTTTTCTACTTGAGAAAAATAGATTTTTTTCGCAAAAAAAGATGTAGAAAATCGTGCATTATTTTTAAATTTTCCTTTATATTTTAGAAAACTTTCTAGAACTGCTTGTTTACCGCAAATTTACCAACGGTACAATTATTTCTTAACCTACCATGCTTACGACTTTACTCTATGGCTACGACACTAAAAGAATAGATACAAGTACAGAAAAAAAACAGGTGGCTCACAAAATTATTTAAAAATAAATCAATTTCTTTTTAAATTTTCAAACTTTATACCTTAATCGAATTACTTAATATTATATTCTACAAACAGTTCGGCTAAAAAAACAAGTGCAGTTGCATTATCGATTTTTGTTTACAATGTTATATAATGTGCAAACGTATAATCGTATGTAGTCATGGTATGCATTCCAGCATCATAAAATTATTATAATTTTACCGTTACGATCTCACAGTAATAGTTAGTACTTCCGCATACCGTTGGTGTATAAAATATTGTTATTTTTATACAATTAGTTATATACTTTGTAAAACTCGATTTTTTTGAAGTTAAATATTATTTTTCTCATTTTGTTTTCCGCCGAAATAATTAATCTACATAATTAAATTTTGAAAGTTATTATTAGAATAAAATATATTGCAACGTCAATGAACAGTGTTGTTTGTCCTAGAATAAATGTTTTCGTAAGATGCAATTAGGAAAATATTATGTATTAAAATTTAAAACAAAGTTTTGTTGTAAATAAGTTTTGATATTGCTGTTTGGTTAAAAATGTTTCGATAAGGTGACTTTGTAGGATACTCCCGAAAATTTTATTGAAAACAAATTATTTTTTTTAAATTTATTTATCGGCTTTTAATAAAAGTATAATAAAAATAATTATAAATGTATATTATAATACACTACAATCACTGGCACAGAAAAGTTTGACGTGACACTGTGGTTCTAAATATTTGAGCTCAGCGAAGTATGCAAGTAACAGCTATTTTTTTTTATAAAAGGAAATTAACTTGTATTCCAATTATTATGAATGTTATTTTTAGAGAAAATTTTAAAAGATATTGGCTTAATTTCCAAGGCGTGTAAACTCTATATGCAGGATTATTATATTAGAACGTATTTTCCTCATGTTTTCGTATTTTCACGGGGCAAAGAACCTCTTAAACAGCTACGTGTCGACTATCAGCAACTCATTCATGGGCCATAACCTTGTTTGCATCCGTAGTATTTTCCGTGGGGCCTTGAGTTTCGTTTCGGTGGCGTTTGGTAAACAGCTTTTAAATAGCGTGGTTCCCTGTATTATGTCGAATTTTCGCCGTCTCCAATCGGTCCATAGATTAGACGGTTGTTTTCCGATAATTAGGAACATACACTCACACAGATACAGATACGTTAGACGTTAGTGGGACGAGGTTGATTGACGGAAACCTAGTATTTTTTTACTACGAATTGTCGTCACTTGTGTTCCCTTAAGCCCCGTCTACACGTACCGTTTTACGTGTCAGTCTTACCCGTTCAGTCAAAACGCATCAAGCAAAACCTTGTGTCCATCTTACCTGACAGGTATAACGTTAAGTGTAGACATTATTATTCGAGCGTGATACATTATTTCACCGTGGTATAAACAAAATACCTTTGTTTTGCAAATTTTAAATGTATTTTTTTGTCAGAACTATGTATTCATAGACTTCATTAAATAATAATAACATATTTAATTTTTAATATTTTTGCAACCTCGTTACTTTTATTTTTTCAATTTCATATTTCACCGATGTTCATTCGTGAGTTTTATATCAAATAATTAACATTTTGTGGCTACAATGTTTGATCTTTGTTTCTATGACTTCTAAATTAAATCATTTAACGTGGCTTATGCTTGTGTGAAATTCAAATATTTAAAACTGAAAATTTAGAACGCCTTTGACGGTGGTTTTTATATCAGGTAAATTTTTTGGCAACCCTTAAAAAAAGCAGCGTAAAAAAACAAATAGGTGACCTAAAAAAAGGAAGATCAACAATAATTTAGAAAAAAACGAAATAAAAATGAATCTTGTACACCCTGTATCTCCGAAACGAAGCATTTTAGGACATAAATTCGTACAAACTTTTTTACGTATTTTTATCTGCAGAATATGTTGTCATAGTTTCCCGAGTACAATTCGGACCACCCTGTATATTAGAGTTATACTATTTCTATTCTGTATGACTTCTTACTCTATCCGAATAACTGAAATATGCCATTCTAGACCTCCTAGATCAAATTAATAGAATCTAGCCATTTTCTGATGCATTTTCTAATTTCTATTTAAATATTTACTTTTTGTCGATAAAATATTCGAATTATTTAACATTATTTTGTTTGGATTTCTTTTTCCATCACGTCGGAAGGTTAGTGGAGCGAGTAGCGTACTGGTATTTCACGGACTATTTTGCCGTGTTACATCAAAACGAAAAACAAGAGCTGCAGTGCAACCGGCTTTTCAATAAACAAAATCCGGTTCGCAGCGGTTTTCTATAGATTCAATAATATCGATTAGTTTTATACTTTTTTTTCGTATTTTGGTGTTTTTGATGATACAATAGCGCCCATCTCAGACAAACAATATAAATAGATATATCAAATCATAGGTCAAAATGACGTTACTCGCATTGGAAGTATAATAAGTTGCAGAAAGTTAGGGTGTATTCCGTTGCTTACCTTGGTTATGGTTTTATGTTCCGTTCTTATATATATATATATATATATATATATGCTATAATAACAATTATCTGTCTGAATGGAGTATTTTGGAGTAATGAAATAGGGAAAAAACGGAATATCAATATATACGAGACCCTGGTAAAGAGCAGTCTACTATATGGTGCAGAATCTTGGCGAATAACGGAAGCCAACCTAAGAAAACTGGAAGAATGATGAAGAAATGGATGCCTATAGAAGAACCTTAGAAATTTCCCGAAGAGATAGAGTCCGAAACGAAGAAATCCGACAGACGTCTGCGAAAGCTATATAAATTTATGATCAAAATTCCCAACAGTAATAGTTAAAGTTATCAATTAGAATTATATTGTAGGGTCGTTTATGACCTCAAAGGTATGAAGGTTTTTATTAGAGATGGGACATTCCTAAACTAATATTACAAATTTGATTAAAATGAGGACGGGATTATAACACTATTGCCGTTCTTCCCCTGTACCCTTCATTTTGCTTGTATATGTTGGGTCAAAACAAATCAGTGTATAATATGGCTAGTCGATCTTTTATACATATCAATGATTAAAAATTAGTTGAGAAATTATAAATAAGGCTATTGCGAAGTTATCAGTCTGAGACATCTTAGTAAAAAAATACTTAACACAATAAAAAACAAAATAATCTTGTTATTGTAGTGATTTAATTCAAAATAATATTATATCGTTTGAAAACAAAACAAAAATATTTATTTCTATTCTAATAAAAATAACTAAAAATCCAGACGCCTCTGATATCTATTTGTTGTTTATTTATCGACTCGTAGCCGATCATTTGTTTATGCCGGTGTGTTTGCATTGATAATAGTTGCATAAAACTATTATGAGAGGCGACATAGAGGAATTCAGTAACATATACTCCAGGGTTGTCGCAACTAAAGTCGCATCCCCATGCCTAACCGCCACCTGTTACGATCAAGAACACCTTCCTCTTCCAAGTTACGGTCCTCCATTGCTCTTCTGATGGCCTCATTCCAGGATCTCCGTCCTCTTTTCCTTTTTCCAGGAGGTGACCAGCTGTAGATACGGTAGGGCCATTTTTGGTGTTCCATGCGTAGCAACTGTCCAAACCACTTAAGGCCCCTCTGTTCGCCTCTATCCACTATTGTCTGTGTGGCATCCATTTTGGCTCATTTCCACGTTCCTAACTCTGTCCAGTTTAGATACTCTCGCGCGGCGTCTCAAATAGTCTATTTCGAGTGCATTCAAAGCTCGCTTTTGTTCAACTTTTAAGGTCCAAACTTCACAGCCATAAGTTGCTACCGACTCCACTAGGGCTCTTCCAATATGTACTTTTGTGTTTGGTCTTATGTTTTTGTCTCACCAGATACCATTCAGTGCTCCTATAATCTTCCGCCTTTGTTCTATTCTAGCAGATACTTCTGTTTTGTCCAGTCCCTTTCTGGTTATTCGTGCCCCCAAATATTTAAACTATTCAACCTGTCTGAGCTTTGCATTGTCAATAATAAAAATGTCAAATTTATCATCTGAATTCAGTAACATACCAAATGTAAAGTCAATTCAGCCATGTTCAAAAACAAAAAATAATTTTGACCTGTAAATTAATATTTTCTCCACATGTCAGTAACAAATTAGCAGAAAAATCAAAGATTTTCATTGATTTAAGTAAGAACAATCTTCGGATTATCACGGGGTTTTTAACAGGAGACTGTCTCCTCAAATGAACACCTCAGTAGCTGAGAAACAACGGCGAATGCAGATTCTGTGGAGAAAATGGGGAAACACCAAAACACCTTATCACTGAGTGCGCCGAGACGAACCGTTCGTGCCATAAATTTTTGGTACGACTGATATCGGAGATGGAGAACTACTCTTTGTAAAACCGTCTCAGATACTGGCTTTTGCCAAATCCCTGAGACTGTATGATAGTTATAACTCAAGAAAGAGAGACACAGTCTGTAAGGTTGCGGTGATTAACTTTGCAAGAGTACTTTAGTTAGAATGAGAAATTTGTTCAGGAATAGAGATCTTAATTTACAGACCAAACTGGGGCTACTTAAATGTTATGTCTAGTCTGTGTTCCTGTATGGTGCCGAGTCCTGGACATTGACAGAAGCGTCCACAAAAAAACTTGAAGCCTATACAGACGACTTCTGAGAATGTCCTGGGTAGACCACGTAGCTGTAGCCGACAAGACCGTTTTGGAAATGCTTCAAAAGGAGAACGAAATAGTGGACATTATCTATCAAAAAACGAAAATTAGAATACAATATAATATGTGACACATAATGAAGAACCAAAAGAGATATGGTCTACTTCAGTTGATACTCCATGCAGGGAAAGGTCTTAGACAAAAAAGGACCTGGAAGGCGCAGAATCTCCTGGTTTAAAAACCTCAGAACTTGGTTTTCTCTGTCTACAGGAGGATTATTTAGTGCAGCAGCCAGTAAAGTTCGAATCTCTTCGCTTATCGCCGACATCCGGAACGGATAGGCACACTCAGAAGTAGAAGATTAACTTCCTTCCTCCCATACAATCTTCATATCCTAGATGATTCTTCTTAGAATGCCATACTCTATATAGAGCGTCGGCTACCTCTCGCATGTACTTGTGATGTGTGTCATCAGTGTTTCACAAGTACACGGGACCTACATCTTATTGCCGAATCCGAACGGCACTATTTGAAAGGCTGTATAAGGCAGATATACTCAAGGTGGTTTGCCATTGCCTTCCTTCAGGTGGGGCTCGTTGGTCGCTCTATTTAGATAAATAAATATTTTTATTTAAATTAATAAAGGGACCGTACTGGCTGGGGATCGAACCCAGTACCTTCCGCTCCGCAGATCGACACACTAACGCTGGAGCCACCTAGATGATAGATGGATTATCTAGGTTAAAAAATGGCGCAAATTTATAAGAAAAATATCCTCCTTTGATATATATCTGACAATCATTCGTTGATAAAGTGTTCCAAGTACGCTTGTAACTGGTGTAAATAATTTTGTAATTGACATTCTCTTTGAGTTTATCCGTTATACGTTTAAAAACAAAAAAATAAGGAATTAAGTGATCTCGTGTCATGTATCGCGTGATTTTCGGCTGCTGTATTTTTTATCTCGAATATATTCAGTGTCAAGGCTATTTTTAGACGAATTTTGGATGTTTTTCGACATGAACGCCAAACGATTCCGTGTAAAACTGTTAAACGCCGAAATAGATCTTGACAAATACATTTTTTTTTCGTTAAATATTTGCCTTTTAAATAATTGAGCGCGTAATGTTTGCCAGGATTTGTTTCTTTTATAATGGATTGACATTACAATGTAGAATTAGTAACTGAATTTTAAATGTTTAATATTTCATAGGTATGATTACTTTTTGTTTGTTGGTTGGTAAAGAATTATTTGTTAGTTTTCATAAAAAAATGTGCAATATAAAAAATACGATTTTTTTTAAAATATGTATTATTAATTATTATAACATTTATGATGGAGAATACCTTAACCAACTAAGATTCGCTGATGACATTGTCCTAGTTGCCATTAGTCATGAAAAACTACAAGCACAAATTAACAAACTAAATATAGTCAGCAATAAAGTAGGTTTCAAAATGAATTTAGCAAAAACTAAAGTAATGTGCAACGAACTAGTAGACAGCAAAGACATTCTAAGAAATAATACAACACTGGAAATAGAAAGAATTCTCGAAATATAAAACGGCACGTCAGGATGACATTTAAGTGTTCGTTTCTGGGCCTTAAACATTGCAAACATAAAATATTCGATATACAGGGTGTCCCAGAAATAAGTGCAAATATTTTAACTGGTAGTATAGTTCAACCTCAGAAACACGCCTATGAGGTTTTTTTGCGAAAAAAAAATGTTGAAAATTTAAAATTTTTCTTGACATTTTCCGGGAAATTTGAAAAAACTTTTTAGTGCCACTTGTTTATTCACCTGAGATTTCCCTACGGTGTATCTAAACCTTGCAGTGTTGCAACCTCCTAAGTTATCCACATTCTACATAGTTCGGCGGAACATAGTTCTACATTTATAAATTCATAGACCGAAAATTAACTAAAACATTACGTTTATGACGTTTACGAAAATCTTTGTTATGCTGCAAAATAACTTTATTTTGGAATAAATTTAATAAAATGATTCATATTATTCACAATCAGGTCACAAAAAAGAAATTCCTAAAATGTTTATCGTAATTTAAAATTCAATTCAAGAAATTTAGAAAACAGCCCAACGAATAATCGATTCATTTTTGTTTTGTTTGTTTTCATGTTTCTCTGTTTCATTTGAACCACTGTTTTACAAAACACCTTGAAAAGCGCACATTACTTTGAATACCTTTCTGAATGAATAAATGTTAAGAATTATTGTCTCCTATAGCCACTTTACGAACTACTTTCAATCTAAGAAAATTCATGTTTCACTCAACAATTTTAAATGGGTATTTTGTTTTTTCGCTATTTTTTCGATGTATTTCGACAATTCCATGGACAGCCTAACCGTCAGCCAAGAGCGGCGCGTGTGAACTGGTCCTTTGAGTCGCCGGTCGCCGCGCCGTCGTGGCGGGCTTGCGTCAGACGACGATGTTAAGCAACGCGTTGGCGTAGTTACAACAATTTCAAATTCAAGACATTCGAAGCAATCAAATTCATATTAAATTTTAAAAATAAAACAGAGAAACATGAAAGGAAACAAACAAACAAAAATGAATTGATTATTTGTCGGGCTGTTTTCGATGTATTGAATTCTGAATTACGATAAACATTTTAGAAATTTCTTTTTTGTGACCTTATCAATAACCAATTCATTTGTGTTTTGTTTGTTTCCTTTCATGTTTTTCTGTTTTATTTTTAAAATTTAATAAGAATTTGATTTCTTCGAGTGCTTTGAATTTGAAATTGTTGAAACTACGGCAACCTCGCATGACGCAAGTTCGACACGGCGGCGCGACAAAGGAGCAGTTACCAGTGATGCGCGGGTCTCTTGGCCGACGCGACGGTTGGACTGTTGATGAAATTGTCGAAATACATAGAAAAAATAGCGAAAAAACAAAATACTATTTAAAATTGTTGAGTGAAACATGTATTTTCTTAGATTGAAAGTAGTTCGGAAAGTGGCGGTAAGAGACAATAATTCTCAACATTTATTCATTCACAAAGGTATTCAAAGTAATGTGTGCTTTTCAAGGTGTTTTGTAAATCAGTGGTTCAAATTGTGATGAGGCCTATATGAAAATAATGTGTTAAAAATGGGGACTGTTATTTTAGTAGTTATTATAATAGCATGTACAAGTAAAGCAGCACAGTGAAGTGTATTTTAGTTAAGTGTATATCGAAAAAGAGAACTGTCACAGTTACATCGATCTGTCATAAGTATTTTTTTAATGTTGGGTAAGTTTTTTAATTTAACTTTTTTAACACATTATTAAACATTTAACTTTTAATTTATTTTATGTAATAATATCACAATCTTAAAAATGTAATGCATCTCTGCAAACTCCTCAGGTGTTGTGATTTTATGACTTACTTTTAACATATACTTTCTTGTCCCTATGGCAACACAGTGCGTCGAATTAACTGAAATCCGGGCTTGATCCGGGTAATTGGATGTAGTTGGCGATATCTGCCGGCGGTTCTCAAAATGTTGCGATTATTTTTTTAAATTTTCAAAGTTAATTAACTCGGTTATTTTCAATTTATTTTAAAAATGGTAAAGAGAAAATATGTTTATTTTGACCAGATCTACCACCCCTTACAATATCTGCACTCATTTTTGGGACACCCTGTATATGCCGAGTAACATAACCCCAAAAACACTAAAAGAGCGTCGTTTTGGTTCGTTCTAGGTTTTACAGCCAAAATCGATCAGATAACAGGACGCAACAATAAAAAGATTCCGCAAAATTTTATAGCGTCTTTATTACTTCAGCTTAGAGACCTGCACGGGCCGGTTTTTTGTAGCCCGACCCGGCCCGAGAAGAGAAGTAGGTTTTGTAAGCCCGGCCCGGTTTGTGGAAAGTTAAAACTTAAACTAGTCCGGCCCGGCCCGAACCATAAAATAAAATGATCAAAATAAAATTACAAAAATCCTTTCAATTACAATTATTCCTAGTAGTTCTTTGTCGATTCCAGACAATCTATCAATTTCACAAAAACATAGCCTAAAAACACCTATTATAATACAGGGTGTCTCAAAAACATGTGCAGAAGCAAAGTTGTGTTTATTTAAAGTGCGGAACCGGCCCGGCCCGAGGCCCGACCCCTATTGACAGTGCAAAACCGGCCCGGCCTGAGGCCCGTTCGGGCTACCCGGCCCGTGCAGATCTCTACTTCAGCTTTTAAAAACCATTGTTATTTATCGATTTTTCAGATTGGAAGTTTATCAGCAGACAGGGTTGGATCACTGGCAAATATTATTAATTTAGTATACGCATAACCAAACTCATATGGAATCATCATCTATTATTTTTCATAATTTTTGAGACGTATGAAAATTTTATGTTTATGAATAAAACTCAGTCCTTACCAATGACAAAATGATCCATATAGTAATAAAAAAAATTAGTCAGTTCCCAAAATAAACAAACTTGTATTTTTGGTTTCCTAAAACGAAATTAAGATTTAAATTTTTAATGGTCAAAAAGCTAAAACAAAAAGAAAATTGATAATTTTAATATTCCCTGTTGCCACCACTAGCCAAGCTTCTATCCGCGCTGGCATGCTTCTCATTAAATTATCAATGTTGTCTTGGGGTATCTTTTCCCATTTTGCTAATACTGCATCAATAAGCTGTGCAAGATTTTCTGGATTGTTTCGACGAGCTCTCACCCTTCTTTTGAGCTAGTCCCACAAGTGTTCGATAGGGTTTAGATCTGGTGAACATGCAGGCCAATCCAAAACTATGACACCTTCCGTTTCAAGACATTCTCTAGTCACTCTGCTGGTATGGGATGGTGCACTATCGTGCATTAAGTTAAAATTATCCCCATTTGCAGCTCTCCAAAGACTAACGATTGGTTCTAGTACCAAATCAACATATCTCCGACCCGTTAAAGTTTGTTGAAGTGGTAACAATGGGATTTTTGTTCCCAGTATAATACCTCCCCAAAACATTACAGTTCCTCTTTTATATCTCTGATCTTAGGGCAATTGATGAGTTTTTTGAATAAAACGGATTTTTTTGAAAACTAATTTTATTTTTTCCTGTCGTTACTTTTTAGAAAATCAAAAAACTAATTGCACATTCTCATAGGCACTTTATTAGGGCTATCTGATAGTATTTTTAGATTTTCAAATTAGCGGATAATTTGTGAGATACAGAGGCCAACTGAATTTTTTTTAAATACGGACCTGCATTTTTTATTTCAGATTTTGAAAGAACTCAGTCTCCTGAGTACAATGATACGCCACACTTTATACTTTTTTTTTGTTTTGGGTACCGGGAACAGCAACAAAGTTTAATTATTATTTAAAAAAATTTCAAGTCCGACTCTGTTTTTTAAATTATTTAATCTGATTATATTCGTGGCACCAATATTGATCAGTGCTAATTAAAATTGAATAAGGAAAATTGAGCCAAATGAAAGATTCAAATAAATAATATCCAGATCAGCAATTTAAAAATATAATGTTTAATTTTTTTTATTGTGAATTTGAAATTCTCAGTGTACGATCTAATAATTTGCATAAGATTTATAGTAGTTATCGTGAACCCAAAAATTAATTATTAATTAGAATAATTAGAATTACCCAAAACAAAAAAAAGTATAAAGTGTGCCATATCATTGTACTCAGGAGACTGAGTTCTTTCAAAATCTGAAATAAAAAATGCAGGTCCGTATTTAAAAAAATTAAGTTGGCCTCTGTATCTCACAAATTATCAGCTGATTTAAAAATCTAAAAATACTATCAGATAGCACTAATAAAGTGGCTATGAGAACGTGCAATTAGTTTTTTGATTTTCTAAAAAGTAACGGCAGGAAAAAATAAAATTGATTTTCAAAAATATCCGTTTTTTTCCAAAAAACTCAGCAATCCTTGAAATTTTTAAAACTTTTTTAATGGCATCTTGGTGAACATCCCAAAGCGCAACTTTGCCCCACTTTAACCATATTCGTATCTATTACGGTTACCGAGTTACCAATGCTCGTACCTCGAATTTGTAGCACCCTGTATAGAGACAACTCATACACAATTTGGGATCTCTACATCCAGAAATCAACAGAAGAATTAAGTTAGCATGGAGTACTTATGGAAGAAACTCATTCAGATCTAGAATGCCACTGTATCTAAAGAAGAAAACATTCGACCAGTGTGTACTACCAGTCATGGCCTATGCATACGAAACCTGATCACTTAAAACGGACATCATAAGGAAACTGCAGGTCGCACAACGCTCAATGGACTGAAATACGCTGGGAATAACCAAGAGAGACCGTAAAAGAATAAAATGGATACGATAAAAGACCCAGGTAAAAGACCATGTCATCCACAGAGTCAAATCCTTTAAATGGCAATGGACAGGACACCTGGCAAGAAGAATGGACAACAGGACCATAAAAATTACAGCATGGTACCCACGAAGAATTAAGAGACCTAGAAGAAGACCGAACCTGAGATGGGACTATAATATTAGGTTCGTGGACCGAATTGAAATGCGTGAACCGAATTGAAATGTGGACCCTACGACGAATGGTAAGAGTGCCCTGGGTCGACCGTGTGAGGAATAAAGACATTCTCAGAAGAGCTGGTCTAGAAGAACGTGAACGCTTCGAAATCATCAAGAAGAGGAAAATAGCCTATTTGGAACACATACTACGTGGAGAACGCTATCACTTTCAGCGTCTGATTCTCCAGGGTAAAATAGAGGGGGGCAAAAGGGGAATAGGCCGAAGGAAGGTATCCTGGTTGAGAAATATTCGTCATTGGACAGGCATACAGGACTTCCCAGCACTCCAAGTCGCTGCAGTTAATAGAACCATCTGAACCAACTTCAAAGAGAGTATGTCAGGGAGGCTATAAGGTTGAATAGCTTGGTTGAATAAGCTGAAAATGATGATGTTGATGATGATAAAAACTTGTGACAAAAATAAGAACAGTAGTAAGGCTGGTCTATTTATATTTATGAGGCTTTTTCAATGCCAAAATATGAAAAATAATCTCACGAATTTATAGAAGTTAACGTCACCAAATTGCAATATGTATAATTTGAATAAATTTAAAAGGTAGAACAAGCTGATTTTTTTAAATTTAATTCCACATTTTGTATTGGATTACAAGAAATAATTTATGTAGATTATTTTTGAATATGTTTTAATTTCTCATTGAATGGAATTTTTGTAAACGATTATCGCCAAATAATTTTAATGAAACACGACATTGTGTAAGAACTAGTGAAAAAAAGTAAAACATTTGTAAATGACGATGAATGAGCGTGATATTGAGAAAGGTCCAAGGATTTTTGTATATCGTAATATGGAATTTAGTAGAGCTAGTGGCCAGGCTTACGATATACAGGGTGTCCCAGGCTGAGCGTGCATTAGTAGTTTCTAGAGAACTACAATATCTAGATCGGAGATTTTCTGCACATTACTGTTTCACAACGGGATCTATCGATTAAAAATATTTTCAATATGGCGGCACTTCCGGAAATATCGGAAGTTGACAGCAACTTTCTTATTTTAAATGGGTACCCCCATTTTTTATTACATACTTAAATTCTCTGTAAAATTTTATGAATTTTGATATCAAACATTCTATACCTAACATTAACCGTTTTTGAAAAAAAAAATATTTATAATTTTTAGAGGAAAAAAACTGTCTGTCAAAAAAATCTGTATAGCCTAAACGACAAATTTACTGATTACCACAGCCACTGTGGCATAAAGAGAAGACATGTGGCTATTTATTTCAAAAATTTAATTGTTCGAATGTCATATAATAGTGGCCGTAGGTGTCATGAAAATGAGCGATTAAAAAATTATCAAAAATCATTTTTTTTCGAATGGTAAACCCACTTTTTTATTTCACTAGTGAAAGGGTTTTTCAATTCATTACTCTTTGATTATACATGTTCCTATTCCTAAAATAAATCGTTTTTAAGTTGTTTCGAATTGATGGTTACTGCGAGTTGATCGCTTTTAAAGGTGCGTATTCATTATCCGCACGAACGAACGAACGAATGTTCGCTAGTGGTATGGACGGGGACCGCACGAGAAGACCGGAGGCATTTGTTGACGAACGCCTTTGATGTACCGACTCGAAACGGATGGTCGAGCGAACGAACGAACGAACGGCCGCATGCGTGCGGTCCCCCTCTAAATATACCGCACTTTCATTCGTTCGTTCGTTCGTTCGTTCGTTCGGATAATGAATACGCACCTTAAGGCTGCTTGACTATCGGATAAGATGGGTATTTCTTGTTTCCGATAATTGGGGTAGGTACCCATTAGTTTGGAGTATTTAGTTTTCGGTTTAAAGGGTGTAAATACTCCTGTCCCTATTCTTGCTTTGGTTTTGGAAGCATCAGTATATCACGTTATGGTATGGTCTTTTTTTTTAAATGTTGAGCAAACGTTTCTACAGCCAGTGAGGTGTTCCTCAAAGTTGTATATTCTTGCGATAATGATGTTATGATTAGATGAATAATATAGATATAGATATCTCTCTGTATTTATCGGTTCTCTATAAACATCTAAAATGTTCTCTTTATTAGTTAAAATTTCTCCGTCACTCTACGACAGACGCCTTACACCGTGACAACAGTATCTGAAATTTCTCAGTTATTTCATCGAGCCACGGTAACCATCGGAATGTAAGTCCAAAGTCCCTCCACGAACAACTATAGTAGGGGGACCCAAGATGCTAAATGGGGATATAATGTAGCATCGGGGGACCTATTGTATTGTGAAAATGAATTTGCTAAAAAGATAAAAAAGGTTATATTATGATGTTTTTTTTATGATCTTTTACTCGTGGAGAAGGATGTTCAGATTTTCAAAAATGTTACAAAGAACTGTTTGGGCGTTTCAGATATTAATAGTGTTTCTAATAATGGGGGGATATATTAATCTGTCGGTTTGCACGGTGGTCATACTAATGGATAGAAAATGAGAAAACTAAAATTTATTCCAACGCGTCAGATATTTATATAGGGATGTTAAGTGAACCCTAATAGTCCAAAAAAGTAGACCTTCAAATACGAAGCTTTGGTAAAAACTTGAATTTTTGATATATGTAAGTGATTTTGAAAGATCTAAAAACGAATTGTGAAAGATTTTTTTAAATTCACCCCCGAGAAGAAGGGAAAACTTTTGAGATTGTTGGTCCGTTAGCTTCAAAAATCGTTATCCACTTAGAGGTTGGCTTAAACAGGTCATAAGTTGGTTGTATTTGCAGCCAAAATTCGTTTCGAAGCAGAGGGCTAATGTGTTCGGTGAAAGAACATCAGAAATATCTGGGCTATCATCGACCGCTAAGCTTTTTAATGCATGTTTAGTGTCCAAAAAGCTTTTTAGACAAGAAACAAAGCATTCCCATCTTGTTTTCACAAAAAAACGAAAAGAGTAGAGCGGGGAAAAAAGCAAGATTTCCAATGTTACCGATCTTGCGGTAATATTACCAAAATTACTGATATTACCGCGGTAATATTACTCATTACGTTATTCTGCCGCGCTCGAATAAATCCCCAAAATCCCCCCTTGGGCTCCCCTACTATACCGAGCTAAGCTTAGCAGCAGCCAGCGCCAGGCTTAAGTCACTTCAGTCTCGTATCGCATAGCCTTGCGCTTAGACGACTTACACAAACGTCAAAAAAAAATCGTAAAAACGCTTTAAAAAACACGCTAAATCAGTTTTCATAGTTTCTTCAGTCGAATTTTGAAGATTCCAAGCAGTTTTCTGTAAGGAAATCGCCGGATAAAATAGACTTTTATTCGTTTGCGGACTAGATAGTTGAAATCGGCAGTGATTGGTGCAGGCGGGAATTCGAAATAGTCTCGAGGTCGTTCCCCTGGGTGCAGTTTTTCCCGCATAACGTTTAAAATGGTCGGCACAAGGATGCGCTACTTCTTCATGTGAGTCCGGTTTATATTTATTAATTGGTTATTTTTAGATTTTTTATTAGGTTTTGTTTTTGGTTATTTTTTTTTTTAATTTAATTTTTTTTTATTTTTAATTATTTTTTTTAATTTTTAGTGAGTCTTTGTTACGTAGTTCTTATAGAATTTGTTGCTTTATTTTTAATAATTATTAATAATTATTATATTATTAGTTGGCAATACCGTTGGAGGATTTTAAGATTAGTGATTCATCGAAATATTTTAGCAAATTATCTCCATTCATTGACGTCAATTTTTTCGTCTGTTCTTTCTCTCCTTGAAAATATACTTAAGTTTTGACTTTGTTATTTTAGTCCAAGAAAATAGGCCTTCATTCAAGTTGTAGTAAAAACTTGAATTTTTGATATAAGTTACTTAGAAAGATCTAAAAACGAACTGTGAAAGATTTAGAAATAAATAAAATGATTTTTTCGAAATTTCAGAAAAACGGTAAAGACTAGGAAAAAAAAGTTCAAATAAAAGTTGTAGGGCGTCAAAATTTACCTAAAAATGATCTCTATTATTTTTTTGTTCAAATCAAAATAAACCGAGATAGGGTGGCTAGATAGTAAAAAAACATTTTTATTTAAAAAAATCAAGTTGCTGAAAAATTCATATATTTAACATTTTTATTGAATTTGCTTAAAAATTATAAATTTCAATGAAGATTCTTTTAAATTCACCCCCCAAGAAGGGGTGAAAAATATAAATAGTGTTTTTTTCCAAATTGCGAAGAAACGGTAAGGACTTGTTTCAATCAAAGATGTCTCCTAGTTTCTAGCCACCCTATCTCGGTTAATTTTGATTTGATCAAAAAAAGTATAGAGACCATTTCTGTGTAAAATTTGACTCTCTCCAACTTTTTTTTCCCAGTCATTACTATTTCCCCGAACTTTCGAAAAAATAATTTTATTTATTTATTTCACTCCTTCTCTGGGGTGAACTAAATTTCCCAATTCGTTTTTGATCTTTCAAAATAACTTCAAAAATTCAAGTTTTTACCAAAACTACGTATTTCAAGGCCTATTTTTCTGTTGAAAAATTTACTATACTATAGTGTTACTAGCGTGTACCAGTGACTTCGTTCGCGTCGAATTAATCATTTGTAATGGTGATGATAAAGCAAAGCAAAAATTTTCATTAACCTACAAACTGGATAAAATTTTCTCACATTTATGTCAGCATCAGAAAAAACAATATGGCGATATTATTATATAACTTGGTAATATTTGAGTGGTAGTTTCATCTCGTTGGAATTTGATTCAATGGTCATATTTTATGAAACACCCTGTATAAATTTATAAAAAATCTTAAAATATGTAAAGAACAAAATAAAATATACGTGTTTAAGAGTTTTTCCGAAAAACTCTCTGGTTTTTAAATAAAAAATATTTTAATATTTGAGGGATAGTTTCACCCCCTTAGAATTCGAGTTTCGAAAAATCCCTTCTTATCGAACCTCTACACCCTAAAGTCAATCTGTTTTCCAAAAATCAGCTTTTTACGTCAAGCGCTTTAAGGAGGATCGTGATTAAACACCCTGTATACATTTTTTAAAAATCTTAAAATATGTAAAAAAACAAAATAAAATATACGTGTTTAAGCGTTTTTTCCGAAACTTGACCGTTTTTTAAATAAAAAATATTGTAATATTTGAGGGGTGGTTTCATCCTCTTGGAACTGGAATTTCGAAAAATCCCTTCTTATCGAACCTCTACACCCTAGAATCAACCTGTGTGCCAAAATTGAGCTTCTTACGTTGAGTGGTTTGAGCAGGAAAGAGGAATAATTCCATAATCACGGCTTATTTTTATCCCGGCGTTCAAAACAAAATTAAAAATGAACGTAATCGAGGAAGTAACTTTTAAAAGCAAATAATGTTTGAAGCGTTATTTTACAAAAAAAAACGTGTCCATTGAGTGGAATCATTGTTTTTTGTATCTCGTAACTAATATCATTAGGTCATTTTTTTAAAAAAATGGATAAGGCAGGTTTTGCAACTTGACACTTCAAGCACCGCTTCAAGTAGGTATTCCCTGAAATTTTCGCACTTAAAAACTTATCAATTCAAAATTGCGTAACTTTTAGAAAAGTATTTAAATTTAACGTTACATTCCATCCAGTAGGTAATTAAATTTAACTTTACTACTACTGATAAAAGTCATTAAAACTATTTTTAGCCTTTCAATTGTCATGGTTTCGTTATTACGTTACATAATGGGAAATAACAAAAAAAAATTGTAAGTAAGATGTAATAAACAACAACAAGCATTCAATTGGTGCCATGATTCCGTTCCATGCTTATTATTGACGTCACTGTCTCAGTAAACAACATATTTTTAACAATAATTATAGACCCTTAACAACTATAATTTTTTTATGTGGTATGTGTTTTTTGTTGTTAAAATCATTAGAGAAAATAATTTAAAATGTTAAATTATGTATGTACAGGGTGAGTCGTAAATAAGTGCACATATTTTCGGGGTTTGGTAGGTCTCCATAAAAGAAACATATTTTCTCTTTACCGTTTTCAAAATAGGTCCAAAATAGCGCAGTTATTTTACTTTGAAAATTTAAAAAATATGTTTTTTGCTGTCTCATAAATTCAGTAAATTTTCAAGTTTCCGTGAATCACCCTGTATGTTTTTTTTAGAATTTAATTCAGGATTTTTCGTGACGATTGTAAAACACGGGTGGCCTGAATAAAAATGCCAAATTATTATTATTTTTTTATTTCTATGAATATTGAAAGTTCTTATCATTATTTGAACAGAAATATTTTAAACAAAACATTTAAAAAATATATTATTTATTAATGTAAACTGTTTTCTCTAGACACTTGTGCCATTTTTATTATCTTTTTATAAATTATAGGATTTATGGAGCAGATATTTATAAAAATGTTCCAAAGTATAGTGCTTGGCAACAAGTAATTTTCATATATTCTGATATTAAAAATATTCTAGTGATTTATCTTTTTTTTTTTAATAATTTATCTACAGTCTACAGTATGTCCCCGGATTGTCTTTACAGGAGGAAAAACATTTTTATTATTGACATTTTGAGAAACATGCATTTTTCATAAAAAAAAATTTGCCCGTTCTAAAATTGTTAATCTCGTTTATACTTTTCCAAATTTCCATACCGTTTTAGAGAAAATAAAAAAAAACATGAAAAACTATTTAGGGGATTATCGTTGGGCTCATTGACACGCAACGTTGGGCCACTCTGTATTTATTACCGTTTCTGAGATCGTAATGGTTAGTTTCCAATTTTGAAACACCCGGTATATAACTTGAATATTTTTCCTGTTTATTAATTCCTTTCAATACAAGTACGGTAATGATGTCAATTAGAATATAAGATGATTTAATATAATGATTCATAATTACGTAGATCATAGAACATTTTATGTTAAACACACCAAATGATTCATTTAAAATTCAGGATTTCAGTAAACAATAATTCCAGTGATGTTCACAAACATGAACATATTTCTGCATTTCTTCAAACTGATTTCACACTAAATTAGAAATTATATGAGGTGATACTAAATGTCAAATTATACAAATTATATTATATTTTTTTATCTATTTACGTCATTCAGCCTATAATAAGTAGGTAGTAGGCAATTTAAATGTAAACGCTTAATAAAAAAGGAATTTTTTTGATTGCCAAAAATATTTTTATATCTTGGAATTCCTTTTTGAAGAGGATAAATTTTGTACACGTAGGGAAATAATATATGAAATGTGATTTTAGACAGACATGACAGTATTAGTTATTTTTTAAGTTTGATTTTAGCAAAATCCTATGTTTAAATATTCTCATAGGTTAAAGGGTACTGTAAAGTCCCCTCTATAAGGTTTGATCTCTCAGTTTTGTCTGTTCAGTCAAAACGTATCAAGCAAAACCTTGTGTGTAGACCAAGCGTTTTCCCGAAAGACTAAGCGCTTTTTAAATAAAAAAATATTCTAATATTTGAGGGGTGGTTTCACCCCTTTAGAATTCGAGTTTCCAAAAATCCCTTCTTATCGAACCTCTACACCCTAAAGTCAATCCGTTTTCCAAAAATCAGCTTTTTACGTCAAGCGCTTTAAGCAGGATCGTGATTAATCAATGACCAGCTGTTTCGAAACACCCTATATACGTTTTTAAAAAATCTTAAAATATGTAAAAAACAACAAATAAAATATACGTGTTTAAGCGTTTTTTTCGGAAACTTGACCGTTTTTTAAATAAAAAATATTGTAATATTTGAGGGGTGGTTTCACCCCCTTGGAACTGGAATTTCGCAAAATCCCTTCTTATCGAACGTCTACACCCTAGAATCAACCTGTATGCCAAAATTGGGCTTCTTACGTTGAGTGGTTTGAGCAGGATAGTGATTAATCAGTGAGTCAGTCACTGTAAAAAAATAAGTTTTTTAAAATTTTGTTACTTTCTGCTACTAAAATATGTACCACATTGTATATTTTATCCAATAAATCTATTCTTAATCGATGTACCTATTTGTTGTTTTCAATAGCAAGAATAACGTCAGTGTTGTTTTTGTTCGGTAATTTTCAACAAATATTTGATTACACCATGACCTTTGCTAAAGAGAATGATGATATAGAATTAAAAAGCTTTTAGATAAATAACCTTTGATTAATTATTGATATTTGGTACTTAAAGGTCAGAACTTTTAAATCATCAACTGAAAAGATGATTGCAAATTTTGAGTTGTACAAAAATAAAAATCAACCTTAGAAAATATTATGTTTAGTGAAAGTGTGAATTTTATTTCTTTTTTAAATCATCTACCTCTGTATCTTGGTGTGTAGAACTCAATGTCAAAATCATGTAGGAATTACATAAATAATTGAAGTTAAACGTCTAATTTTTGCAAAGATCTAGAAGGGTAGGAAGCAACTGGAGTTTCAGTTCATTTCATCAGTCAGTTGCTTCCTACTCTGCCTCATCAAGGATCGTGGGCATTCTACCTTGGTCCAGAGCCAGTACTGGGAATACCCAAATGTATGGCCCGTAGTGCACTAAAACTCTGGATCAGGGAAAAGCAGAATGTCCACTGGAGAAACAGACAGGGGCACGGGCACAGCAAGACCTTTATCCAAGGACCTAGCTCTAAAACCGCAAAAGAACTGCTAATGTTTAGCAGGAATAAAGTGCGGATTACAACAGGCCTCTTGACAGGACACATGGCTGATAAGTGTCAAGTGTTACCGGAACAAGCTCAACCTGTACCAAGGAAGTCTTTGCTGTAGACTCCGCGATAAAGATCCTGGAACAGCGGAGCACATAATATCGTCACATTGCTGCCAAAAGTCACTAACTTACTTTTTATTACTTCCGAGAAAAATGCGTCTAAAGATGAATTGCATTGCATAAAGATGTTATAGTTAGTAACTATTCGGTATTAAAATAAAACATAAATAGCCAGAAATCGTAGTTAAGGACTTTTGCAATCGATTCTCCGCTTCAAAACATAGTTAGTAATTGAATTTGGTTGTTCGGAAAAATGTTAGTTAGTGACTTTTGGCAGCAATGGGACGATATGTCACTGCGCGGCTTTGGATCGCAAGCGACACTTTTTATTTGGGAAAGCTAGGCTAGAACCGGAGGAACTATGCTCCCATCCTATCAAGGACCTGCATAAGTTAGTGCAGGGCACGAGGTTAGAAGAATGGGTGCAGATATAGAAAGGGTAGTGATGTTGGTAGCGAATATTTCTATTCGAATTTTGCAGGAAATTTCAGAAATTTCCGAAATATTCGGTCCCAAAATCGCGAATATTCGCAAAAATCCGAATTTTGTGCAAGAAATTTCTTTTCAAAATTCAAGACATTGAGCAAAAATTTAACGAAAGTGTATCAAGTATGCCGATTCTTAAGTCATAAGAAAAAGAATGCTTCTCCGCCGTACAAAATAAAAAACCTATGGCTCTTGAACCAATGCATTTTGCCGCGAATCTCTTGGACCCCTGTTTCCTGGGAGAGCACCTTAACAATGAAGAACACATAGCCACTATGGAATTTATCAACAATATCACCAACAACCATCCTCAGTTTGTGAATAATAAGCCATTTTTACAGATGTAACAAATTATTGCGCCAAATCGGGTTTATGGGCTTTCGACTACGTTTGGATGTCAGTTAAAAATGTAGACTGTCTAAGTTGGTGGCAAGCAATGTGTAAAAATACTCAGTTGAAATATTTAGCTGTTGCTCTGCTGTATTTACCAACGTCATCTGCAGCCACAGAGAAGTTTCAGTACTTACAGTTTTATCCATATTAAAAAAAGGAATCACTTAACTGCACAAAGAGCCGGTAAAATAATGTTCGTAGCTCATAACAATAAATTATTACTACAAAAACAAAAAGTGGATATGGAGCATGATATTCAACAACATGAAATTCCTCCAGAACCACTAGAACTTGTGGAGGTAGAGGTCCATCCTTCAGAATCAGAACCAGATGATACATCAAATATATCTGATTTGGAAATAGAAACTGACAAAGGCAGTACTACTACAACTATAATACCCTATGAAGATGGGACCAGCTCGGCGCCTGATATTCCGCAATAGAATAATTCAGTTATTTGTGTTTTCCTTTTTTTAAATTTATATTTCGTGCTTTTTTGTTTTTTTTAAATTCATAGTCATAGTTCGTGGTTTATGCACAAAATACAAATGTTACCAAATGATTTTTGTTATGGGTTATGTTTATGACTTTAATGGGTTATGTATTGTTTATTAAAAATATAACAACTAATATTATGTTTATTGTTTTTTTTTCACTTACATGTTGGTATCAAATGTCTATCTAATTTATTCCTTTATTGTATCGACAAAAAATATGTAAAATTGTAAAATTTCCTAAAATTTCATAAATTTCCGAAAGTTTCAGAAATTTCCTGCAACAATCAAAAATTTCTGAAATATTAACATCACTAAGAAAGAGGACTAGTATTTCGGCGGGGTATTATAAACTATACATAAATGTAAACCTCAATTCTTCCAAGCTTCTGTAGTTCGGTCTGTATCGAGAAATGAAAATGTCATTTGGAAACGACTCAGATTGGGCCATTGCAATTTCTTGCTTTTTATTTTTTTCTTCTGGACAGTGTCCTCCACCTAACTGCTCTCATTGTGTCTCATTGTGGCAATCAATTAACAGTACACAATCTCCTTCTAGAATGTCATTTCTTCATTAACATAAGACAAACACTGGGTCTAAATCTAAATGGTGATCTGGCTCCCGTACTTGATGTTAATAATATACAGTCTTTGTTTCAATTCATTAGGGCATCTGGTTTAAATTTCTGCCGCTAAATGGCTCAGCAGCTGATGCTACTTATACAAAATCCCTCCTTCTCCTTGATTAAAGGACGTCATGTTTGTATATCTTGAATAATTTCGTTTTGTGCAGTAAGTTCTTGTCTGAGTATATTTTTATCCTTCTTGAAGACCCTTCAATTGTATTCTTGGTCGATTGTTTAAAACGTGGATTTTAGTCCAAAAAATGGTTAGTTTAATACAAAAATATTCTGACAGCAGACACTTTATTAGTGATATTTTATTAAGTTAGAAAATAACTAAAATGGGAAAATTTGACATAATTTACAGCCTTCACATGTTTATTTGAGGTCATTAGGCAATTGACTCTTTGCCAACAATGACATACACCTTTTCAAAAATATATATTGCTAACAATGTAAAAACTAAACTTATTTTACAGTTAAAAAAATATATTTATTTTATTGGCGATATTCTCAGAACTATGACCTACATACACAATAACTATGTTTTATTTTATGCGGGTTGTTAAAGTAAACTGTTAAGTAATTCATTTCTTGATTAGTTTTTAATCATTTAGATGATTTTTTCGGGTCATTGTATTCAGTGACCTGTACCTCATCAATATTAACGATTTTCCCCCAAAACCACGTTTATTTTTTTGTGATAATTTATTTTGTTTCGTAATTTTTTAATGTTTAATGATCTGGTGTAGTAATTAGGTTGTTATTTTCTTTTTTTAGTAGTATTTAAATAAATAATAACTATTTTATTATTTATTACATAAATATTTATTTTTGTATAAATAATTTATAAGAACTCAAAATTGAAACATCATATATACAGGGTGCTCCGAACTGTATTCCGGAAATAAGTAAAAAAGTACATATAAATGTATGTCCTAAAATGCTTAGTATCGAAGATACAGGGTGTAGAAGTTTCATTTTTATTTCGATTTTTTCCAAATAATTTCTGAAGTAACGTCAATATTTGGATGAAAATTGGTGTCTGGGAGTTTTTTGACATGAGAAATTTGATTTTGATGTCAATATGACTCCTACTAATAGAGGGCACCACCTACATATTTTTTTAATTTGTTTGAAGAGTAATAACTTTTCGTCCGTACCTGTATAAAACTACTGAGTAAAAAAATATACATTTACGACGTTTTTTACGTGAGAAACGTCTCTTGGTAAAAATCGCTGGTAAAAATTAAAATGAAACTTTTACACCCTGTATCTCTGAAACTAAGCATTTTAGGACATACATTTATACGAACTGTTTTACTTATTTTTATCTGCAGAATACGCTGCCGAAGTTTCCGGAATGCAGTTTGGACCACCCTGTATATTAATTTTTGTTTTTTTTTCTGTAAATTACTTATTTTTCAAATATTCCGGACATCGCAGTAAAACTCAGTGAAAAATAACCTAAAAGATAGCAAAAAGGAAACGAAAAAGCAGATCTATTGATTGCGCTTGGGTTAGATATAGTGGCGGAACTGCAAACTATCCCGGTTAGTGGAAAGTGTACAGAGTTGAAGAGCTTTCCGTCTGGATCGATAAGTATGTCTGGAAAAGGCCACCCCGCTTCCAGCGGTCAAGGTCGCAGACATAATACCCCGTAATTTACGTTTTCCCTATAGTAGTAGCATTAAAAATTAAAAGTAATAATACGGAAACTAGGTTAGGTACTATGAATTTATAAAATACTATTTAAAAATGTATGGATCCGAAGATTACGTTACTGTAACTTCAACTTATTTACTTAAATCTAAATAAATAAAAGAAAGTCAGGCTAGTTACACCATTTAAAAGTCAAGACCGATAAGCTGGACCTATGTTTTTGAATTTTCCTAAAATTTTAGGATTATATATAAATAGCTCTAAAGGCCTAAAAGGCTCATGGCTTGATTGGTTATCTTTCTCCATTTGTTTCTGTCTTTCGCCTTTATTCTCCACCCATCCACTCTTATCGTTCTCAAGTCCTCTTCTACATCCTTTTTCCATCTGATTCTCGGTCTACCCCTCCTTCTCTTCCCACCTATTTCACGTTTCATTATCATACTAGGAATTCTTGCCTCGGCCATTCGTTCAATGTGTCCCGGCCATCTCAGTCTTTGTGCTCTTGCTACTCCCGTTATATTCGGTGCCCGATATAGTTGCTTTACTTCTTCATTTGTTCTTCTGGTCCATATGTTGTCTATCTTCTTTCCTCCAAAAAACTTCCTCAGTAATTTTCTTTCCCAAATCTCTAGCCTCAAACTTTCTGTTGCATTGAACGTCCACGTTTCACATGCATATAGCTTAGGATTAATTGACATTAAAAGTAGCTTGAATGTTAAAAACTTTTTGACAAACATAATGACGGAAGAAATATTTTAATTGCGTTATTTATAAATGAAATGAACCACAGCAGATTAAAAGTTTATCAAAATAATAAAAATCTCAGAACCGCAATTAATCTGACTAATGTTAGTCACCAGTCGCAATCACTATCAATTACCACAACTAGCATGGTCGTCGTTCTTTTCCATGGCTGTTCTTAGTCACTTGCTAGCCTGCTAGATAATAAAAAAATATTATTTTTTTATGATCGTCTGAGTGAAATTGTTTTGTTTATGCGGTCATATGATTTCCTTTGACGTAACATATGAAATAAAGTTAATAAACTTATTATTTGTACCAAGAATAAAGTAGCTAATACACAGCTCGGGATTTCTACTACCGGATTTTATCAGAAGAATTAAGTTAGCATGGAGTACTTATGGAAGAAACTCAATCATATTTAAATCTAGAATGCCTCTTTATCTAAAGAAGAGAACATTCGACCAATGTGTGCTACCAGTCATGACCTATGCATGCGAAACCTGGACACTTAAAACGCACATCATAGGGAAACTGTAGGTCGCACAACGCTCATTGGAACGAAATATACTAGGAATAACCAAGAGAAACCGTAAAAGAATAGAGTGGATACGACAAAAGACCCAGGTAATAGATGTCATCCACAGAATCAATTCCTTTAAGTTGCAATGGGCAGGACACCTGGCGAGAAGGACAGACAACAGATGGACCACAAAAACTACAGCATGTAGAATGTAGAATGAGTAAGAGTAATCTATTGTGCTCCCCTTCCTTGAGTCATCACACAGTCTATAACCCATCATACCTCTGTTGTAGAGGGAACAGGGTATTTCCCATCCTCCTCTGACAACAGTTCTTCCTCGGAGGGTACACACCTTCCACGGTTGGAGTTTGGCCCTCCATGCCGCCCTTCACAGTCGAGGAGTTTGCCTCTGGCTGAGGAACCCGTGAGGTGGAGGCTGGAGGATCTGTCTCCATTTTCTCCACCTCTTTAACTTGGTCTCTCCTTAGGCCTGATACCGGTGTTGTCCCGTATCTATAATAGAGGATATGTCCCTCTTTCTCTATTGCCTCCTTGGATTTGAGGTCAATTCCTATTGTGAGGACCTGACCATGACCCTCCTCCCTCGAGTTGATGACTCGCCAACTCGATGTCCTTACACTGAAGTTCTGACCCTGGATACGGCTCAGCAGGTAGGTGGTGTCTTTCCCCTTGCTCCTCGGCAGAAAGACCGTGATGGCCGCCCCTTTAGAGATGTTTTCTCCCTTCACTGCAACCAGTTCTGGCCCTTGCCAATTTTTAAGCTTAGGTGCGATTTCCACCAACCAATTCGCCGATTCTTGGATACACTATGAGGATCATACCCACCCGAAAGTGTATCCCCGCAAAACGCAGCTGACCCACATTTTGTAGATCGTTGTGTTGCGATCCGATCGCCACTGCTTCGTCCAGTATAGCCTCTTCTAGAGACGTTTGCTGGTCGGTGGTCAGAGCAACCTCTGGGAAATCCTTTGGCAGCTCCGCCATTTTCACTTGTCCAGCAGTAGCGGCAAAGCTGGTGATACGTCCCTGCTTACCTCCCGGTGTTGGACGACTTTCCATCCTGGATTTTTTCTCTCCCTGCCGGAGAAGAGGTGAGAGGTTCTCGCCCCCTCTCTTGCCTTTTGATGGATATGAGTCAGGTTGTTTCTTGGTTTCTTTACTCTCCCTTTTTCGGAGGAGTGTTTTGCTTTTGCTTCCTCTGGAGCAAGCCCTTCGTGGAGCAGTCGGAGGTATCTCCGTGCTTCTGCTCCGCTAAGACCTACTCTCAGAGGATCGTCTAGCCCGCCTGGTTGACCCAGGCCGGGTAGACGAAACGGTGGCTTGTGTCGCTTATTAAAAAAAAACTACAGCATAGTACCCACGAGAAATCAAGAGACCTAGAGAAAGACCAACCTTGAGAAGGGACCATGATATTAGGAAATTATCAGGGATAACTTGGATCCGCACAGCCAACAATAGACAGCAATGGGCCCATTACAACCAAACTACAAAGAGAGTATCTAAATATGTGAGGGAGGCAACACCATAATTAGAAATGGCTGAAAACTATACATTTACAATTAAATCATAACAAATATAGTCATTTATACGGAACTCTCTAAGGCTCTGGTAGTAATATTTACTTAAAAAAGAAATATCTTGGGTTCTTAACATATTCTCTATTGCAAAGTGAGTGAAAGAAAATCACCATTCATATCGCGCGGTGCTAAATCTGGTCGATGGAACGGACAACGGCTGCAGTATTATCGGTCGGATAGTTTGAATGGGTTGTTGTTTCTGCAGGTATAGGAAAAAACAATCGGCAACAGAAACGAAAGTAAAAGGTCGACTGTGAGTGGCCTTGCCGCGGCCGCAGCGGAGTCTATTAATAGCCGTTTTCGTGGAAAAAGGCTGCTGGGAATTTTTATCTAACGAGGATTTCCGGATTTTGCAAAGCTGCTATTGGTTGAGCGCGCGTCGTTGGCGGTATCTAGCACATTGTGCCTTCATTGAGGATAGTGCAGTGCCTAGATCATATACAGAGATTGTCACTGGGTTAGCGTGCATTCGAAGTTCTTAGGAAACGAGAGGTTTTAAGAGTATTATGCTGTACTGTTCGAGTCGCCCTCAGCGGGTAAAGCTGTTTTTTGCTTGTTAGTGCCATAAACAATGAATAATATCCAATATGCGGATGACACCATGATCTGGGCAGATAATGCCAATCTTTCTAGATCTGAATATGATATTTTCCCATTATTTATTGTTGAATTTCTGGTCAATAATGTCTAATATGTCCCTCATTTGCAATGGACATCGATTATTACAAATAAGCTATAAGCATGCGTGACGTGAGCTGTCCCTATTATCACAGATTAGGTATCCTATAAGTATACAGATAAAAATCTTGTCCCTAATTCGTGGTACGAATTTTTTTTTTTATGACGATGTGCAAACGAATCAAATTTCCTGTGCGCAAAAATAAATCCGCGTAAAATAACAATAAACAGCGTAATAGAGAGATATCGCTAAACCGAATAGCGTGCATGGACGTTAATAAGGCCATTGTTAGGTGTTATTTCCTTTACGTGAGATGGTATTAACTCTCTTCATTTATAGTTATCGGATCGGAAAGAATTCTGATCGCGTCGCGTCCGCTATTTAAACTTAACCTAACTTTGAATTTAAAACTTTGAAATTGTTTTGTTTACTAGGTATTTTAAAACTAAAGGGCTAAAAGGGCTTTCCAGTGCTTTATTGTTCAACGTCTGCCAGTGGGTTTAGGGCAACAAGCAACAAATTCTCTTTGAAGGGCTATCGTAATCTGCTGTAAACCTAAGACTCTTTATAGGTTCTTTAGTATGGAAAGAGGTGGAATCCATATTTTGGGCCATATTTATTTAATTAAAACTAATCCCAGCTACTTAAATATCAAATTACCTAATAAAACTAAAGCAATAATTCAAAACAATTCAAGCATAACCTAAAATAAAAGATCTCGCCGGCCGGCTCCGGTTGTCAAATACCCGCACATGCCCATTTAAGCAATTTTTAAACGTTATCAGAGGTTATTTAGAAAGAGCGCTTGGTGTAATTGATCCGCAAATTACGTCAGGCGGTAACGTTATTAGCGGGTGTTGCGTTAAAAATTGACTCGCGCATGTCGTAACCATGATATAAGGTACGCGTAAATACTGGATGACGCTATTCGGTTTTCCGATATCTCGCTAATAACTGTGCCGGTCAGACGCTGTGCACAATTTTAGAGGCCATAAGTGGGCGTGCTATGTGCGCAAACTAGTCACCTAACTAGTGCCCGATTCCGAAAATTGGAACCACGAAAAACAATAAAGAAAAACCAAAGATTATAATCTGTATAATCTGTGCTATTATATTCTGTATAATTTTTTTCCTTGGATTTTTTCGATATTTTAATAGTTTTGATTGATTGTTTTATTATATATTGATTTGTTTACAAATCAGAGATCAATAAAATCGGTCCAGCTGTTCTTGAGTTATTATAATGCTGTAACTATTCCGATTTTGTTGATTTATTTAGATTTATTAATTATTCAATTATTGCTTAATATGTCATTGTATTCTACAGGGTGTAGGTAGTGATGTCACGAGAGGTCAACGTTCCATAGATATTGGTATAATGGCATAATATATCAGCATAGAATATGTAAATGAACTAATTTTAAAATTGGGTCACTTGTAAAATAATTATATTAATCTATTTAAATCAGATGAGGTGACGATTATACTTAAAATTAATGGATTCTACTTGGTGTATAGGTATTTTTTTTTCAATAAAAAAAGCTTTAAAAAGGTTCTCTTTCTGGATACTTTGTAAATATATTTATGATTATAGTTCAAGAAAATAGGCCTTCAAATACGAAATTTTGGTAAAAATCCGAATTTTTAGCCGTCCATCTGTCTGTCCGTCTGTAACACGATAACTCAAAAACCGCTGAACCGATTTTAACCAAATTTGGCACAAAAATACTGTGGCACCCGAGAATCTGGCTATTAGTTTTTTGTGGAGGTGGGGAGTTGGTAAGGGAGTATGGGAGGGGGTTAAAAATTTTAAAAAATCGTAACTCCAAAATTACAGTAGTTAGCGAAACGCGGTTTTCAAATTAAGATTAGGAATAATATTTGCAACAAAATTTGTAATAACATTAAAATCAGTCAAAGTCACAGTTTTTGAGATAAAAAAAATTGGAAAAATTCCTTTACTTTGAAACTAAAAGAACTGCCTACCAACTTTTTATTAACATATTTTAGTATGGGCGGCTATACGTGCCTCCCGGCGCCAATTTTTTTATTTAAGTGGTTTGTTGACCATCAAAATCTTAAAAATAGAGAAGTTGTCTAAAAATGTGCAACAATACGGATATAGTATAATCCTTTATCTTTAGTTTCCTTCTTCATTTGTGGTAAAAATACCTAACCAGTTTTACATAAAACGTTAAATGCCGAACGCTTATCCTATTAATAATTTGTTTTTGTTACAGCGACGACCGCACGTCGTCCCTCTCCGAAACGATGAAAATCGGCGCCTTCGCCGACAGGAAAAAGAAACACTTCGAAGAACCGCAGCTCGACCTGCCCTTCTGCACCTTCTTCGCCGACAGGATCTCCCTAAACGACCACCAGGTGGACAGCGAGCCTCAGAGCCTGGCAACGTCGCCCGAGAACGACCGGCTGAGCGGCAACGGCGTCCCCGAAGAATCGCCGTTGCGCGGGGAGGGGGAGAAGAACGGAAATGACGTAGCGGTGGAGGGAGGAAAGCAACAGGAGGAGGTGTCGATGGCGTCGACGGGAGACGACTTTATCATGGTAGACTTGGTAATTTTTCTTTTTGGCTGATTTTTTGCTTATTTCTGTCTTTTTTTCTTTGTTGTTTTGTGTGATTAATTTTGTTGAGGGCGATAATGTATAAATCAGGGTTGGAAAAATTAAACTGATATTAGTGTCAAATTCAACGAGGGTACAAAAATTGTTGCTCGATATACAGGGTGGTCCGAACTGTATTCTGGAAACTTCGGTAGCATATTCTGCATATAAAAATAAGTAAAAAAGTTCGTATAAATGTATGTCCTAAAATGCTTAGTTTCGGAGATACAGGGTGTAGAAGTTTCATTTTTACTTCGATTTTTTCCAAATAATTTCTGAAGTAACATCAATATTTAGTTGAAAATTGATGTCTGGGAGTTTTTTGACATGAGTAATTTGATTTTGATGTTAGTATGACTCCTACTGGTAGAGGGCATTGCCTACATATTTTTAACTGGTTTAAAGAGTAATAAATTTTCGTCCATACCTGTATAAAACTACTGAGTAAAAAAAATAAACATTTACAACGTTTTTTACGTGAAAAAGGTTTCTTGATAAAAATCGCTACGAGTAATGGTTTTCGAGATATTTGGAATCGAAATTATCAATACCTGTCATGATTGACATAAATTAAACACGTTGACTAAATAGTTTGTGCCAAAAATTCAACAGAAACTGTTTTATCATCTCTTTTGCAGAAAAATTTATGATTAATTTAAAAAAATTAAAATTTCCCAAATTAATTATTTCAGTGAAATAACTATCTACTCAAAAACCGTTTTAAAAAAAGCTGATTTTTTTTAATTTAAATTACATGATTAAAATAAAAAAAATCACGATTTAAATCATTTGTTTTAAATCATGCCAACCCTAGTATAAATACAAAAAAATACAATTAGGGGAACGGGCAAAATTTACACTAAGATTAACACCAACCCTGCTGCAAATTAAACTACTTAAAATTCTATTTATTTAAAGATTTTCTTTGTAAAAAGTTCCTCCAATAAAAATCTATAAGCGATACCAGTTGCACTTTTAGTTACATAATCGCCGGTGCGATTTTTAAATTCATTGTTGCCAACCATGGACACATTCGGCGCCGGGCTGACTAACTGGAATTTAAATTTCCCGCTGAGGATTCAGGTGGTAGCTCTGCTTTAAAAATGTCAACTTGCCACATTTAATTATATCCTAACGTTGTCATTCGTTTTGTATTGCGAGTTTTTGGTTTCAATGAATAGTGTTGTGATAATTTCAGCTTAATTTTTTTTACTAACAGATCTTGCAGTCGAACATTGTTCTTTTTAGAACCTCTTTTAGTGTGACACTACTTTACTGTACAGGGTGGACCATTTTGGTTGTTTCTATAGGGTATCTAGGAAACCGTGAGAAATATTCAAATTTTGATACTGCAGTCTCGGGTTCTTTTTTTGAAAAAATCACAATGGCGCAAACGGATCGTGGCTATCTTGATCGGTTTCGAAGCTACAGGGGGATTCTCAAATTTTGTACTTTTTGAACATGTTCGATAGTTTGTTTATTTCAGCAACCACGGAAAAATGAATTATACATTCTAAAGGCACTTTTCTGTGTAGAATGCAGTGGCGTAGTCAGACTTTTTTCAAAAAAAATATTTTTTCAGATATTAACTATACTTATGTTTTTTTTTAAATAGACTCCCTGTATATTTTTAAATTTTCTTATTCAGCTTGGCATGGGCTTCTCGAAAATATATAACACTCTATATTTATTTTCACTATTAACCTCAACATTTCAAATTTTTCTTAAAATATCCACGTAATGGATAGTAGGCCGCGCCGAGTAACAAAGTAAACGGTTATCATGGTGATCGGAACATACCTTTGATGGATGCGGGACATTTCATTTCAATAGATTGAAGTGTGTGTATTTTAAATAATAAAAAAATGAGTAAATTTGAAAATTTTGAGAAATATAATATGTTAGAATGTTATATTGAGTCTAACAAACATAAGCAAATGGCAGCTGATTTATATTTTGAGCGGTATCCAGAGAGCCGAGCAACCAAACCCAGCCATTTTTAAAAGGTTAGAAGATAGTTAATCAATTTTGGTTCTTTTCAAAAACCGGGCCTGAAAAATTATCAGAAAGAAGATGAAGAAAATCAATATATTAATGTCCTCGAAGCCGAATACGTGAATTAATAATTAAATAAAATGGAACAATACCAAGCAAATAAAAAATAAGTGTGACAGAAACAAAAAAACATATTTTAATATAAACTCAAGAGGTTACTTCAATCGGGCTTCTCAGTTAATATAAAAAAATAAAAACACAAAGACTACATTAAATGTTCAGACTGCTGCCCATTATTATCTAGACAGAGTTGCAACCGCACGCCGCTAACAGCATTTCAATTAAATCTATTGAAATATCTCGTAATCTAGTTAATATCTCAAAAAATATTTTTTTCGAAAAAAGTCTGACTACGCCACTGCATTCTGCACAGAAAAGTGCCTTTAGAATGTATAATTCATTTTTCCGTGGTTGCTGTAATAAACAAACTATCGAACATGTTCAAAAATTACAAAATGTGAGAATCCCCCTGTAGCTTCGAAACCGATCAAGATAGCCACGATCCGTTTGCGCCATTGTAATTTTTTCAAAAAAGAACCCGAGACTGCAGTATCAAAATTTGAATATTTCTCACGGTTTCCTAGATACCCTAGAAACAACCAAAATGGTCCACCCTGTACACTTCTACTGTACTACTGTACTGTGTACACTACAACACTTACTGTACAAGATAACTTAATAGCCGTTGCAAAAAACTCATCGCAACCTTATTAGAATATTTTGAACGGGAAAGTGGTAGAGGGATAATGTGATGGATGTCATTGATTGTATAAAGCGAATATCTGTGTATTTTTGTTATATTATTTTATTAAGTTTATTATTGAATATTTAGAACAGACATTTTTTAAAATACTATTTTTAAAATAATTAAATGTCACATTGCTGACACTCAACGCCGACGTCAGTAAAACGCTGTGACGTTCATCAGAAATTGTTTTGCATTATACTATAGAGAGACTAATCGCTAAAAATTCTTGGACTGCATGCCACACTGGTCATAACATCAAAATAACATCTATATCTTTGTTTTTTTTTCTGTCGGTATGAACCAGGAACACAAACAAGAACGAAAATAAATGTATTTTCGGACTGGGTATGTTTACGCTCTCGCGTGACTTGATTGCGATGACTTTGTTATCGTTTAATTCAGTTGTTTTTCCAAGATATCGGCCGCCTTGTGCCGAAATAAATTTCGATGTGGTAATCGATCAATTTTAATATTGTCTAAAAGCCTGAGAGTTGTTTATGACATACTCTCTAATATTTTAGAAACTGCAAGGCTATAGCAAAGCGTAGCAAGGACGGTGTGAGATATAATGTATGTATCATAGTTCGGCAAGGTCGAGATTTGTTGATAAATGTTTTTACTACTAATGCAAAGTGCTCGAAAACGTGATATTAGATTAAAATTATTAAAATTTTCTGGGACTCAAAGGTCAGAAAAGTAATACAAAAGGTACCCAAAATATACAAACTTGATGTACCTAAATAGAAAAATGCTCTAGGTTGTCGCTTACTTATCAAAATATTTAAAATATTTTTAACGTAAATAGAAAAATGTATGATAAAAAATTGGTCAAGTGCGAGTCGGACTCGCGCACGAAGGGTTCCGTACCATTCGTTATCTATACAACATTATACAACAACACACACATTATATTATTATAAACTATTTTTCCGATTTAGCTGAAATTTTGAATGCGCGTATAAGTAATTTAAAAAAAAATACGAAACACATTACTAAAAATTGTATTAATCAATAATAAATATGTAAAAAGTAAAAATAAATATGTAAAAATATGTAAAAATTAAGAAAAAACCGATTTAAAAAAGTCGCCTTGACTAGGATTCGAACCTACCTTACTACGGCGCCAACGTCATAGCAGCGTAAAGTCCTAACGCTTTAACTACGCGGCCACCGAGGACTTGAAAGATTCTATGTAAAATTCTTACTTAAAAGATAATGTTTAGTGAAAGTACTTTTTTATTTATAAACATTTATTTAATTCTGTTTTTAGTATTTGTTCTTATAGCGGCAACACAGATACATTATCTGTAAAAATTTCAACTGTCTAGCTATAACGGTTCATAAGATAAGAGACCTTTGTGACAGACGGACGGGCGGACAGCGAAGTCTTAGTAATACTGTTCCCGTCTTTACACTTTGGGTACGGAACCCTAAAATCATAATTAAACTGAAAAAAAAGTAGTAAAAGTATATTTTACATAACAACAATGAAATTACCAGTTCAAAGATTATATTGTTCATAATTTGTTTATCTCTTTACTGATTTTCTATTATTAAAAAAATATAATTACACCTCTATATAGTTACAAACGATAAGTAGTAAGTACTCCAAGCATTTTATAATTGTTTTAATGATAAGATTGGCGGCGCCAGTGTATAATACCTTACGTTGTGTATTTTTTCCAAATTAACATTTCTAATAGCCAGAAAAACAACTGCTGGCGTCACGTAGACAATATCATGCATTAGAGATGGGCTATGCTACAGATTAAATGTACAGGACGTGTTAAATACATTAGATGCCTTTGTTTTTTTTTATTATTTTTAATTTTGAACTCCTCTTGAACATAGACAAACCTTAAGGCACTCACAGATGATCATTTCTTTGTTCTTTAGCACAGGCGCACTGTGCAGGCCAGTTTGCGCTAAATTATTGCTTTTTAAGACGTTGTCTAGTTTTTTTTAAAGAACTTCTTAATTTATTAATCTTTTTAACGACTGCTTCCCTATTTGCTTCCCAATCAATCTCCTTTAGTTTTTCTACTATATGAAGTTGTTGAGGAATCAGAGCTGCTTCCAATGTTGTTGCTTTGGTAATAATCCAAGATGTAGCTCTTTACCCTCTTTACTTTTTACCTCTCTAAATTCCAGACAGTTCACAGTCGGCAATTTTTTGTATCTAATTTTACTTTTAAAACCAAATTATTGGTTTTAATAAGTGTTCGTTATATATAAGATAAGGTATTTAATTAAGAAGATATTGTAAATGATTATCAAAGCAACAACATTAGAAGAAGCAGCTTTGATTCCGTAACATTTGGTGGCAGCGGTGGGATGCCCCAATGAGAGATTTCATAAGTAATATGAAATTTCAGAAACAGAAAAAGTTTTACATAATCAATTAATATAATATAACAAAGAGATGAAATTAAAGTCTAAAAAATGAACGACGATATGGTGCGAACTATAACTTTGTAGCACTCTATACCTATTATGTGAAGAGTTTTTTGTTGCTATGTCATGTTATATCATTACTATTTTAAAATTCACACAAACCTAAACCAATATGGTTAATTATATTTCGTTTGTTGTTAGGCAATTGTTATATTGAAAAAAAAACGGAATTTCAATGGAAAAAATGTCGCTGTACATTGTGTATTGTTATCGCAATTTTTAACTTGAATATTGCATATACATAACGCAACCAGCGATAATACAAAACAATAAAACATAAGTACTCAATTTTAGTGTGGGCTGTAATAATAATATTGTAATAAAATCATTTAGTTAGAATTCTGATATGTATATAGGTTCACTGATGACCTTTGAATTTTATTTTTTCTTTTAACGAATGACTAAGATTTTTTTATTTAATCTGTTACTTGTTAATATCAATATGTAATTATCCCTCTACGGTAATTATAATAAAAATATAAATATATTAATAGAGTAAGAATCTCGTGAGTGGCTGTATTGGTTCAAATTTTGCAAAACAAAGCTGTATTGCCGTGTGGGTCCAATAATCAAGCAGGTCTTGGTTAAAAAAGGACTTATCTTTTATAATTTTCTGTTAAATGAAATTAAAAGGCGTTAATTAAAGAATTTATAACTAATTAATGAAATAAAATACAAAGAATTTAATCCTGTAGAGATAATAAATGCATTTTTAAGTTAGTATAACACAGACGACTGATATTCCGAAGATATGTAATTATCAATCAAGGGTAGTAAAGCAAACAAAGAATGATACCGAGAAAAAAATAAATATACTTATCAATAATTAAGTGGAAATCTTATCAATTATTAGGAAAACAAGACACTTCTGCATATGTATATGAATATTGAGTCATATATACTTAAAAAATACTTATATTGCTTTATCAGATAGTAAAATACTATGAAAAACAGATACTAGAACCCAAAAAGGACATTAAACAAAATCAAAATTCAAGTATTTTGTTTATTGAGTTATTTAATAATGTTTAAATAGTATTAGTAATAATAATTATACTGTGTGTGTGATTTTATTGCTAAAAATAAATAATACACTTAAATAACAAATATCAAAAGAAAAATCTGTTTATTGTTTTATGTATTATTGTTTTGCATTGAGCCGTCTGCATTAAAAAAGGGCATGCTAATTTATAATCGATGTAATCCGTATTTTTATTTTTTATTTATTAAAAAAAGCATTATTATGTAGATTTCTTTATGCCATTACTGAAAAAGATTTGATGTAAAAGTATGTATAAAAACGTAACTTAATGAAATTAAACAAAATGCATAATATATTTGAATATTCTTATAGTGTTTTTTTAACTGACTGTTAAAACTAAAAAAACAACGATTTATAGTTATTTGAATTTAGTACCAGACCAGTGCCTAAACAAATTGACAACCACGTGTATTTTTTTTGTTCAAATTAGGCTTTAAAAATGACAGTTTAATAAATATTTAGTTAATAAATGCGACACTATAATTATTTCATAGGATTTTTTTCTACAATTTATGTCAGTTAGATCAGTATGCATGATCAATGTAAATTATTATAAGTATTAATAATTATATTTAAATATTTTTCTATTTTTTCACATTAATTTTTCTAAATTAAAAAAGTTGTTTTTGATGCATTTTCGAACAAAAGTACAGTTTACAGGGTGTCCCTTTCTCGCTTGAGTAGAGATAAAAAAATGCGGGTTTCACATCACTTTGTTACTTTTCTATTATGAAACTAAAGACGCTACATACAGATCTGTCCTAGCCCTCTTAGTTTCTGAAATACAGGGCGAACTTTTAGTTGTTTCGTTTTAACCAAGTAACAGAGGGGGTCAAAAAATGCAGCTTTTTCAAATTTACCCTGTATTTCAGGAACTAAGAGGGCTAGAATGTGTAGTATCTTTAGTTTCATAATAAAGAAAGTACCTCGGTGATGCGAAAAAAACGCATCTTTGTATTTCTACTCATAAAAGAGAAAAACCATAAAACACACGAAAATGGAGCATCCTGTACGTCAGTCCAAAATGCCAAAACGAACATACTTATTATTATCGCACCGCCCTCTAACATTTTGTTTTGACATTAATTACGTAAACGCATTTTTTATGTCCGACGGTTGTTTGTGAATGGAAAATTCTTAGTTTTATGTTTGCCAACGTCTAACTAACAATAAATTACCCGATGAAGAGTTTTATAATTAAAAACGTGTGCATAATTTTATAATCGAATAATCGAACATTGTTTGCATACTAACTTGTTTGCATTTAAAATTCATAATAGGTAGAATCCAATGAGCAGCCAACAAACAAAGCGAGAGAAAAATAATAATTTGAGTGTTTTCTATTATTATTTGTATTAGGTACATGTTTCTGCAGTTAAACTATAAGTATATTGTTACCGGATCAAAAAATGTTTAAACTTGACTTCCAAATTATTATTTTTAATCTCTAACCTCCTTGTTTCATATATTATATCAATTTTAAATTATATAACAAATATTCTTGGACGACACCAATTTTTTGGCCATTGACCTCAAAGTATATTTTTATAATTATCGTTTGTTGTATTTAATTTGCTATGTTTACCAATTAATAACAACATTTATTTTAGCATATCTAATGTTTTTTTTTAATAAAATAATATGTCTTTGCCGTTTTTTCCAAGTCCAAAATAACCGAGTTAATTTTGAGACGCTACTGGATCTTTTCTCGGGTTTCTTTCTTGTAAATTTGATCTATTACCTATGTTACCATATTATCAAGAAATTATGGTTTTTAACTAAAAAAAAAATCAAAGAAACTTAGAAACTTTAAACAGGAAACAAATTTAGATAGGAATGCTCGACTTGCCGCCAAAACTTATAATTGTTTTGGAGCGCATACGTATATAGCGTTGTAGGGCGCTGCTATAGCGCTTGCTAACGTTGCAAAGAACAACCGCCAAACAAGAACAGAAATAATTTTCTCTTTTCAAAGTCAGAATCTTAAAAGTTATAAAATCTTTCAAAATTTAAACCGCCCCTCATTGAAAAACTACCGAAAACTGTTTGAAGCATCCATTTTCAAACTAATTATTGCTACCTTGTGAGTTTAATTTAAATTTTATTTACTCAAACCGCTGATAATTGTGAAAAAGTGGCATTAAAAACTTAAAAAGCTGTGTGAACTTGAAAAACTATCGTGGATCATGGCATAACGTGGGTTTCCAATGTTTCATAGGTATTTCGTACATGTCCTTATATAAAATAAAGTTTCTTATATGCAACACAGTGTATTTCATTTAAAAAAATTAAAAGAAAATAATAAATTTGAATACATACTATTTGGCGACATAATTCCGGAAAATGCCGAACCGCTCCGAAATTATCAAAAGCTTTGGAGAGCGACCGTTGTAAGAATAGCGCCAAATAGCATTTACATTGTCCTCTTGGGCACTTTCCAATCTAAACTTGTTTCTTTTATCTACGATTGGTGGTTTGTTGTCATCAAACATGTTTAAATAATTATTAATTTGCTTCTCCTGTTGTTTCAGAAAACACCCTTCGCCAAACCTTCGGGCGAAAAAATGGAACTGACCAAATTCTTCCGGGAGTGGCAGCAAGCGCCCCTCCTGGAAACGTTCAAAGACCTGCCCCCCGTCGAGGTGACGGACCTGCAAAAACAGCTGGAGACCTACGAGTCGGACATGCAAGAGTTCGACAGCATCGTCTCAAGTTTCTGTCAGCAGAGTTCGCCGAACAACAACTGAACTGTTCTTCTAGGTTAAGCTCTCGAAACCGTTGTATAATCTCTATGCGATTGGTAACAATGTGTGCGATCGTTTTAGATCGTGCGTCGTCGGCCCGTCCCGGTCGCGTTCGTCTCGGCTCGGCCGCGGGTCGCGAGGGGCGTGGTCGGAGGCGGGACGAGATTGTGGCGCGCGATTTGAATTTCTGTGTGCCTGCTTTTGGATGGTTTTGGTTAGAGGATCCGATAGAGTGATTAGGTTTTATTTATTCCGATTTAAAGATGTTTTATAAGCTTATTTGTTTTATAGAGTCAGTTTATTTTTTTATTATTTCCTTATTTTTTCATATTGCAAGTTGGCAAATATACATAAAAAATATTTAATTATGTACTAGTACTAGCCAAAAATTAATAATTATCTGTATAGTCTTCTCTACAACGTTACGTCATCATTCTTTATCTAACATCCGTTTTAGGGTGGGTCTGAGATCATTTCATATTGAGAAAATTTCAAGTACGTTCCGATCTTGTTCCGATATTAGTAATTAAGTGCGTTCCGATTTTATTAATTTCAACTAAGTATATTGGCGTTTATTCATTTTGGTTGCGTTTCAATTAATAATTTTCAGCGTGCAAATTCCAGTTTTAGTAGTAACTAGGAATGGGCGATAATGAATTTTACCTAATCGATATGTTATCGCAATTCACCTATGGATATATCTATAACAATCGAATTGCCGATAGTTATCGATACATCGAAAAAAGAACTTCCTTTATCATAAAATCTGTATAAAAGAAAAAAAATTTAAGGAAAACTGAAAATATGATGTACCTTGTTTTATATAATATTTTTGAAATGTACAACAATATTCAGGTTTTTAAAAAAGCAAATAAAAATATAGCCACAAAAATAAATTTTGATATATCAATAACAACTATCGATATATCAATATTTCTTTTTGGATTATATCATTCTTCGGACAATAGATATCTATTTTTTTTTGTAAATTGTTTCTTGGGATTATGGTCCGAATAAAAAACATTTTATTACGGACCATAATCTCAAGAAACAATTTACAAAAAAAAATATATATCAATATTTCTATATATATGTATATCGATAATTATCGATATCTTAGATATATTTAAAAGAATATATCGATATGTATCGATAGTTATCGATATATCGGGAAAATCCAATCCCTAGTAATAACTATTATAGTAACAAATTTGAATTTTGTTTGACAATTGGTTTTTAATTTTGGCCCTATTCAATATCTGTCAACAGAATTATAACCTCAAAAAAAAAAAATAAAATGACAGTTACTAGAATCAACGTGCAGCTACCGAAATGACGTCTAGTTTATTTCATCCGGGTTTCACGTGAAAAAGGAGTACCTAATTCGAATACACCAAACTCACTCTATCGGTTTCTGTTATTTTTTGTAGCCCGCTTGGTGAGATGTCAGGATTAAATATGTCGGAGGTGTATTTAAGGCTACACCTTCAGCCAAAGACTGATTTGCGAGAAAAAAGTTACTAATTTCTTGTACATAACGACGATTAAATTTTAGTAAGAAAAATGAAAGAAATGAAAAAATTTTTGAAATCGAGTCTGACCTTGTCTACTAGAAGATACGAATCTTAGGTAATATCACTAGATCACAAAAGATGTTTCAACGAAAAAACCTAAGAAATATGTACGTTAATTTTGCAAATAAAGAGTCTGTAGATGATACTCCGTAAATAATATTGCTTTGCCTGAGATTTTGGCTTGAAACATTTTGTACTGACGTGGCAAAAACTTTATATAGAGAGAATTTTTAGGGAATTGTAGGTATAATTTTGTAACAACAGGTATGTGTGAAAGAAATGCTTGTTAGTAAGGCTGTATGTGATGTGATATTTAGAAAAAAATGCTCCTTTAGTTATAACTAGTTTGAAAATTTAGGAATGAAGAATACTCAATTGCCTCTAATATAACTGTTAGTTACATATCCTATCAAATTATGTAAAAAATTGATTTTTTTACACTGGAAAGGGTTAATTGAGTCTATAATATAGGAAATTAAACATGTTAAAGCCTGTTTTTACATGATTAAAATGGATGATATTGTTAAGGTATTTAAGAGGTACCATATGATCAAAAATATATTACATGTACGTTGTTTTATTCTGCTATGGTTGTTTGCTGCCTCTGGAAACTCTGACGTGCTGGTTGTTCTATAGCAAGAGTGTAAAATCTATTGACACGCACTGCTCATTGACGCTGGTTCGAGGCCGGATATCTCGTGAGTAAGAGTCGATTTAGACACTCGCCAAGTGGGTAGACCATTGACAATGATATTGTCGAGAACTGCGGTTCGGATTCCTCGAAAACAAAGTAGGAGACGTTAACTTAAAATATTTTACTTTTAACTACAACATAGCTGTCATTTCTTAATCAAAATTTACAGTGCCAATAAAAAAATTATGATTTAGTGTCCACAAAAAAAACTGCTAAGTACTACGTATTTATGATCATATGGTATTTCGTATAATACCACAATTTTATATTATAATAATAGGAAAGATGGCTCATATATACGCGATATACGATATAAATGAAGAGGTTAGTTAAATTAATATTTAGTTAGTCCACGTCGGTACGATCTAGAATAGTATCCAGTTTGACTGTGGTATGTTTGTGAAGCTTTAAACGTATGTTAGCGAGTGAGATGGATAAAGAAAAATCTGTTTTTGTAAGCGCAATCGCCAAAAAAAATCGCATCAAATCGTACCTTACGAAAAACAAAATGATTTATCGTAACAAAGAATCTATTGAATTTGTAAAAGTCTAACCTGGTTAATGAGATTGATTTTAAATAGGAGTGAACGGAAATCGCACCCGGTCGGCAATTACGTTGTAGGGAGGGTAAAAAGTATCGATACATAAAAATATCGATAGTTAAAAAATCGATATGGCTGATTATTACTTGAGAGTTATAACTTAAATGTCATATAATATAGATCCAAATCCGTTACATATAGTGTACAGTGTGCGTCAAAAAGTTCTGAACAATTGGCACTTTATTATGTTACCATTACTACATAATTAAGTATTATTTTACCCACATTACTTGTTTAATTTTTTCATGTTACTATCAGTTCTCAAAAATATACAAGACCTTTCAAAAAATTGCCATTATTAAGTCTTTTTTTTTTCGAAATGTGGTCAAAACATTGGTACATAACGTAAAACCAACTTTTGAAAATGCCGAATTAATTCTGCTTTAATTTTTTTGTAGAGGGTTATTAATAAACGAAATCCTAATTGTTATATATAGATATTTTTAAACGACACTGTATATATAATACGTCAAAATATCGATATTTTTGACGAGTGTATCGATATTTTTTCTCTTGAAGTGCACATTACTATCGCATAATTTCAAAGGCAATGCAATAACCTTAAAAAGCGATACTAATAAGTACGTTAGACGTTTATGTTCGTGTATCCTAATTGTCGGGAACTTTTTGACCGGCACTGTATATAATACATCTAAATATCGATATTTTTGATAAACGTATCGATATTTTTTTTTCTTGATGTGCACATCCCTAACACATAGTTTCAAAGGCCTTTTAGACTGACGCGACACTAACGTGAATGTTAGACGTTTATGTTCGTAATTTTTTTATCGATACGTCTAAATATCGATACATTTGATGAATATCGATATTTTTTTTCTTGAAGTGCACATTACTATCGCATAGTTTCAAAGACAATGCAGTCACCTTAAAAAGCGGGACTAAAAAGAACGTTAGACGTTTATGTTCGTGTATCCTAATTGTCGGGAACTTTTTGACCGGCACTGTATATAATACATCTAGATATCGATATTTTTGATAAACGTATCGATATTTTTGATAAACCTATCGATATTTTTTTCTTGATGTGCACATCACTAACACATTATTTCAAAGGCCTTTTAGACCGACGTGACACTAACGTGAACGTTAGACATTCGTGTTCGTGTTGCTATGTTTGAATTTTTTGATCGATACGTCTAAATATCGATATATTTGATGAGTGTATCGATATTTTTTTTTCTCTCGAAGTGCACATCACTATCGCATAGTTTCAAAGGCTGTGCAGTCACCTTAAAGGCCGACACTAGCGTAGAAGTTAGACGTTTTACGTTCGTGTCAAGCTCTGGTTGCACTCGGTACGACCTTGGCAAGCGCGTACCCGGTACGATTTCTATCGCTCACAAATGCTATTTATAAAGCGAAATAATTACTTGTTTACTAGCTTTTTTGCCCGCCGTTGTTTCATGAAAATCCCCATTGGTTTCGTTATGCAATAAATAAAATACCGTATTCGTTTAATAAATTATACAGGGTGATTCTTCAACTTGGAACGAATTGAGTAAATCGACGGTTTTCGGAAATATGCTCAGACACTTTGACGAGTTTCTTTAATTGAATGTCCCAAATTACGGGGAAACACTGTTTAAAACTATCTTACATTAAAAGAGCGCAATTATTAGTATGTTATCAAAAAAAAACCTTTGATTTGCTGAATATATTCGAAGCTAGAGAATCACCCTGTATATTATGTCGCCATGTAAATATGATCTACCATTTGCCACAATTTTTTTCTTCTTAGGGATGGGCGATATAATGGATTTTATATATCGATAAGTAATTGCAATTCACCTATCGACCTATTTTACATATCGATATATCGACAATTATCTCAATATGACTATCGAATTACTGATGGTCCTCGGTAAGTTATATTACCGATTAAGATAGTTATATTACTGTTTAGAAACCACCTATTATTATTCGATAAGATAGGTGAAGATATATCGATATATCGGGAAAAAATCCATCCCTAATTTTTGCTTAAAATTGTCATAGTTATAGGTCATATTTTCACGTCAACATTATTTGTTTCTTTATCCTATATGTTTTTTTGCTCAAATGGTATAAATTTGAAATCTGTGTTTTGTGGCATACCATGATTTTTATTTATATTTTAGTTGAAAGAGATGATTTGTTTGTATTTTATTTATATAAATAAATATATTCGTACGTAAACATGTCTTTTATTCAACAATTCAACTGACCGTTTTACAATATTTTATTAAAAAAAGAATTTGGTATAAAAATATAGTTCCAATAAAATAAATGATATAAAATGATTCAATGTCATTCAATTGATCAACAATGCAATTTATTCACTAATATTTAATGCTTAACAAATATATGTACTTTTGATTAAAGCTACAATAACAATTAGCAGGGTATATACAGGGTGTCTATATGAAAGTATTTTAAAAATCTTACCGTATATTATACGATCAAGGAAAAAAAACGGCGTCACAGTGACCTTCTAAAAGCCAATCAATTATAATTTAATTTGAAAAAGCTAGAAGCTTTAAAGAAATCGATTCAGTGAAAATAGTTGATTTTATGAAGAATTTTCACACACCCTGTATATTGAGATGTATACAAAAATTATATTAACAAATAAAAGAAACAAGTTTGGACTTCCCCTGTTTAATTTAATTTATACTTCAAGCAAAATAGAAAAACAAATGTATAAAAAAAGATTCATATAAAAATAAAAGCCTGGTCATTTTTTGTAGCAAGATTTCAACAGCCCAAAGAAATTTTATTTTTTTTAATAATGCCCAGCTCTGGAATGATGAAAAAATATTTCACTTAATAAGATTTTCTTGTCACAAAAAATACCAATCAACAAAAACTTAGGTAGTTGTCAATGCAATTGCTAAAAAATTATCTGACCTGGTAACATTACATGAAGGATACTTTTGTAGAAACAGATTCGTGATGCAATCTAAGTATTCTCTCCTCCCTCCTGACAATTTCAAAATTGTTTCACCGGTATTTCCCCGAAAATCCACGTACCAACCTTCCTCGCATGGGTCGAAATACTTCCAAATATTCTCGCAACATATTAGGTTAAGGTATTGCAAGTTGCTTCTTCCTAATAACCTACGTAGACTGATAGACGTCAAGTCTTTGTTGTAGGATAGATTTAGTGATGTCAAATTTGGAGCCAACCTACCAAAAAAAAAAAGAATAGTATATAGGTTTGGTGCATTTCAGTTGATTTCAACAAATTCCGACCGGAGCGCTTCAACGGCAAAAATCTGAAATTATTACTACCTAAGTCACGCCGCCCGCGCTGTCATGTTGATCGCATTAAAATAATATTGAAATGGTGGTTTTGTCGTAATACAGGGTGGCGCCTCTCATACGCCGCGGAAGCTCCAAAGAGAACGGTAATTTATATCGAAATGAAATTTTGGCAGTATATGTAGTTAACTGAAAGGATTTTATAAAAATATATAGAATTATACAGGGTGTCCCCAAAAAAAGTTACACATCAAAGTTGTGTTTTTTCTAATGGAATACCCTAATATTAATTGATTTTTAGATTTTGACATATTTCACATTTTGTGAAAATGAAGAGTAAATTTTAAATTTCGATAACAGCTACCTAAATTTTCGTTGACCTTGTATAGCCTGATATTTAATTACAGTAACCATTATATGTTAAACCAAATTGAAATTTGGCCCGAAAAGTTATACAAGGTGAGACAAAATTAATATTGAGCATTAGTCACTTTTAAAAGCAAGTTATTCCTTTATTTTAAATGGAACACCTAGTATATTTTTCCGGTGTTCAATGGGGAATTTATATATCTTCAAAATATTATTGAGGTTACCTACCCCTCAGACAAAGATTTTCCGAGATATCTTAATTTTTAAGATTTTGCGTCAGTAAATCTTTACTATTTGAAAAAATCTAGGTGGCTGTGTGATACTTTTTGTTAAGTTAACAAAAATTAAAGATTATAGAGTAAAATACTCAAGGGTAATACAAAGGTACACGTTTAAAACATATTTTAATTATTACAGAATTAAAACTAGGTATAAACCTATAATTAGGCGACAAAAATTAGCTAAATGAAATCAAATGCTCAAAATGCTTCCTTTCCTGTTAACTGCAAAAAATGATTCTTTTCAAAAGGATCTTTTCATTTTAAAGGGCATAATGTGGAGTTCTACCTTGAAAAGCAGCTACAATAATTTCATGTTGTCGACACTAGTTCGATTTTTGTAAACACTGTCTTTAACATATCCCTATAGAAAAACCTAGACTAGATAAAATCAGGAGCAAAATTCAGAATATTCGATTAATTGGTGAATGCACACTGCATTTACCAACTAATAGAATTATATCAATTCTCTGTGATGTAGGATAAGTTTGCATTTTCGGTAAATTTCTAAAAAGGCTGGTTTTTCTGGTTTTGTTTGTCAATCAATGTCATTTATACAGAAATCAAGCAAATATTGGAAGTTCGAGTGAAATTCTCATTTAATTTATAAAATTTGGAATATTTTATATTTACATCCAAAAGCAATGGAGGTAGGCAGTAAAGGTAAATAAATTTCAATAACTAAATTAAATGACTTTTAGGACCATTTAAACTTATCATGCAGCCATTGTTTCTTAAAGTCAGGAACATTTAAAGAAAACATGAAAAACAGGACAAGTACTCGTGAATGTTTTGTAAGCTATAAAAATATAAAAAATATTGATTAGATTTGTTTATTTATTATTGATCTGTTTTAATATTGGACCTGCAAATCTTCACCTGAGCTGTATAACGAGTTTAACCGTTTATTAATAAAGTACTTTTCAATATTAAACTCCATTGAAAAGAAGAAGCCAACGTAAAAGCAGCGAATAGGTACATTAAAAATGCATAAAAGATAAATTTAATAATAAAGGTATTGAAATTTAGAAAACGTCAACATTTGGCATTTCCAGTATTTTACCAAACTGTTCCATACCAAACCGATGTTTTTCAGGAACCGCTCTTTACCGTAGTATACCAGTCTGGTTCGCCTGGTTTTGTAACGGAATACAGCCTAAGAAATACGTTTACTAAAAACTGATTACTCACCCCAGTAGTTCAAATAACTCAGAATCCGTAACATTACATCGACTCAGTCCAACCTTCTCCAAAACTATCTCTTTCTGTCCGTCCAACACTTCGAACAGCGGTCCTAAACCCTGACTGATCGCATTATTAGACAAGTTGAGTTCCTTTAACACACTCCTATCCGTCCACGACAGTATCCTCCTCACATCCCTAACCTCCAACTCGTTTGAACTAACGTCAAGTCGCTCAACAGTTTTCAGACATATACTGTCACAAAACGCAGCCAATCCATTCAGTTTTACCTCTTTTAAATCAAGCGTTTTTAGATTAATCACCCTAGTTATGGCGGCTAAATCCTTCAAACAGCCTTGACTCAATTGGAGGTTGTGGCTCAAGTTCAGGACGCTCAAGTTTGAGAATACCGACGTGTGATTGGTTATAGTATTAGTGAGTAGACTTAAATGGGAAGTTTGTAGGTCTGTACAGCTCAAGTTTAGTACTCTCAAGTTGGGCAAGGTAACCAGGCTGGTGCACAGCATGTTTATACATGACGTGTTCAAGAAATTTCCTGATAAGTTGATTTCCGTCAGATTTTTTTGATGGTTTATCGCTTTTAGTAGGGGTGATAGATGTGTTCCTAGGATTCCGCGGTTTTCTAGGTCTAAGTTTACTGATAGTGTTTCAATTAATTGGCACAGATCTGTGTCAACATCTATACAACAAAAAGGCAATTAATATCAGTGAAACAGTGAAAACTGTCATCAGTATCATTAAGACTGCGTACACAAAACATCCCCTTGTATGATTTTGACTTATATGTCATGAAATGAAAGTAAAAAAGCATCCCCTTGAGTTTGTTCGCGCACTAAATTCATGAAATATCGATCCCTATATTTATTTTTTTTTAAATTACTTTGAATTATATTATTAATTATTTTAATTGTGACGAAATAGGTATATTAAAATTACATTACACAGGGTGGTCCGAACTGTATTCCGGAAACTTCGGCAACATATTCTGAAGATAAAAATAAGTATAAAAGTTCGTATAAATGTATGTTCTAATATGCTTAGTTTTGGAGATACAGGGTGTAGAAGTTTCATTTTTATTTCGATTTTTTCCAAATAATTTATGAAGTAACGTCAATATTTGGATGAAAATTGGTGTCTGGGGGTTTTGTGACACGATAAATTTGATTTTTTGATGTCAAAATGACTCCTATTTTGAAGAGTAATAACTTTTCGTCCGTACCTGTATAAAACTACTGACTGAAAAAATATACATTTCCATGACTTTCCACGTAAAAAATGTCTCTTGGTAAAAATCGGTACGAGCAACCGTTCTCAAGATATTTAAAATGAAAATGATCAATACATGTCATTATTGACAAAAAATAAGAACACGCGTTGAGTATAGTTATTTGACTGAAATAATAAATTTTAATTTTTTTAAATCAATCATAAATTTTTCTGCAAATAATTGATGATTTAACAGTTTTTGTTGAACTTTTGGCACAAAAAGTTTCAAATGTATGATTTCAGTCTAATAACTATTAAGTCAAAATATTGAATTTATGTCAATGATGACAGGTATTGATAATTTTGATTCCAAATATCTCGAGAACCATTACTCGTAGCGATTTTTACCAAGAGACCTTTTTTACGTAGAAAGCATCGTAAATGTATATTTTTTCCTCGGTAGTTTATACAGGTACGGACTAAAAGTTATTACTTCTCAAACCAGTTAAAAATATGTAGGTGGCGCCCTCTACAAGTAGGAGTCCTATTGACATCAAATCAAATTTCTCATGTCAAAAAACTCCCAGGCACCAATTTTCATCCAAATATTGACGTTACTTCAGAAATTATTTAGAAAAAATCGAAATAAAAATGAAACTTCTACACACTGTATCTCCGAAACTAAGCATTTTAGGACATACATTTATACGAACTTTTTTACTTATTTTTATCTGCAGAATATGCTGCCGAAGTTTCCGGAATACAGTTCGGACCACCCTGTACATTAAAAATTACAATAAAAAATTGTAATTTCTATATAACATATAATTTAATTTTAATATACCTATTTTGTCACAATAAAAAAAAGTTTATATCAATACCCGATCGAACATTACAAAAATAAAACAATTATTGATGTTATTATAAATTATGTATTTTACATACCTATGAACTGAAAAAAAGGTACAAAACAACTCGAATCTTTCCGGGAATTTGGAAAACGAAAAAAACTGCCATTTTTGTTGTCGCAATTAGAAACGCTACAGTTCTTCGCAGGTTTGCGTTCTAGGTCGAAAAAAGCCATTGCAATGAAATATGAATAATTAAAATAAAATGTACTTAGTAATATAAGTACAAATAAACCAGACCAAACCAAACCAAACCGCACACCGAATATTCACAAAACACAACGAAATAAAAATATTGACATATTTAAAAAACAAATGGATATTTGTCAACTTTTTAATGACTAGCAGCGCCTCTAGTGTTTGTTCGCACAGTATAGCTTTTACTTCCAGTCATTGCCATTACAGAAAATGTTCTAAAGGGGGATGTTTTGTGACTGCATCAAACTAATGAAGTTGCCTGACTGACAACTGATACCAACCTAAACTCATATGATGACAAGTATCCATGTATCTATCAATCAACGGTGGAAGACTCCATTCGGTGACCTTGGCAATTACTTTCTCAGCTTGAGTACTACCCATGGGGAAAAGCAAACTAAGCAGATCGTCATCAGCCAACACAGCTCCTGAGACTGTTTCTAGTTCTAACGTAGGTTTCATATATTCTTTACTGAAAATAATGTCATATTTTAATAAATTTCAACACATAATAAGATGTCAGACATACCTGGCATATCTATGTGCAGCTTCGCTGGCAAGCCACTTTATCGTTTTGCTTTGGATTTGGGAGAATAATACTGGCACTCTAAACAATCTTCCTTCAATTTGAACGTCAACAAACAAAGTTGGGTCCAAAACATTAGAGGTGTGGTCTATCTGACTTTGGGGTAAGGTTGTAGAGTCAGCTTCCACTGAAGAGGTAGAAATTTGACTGAAGGAGGGTATTCTTGCTTGTACCAAACTGTGAACGAAATAAGAATATAAATCACCTCACTTATGTTTCTTTCATTTAAATTTTGTATTCAAAAGAAAAACGACAAATATAAATAACTCAAGTTACCCATCAGAGCTGGTGTGCCTCCTCCATGCAGGTCTAATCCCTGGGGAACTGCTGTTTCTTTTCTTACTAAAACCAGCATCTAACAAGGTTGCTTGTGTTTTTCTTTTCGATTTATTTGAACCGCTCGAACTGGTATTGCTTTCATCGGAAATTCTTCGGATATTTGGCGTTGTTTGAATCTCCCCCCAATCTAAGTCGTTTCTCTCAAAATCTGCGCAAAGTTGGTCTAGAATATACAGGGTGTTCCTTAATCACATAAAAATATGATAAAATATACCTTCTGTCCTCGTGCTTATTCTTGGTGATCTATTCGAACTATCCTGTCCAAACGACCTACTCCTAGTAGTTAATTTCAGAGATTCGTCCGTTTTTCTTCGCTTGTTTTTCGTAGGTCTAACGTCCTCCTCCAACCAATCATTCTCATCCACAAAATCGACATCCGCTACGTAAGCGGATCTCTTGTTATCCGACTGAGACTTGACAGGCGATGGCTGTTTTTCGGTCTGGTAGTTCTTGTGTCGCAGGTTCTGCATCACGGATTGATACTCTAGAGAGGCGTTTCTTTCTTCTTCCAGACTGGGTTGTGTGTAGAACTCGTTGGTATCCGGTGTCTCTAAGATTGCAAATGGCGGAAAATCGTTTATTAAAAACTATCCGACATATAGGTAGAATAGAATATATAGACTAGTGATGGGAATACCAGTTCCACGTGAGTCGCGTGATACAATAGCGACCGTTCCAGAAAAATACCACGACAAAATACCGCGATTTTGTAACCGAGGTTCCGACTTCCAAAGTGTTGCGGTCCTCGCTAAAAATATATCTAACTTATCTATATTTGTAGATTCATGTAACTTTTATCCGCCACTCATTTTCTAAATATCGAGTTTATTATTGTGTATAGCCAATCTATCTCATTTTTAGAAAAACGATGACATTCCTTTAATTTTTTTTTTCTTTATCAATTTTCGTTTAAATAAAACGAACGGCTCATATTTATGTGTATTGCAATATAATATATTTAATGTTAAAATCAAGAACAATGTCCAAACCACTGTCAAAAAAAATTGTTTATTGTTCTAACCTAACCTTAAAAATAGATATAAACAATAAAACTTATATAAATGTATAAAAGCAAAATAAAATATTTTTATTTTATTTTATTTGCTTTTGCGTTTCATCTTTCAAACAACACTATTTTATACCATGCCTAGTACATACCAAAAATCGATATTTCGAAAGAAACGTAGCGACGGGAGCACCAACGCCAATAGTAACCGACCAAATCGCGACAGGCAAAACCGAAACCCTAGAAGCGCTCCAGCGACTGCTGGAACGAAGTACGTGGCCGCCGAGGTCGAGCGTCAATAATCAGTTACAGCAGTTACTTCTGTGCGCGACAGGGAACTAAAACTCTAGGAGCGCGACGACTGGAGCGAAGTAGGTCGCCGCCGAGGTCGAGCGTCGATGCCCAGTTACAGCAGTTACTTCTGTTGGCGACGGGGAACTACAACTCTAGGAGCGCGACGGCTGGAGCGAATACGTCCCGATCGAGATCGCGCGGTGCTACGGGCATACCAGTTCCAGATACTACTGTTGGCGACCGACGAAATCGCGACGGCTGGAGCTAAACACGTCGCTATGCGGTTACTACGGTTCGAGCTAACTTCAAGTGCGATTATAAATAATTTATTTGCAAATTATAAATAATTTATAATTTTGTCGTCATTATGATCGTCGTTCTTCAGTAACAGGTTCCTAATTCGTTATGGAGCGCGACACGACGTTACAAAAAAATACCGCTCCAAAATCGCGTTACTCAAATACCGACACATCACTAATATAGACTGTCCTATTACTATCTATCTACTAGAATCTATACTATCCGAAATAGACGGTCATGCAATATTAATATGAGATTATACAGCTTCCGATGCGATCATCCGATATTAATCCCAATTCTGATATTACTATCAACCGATATTAATATCGTCTAGCGCAAAAGTCATTGCTTTGATGAATCGCATTTGGCTATGATACAAAATCTTACATGATGAAATGAAAAAATATATTCATAATATATGCAGAACTTGCAAAAAAAGAGGAATACCATAAAATAAAATCAATCTTGTAATAAATTTATACCATTAACTTACATATTATTACATTATCTATACCGGGTGCGTCTCAAAAGTGACTCACCCCTATAGAATGTAGAATGTTTAGGAGGGGAGTTAATCACCGCGACCTTATAGATCTATTGTGTGTTCCCCTTTCTTGAGTTATAACGAGTTATAACTCATCATACAGTCTCAGGGCTTTAACAAAAGCCAGTATCTGAGACGGCTCCACAGAGGCCAGCTCTCCATCCTCGACATCAGACGTACCAAGGTTCATGGCACGAATGGTCGTCGTCTCGGCGACTCACCCCCTATAACTTTTTTATTTTTTCAGATAAAATAACGAGACTTGGTACGTTAGTATATATAACATAAATCATGTTTGATTGACGTATTCAATTGTTTTTGGTCACTTCCTGTTTCACCGGAAATTACTACAACTTTTGGTTTTTAAATGGCACCCTCGATATTTTTTTACTTTATTTGATAGAAAATGACATTCTGAATAGAATCACGTATCATATGTCAAATTTTGTAAAACACTAATTTTTAATCAAGGAGCCTTGGAAAAATAGATTGGATCGTCTAATGTTTTTAGGGTCTTGTCCTGGCCAGTTAGAAAATGCTCAAATCGTATTTTTAATCATATCTCAATTTTTTAAAATGGAACGAGGGTGGCTCATGAGCATATGTGGAAAAGGCATTTTTCTGCGAATAATTTGAAACCACACACTTGGTATTTCGAGTCAAATTTTCGTTACGAACCGCAAGTTATAATTTCAAATAAACCATATGCGAAAATGTCAAAAGTTGATGATATGTAATTCTATTCAGAGTGTTATTTTCTATTGAATAAAGTAGAAATATACTGAGGGTGCCATTTAAAAATCAAAAGTTGTAGTCATTTCCGGTGAAACAGGAAGTGAGCAAAAACAATTGAATACGCCAATCAATCCTAATTTATGTCTTATACCAACATACCAAATCTGTTTTTTTTTACTGAAAAATTAAAAAAGTTATAGGGGTGAGCCACTTCTGAGACGCACCCGGTATACTTGTATCAAACTTACCTTCCTGTTCTTCTTCCTCATCATCCACGTCATAAAACGAAGCATTTCTTCTCAAAGATCCGACTTTTGAAGGAGATCCCCTAGAAGCAGTACGCTTTTCGGGACTTCTAGACTTAGTGACAACCAAGTCGCTCTGACCGGCTCTATCTAAGGTTCCAGACAGTCTCTCTGCGAGTTCTTCATACAAGGTCTGTTGTTCGACAGATAAACCTTCCGACCTGTTATACCTGAGAAAGAGGGTTGTTATATTTTAGACATTTTGTCCACAAACAAATATTTTAAACGTGTATAAAGGAGCCATTTTGTAAACTTATTTTTTTATCTGTTTAAAACATGTATGGTGTATAGGTTTTCTTTTGTCAATAAAAAATAAAAAACATTCTTTATTTCAACTAATATTATATTTTCTACCGTGTTTTCTACACCAACTAATTTTCTACATTTTTTTGAGTTTATATTTATTTCAAATACTTCAATCGCAACGATTAGTACAAGAAATAAACTAATAACGATATCTCTAAATTGTTATTTATTATTTAACAGATGGATAGGATATAGTATGTCAAAAAAAAAGGGGGGAGGGGCATAACTATGTATTAAATTCCATATTATTTTAAATTGATATGTACAACGGAAGGATGCGTGACAGTGACTGTTGTGTCATTATAATTCACAGGCATATCGTATTTTCTGTCATTTTCTGGATGTCGAAATTTTCCTTGATTTGTTACACACTATAATCGAAGTTTACACATATCTTAAAAGTTTTCAATAGTAAGTTCAAAGTTTACAGAATAATTCTATGTAATTCTGTGAACTTTGGTAAGACTCAAACAGAACAACAAAAAATAAGAATATCTAACATAATGAAAGTAAGAACTACAAACTACAATAATTATTATTATATGTATATAGTTTATGACACCACAGGCTTCCTATGGTAAAATTAAAAAAAGGAACAACGAAAACTTTCAAAGAAAAAAAATCAGACATTTCCGTACGGTCTTCAGATTAAACAGAAAAAAAATATTCTAATAGTCTTCAGATCGATTACTGCCTCTTATATTCAGGGAGTTATTACCGTCACAGAATAGAGAGATAGCGCGCGTACACATTTTACAGTTTTAACACTTAAAGAATTTAAAGAAAATAATAAAGAAACATCTAAAAGGAAAAAACCGGCTTTAAATATACAAAATTAATTTTTTGGTCCTGTTCTCAGATTTTTATACATTTTCTACTCAATATTCTACATTTTCTACGTATACGCGTAATATACACTACTACGTACATATACACGTAAAATAATAATTTTCTACGCGTCGAAAATATATAATTTTATATAATAAATAAAATTACATAATTGCCATAAGTTAGTCATATAGATCAAGAAATATGAGCAATGGATTTTGTACAAGGCCATACACCACATCCACTAAATAACTTACCATTTTTTCAATTCGGTCAGAGGCGTACACCCGTCATCCGACTTGACCAACGCGGAAGCTCCCCTGTCCAGCATCAACTTGACCACCTCCAGGTGACCGTTCCCGGCGGCGTCGTGCAGGGGGGTCATGCCGTTGCATTCGGCGCCCCCGCGGTCGTTTATGGCCGCCTTGTGGTCCAACAGAAGCCGGACAATGTCCAGGTGACCGTGCAAGGCTGCCTCGTGCAACGGTAGCCAACCGGCGTTGTCTCTGACGTTGACGGGGTGGCCAACGTTCAACCAGTACTCCATCTGGTGGAATAATTTAGATGTGTAGAGTGTCCCGAATAAAAATACAGTGTATTATATTATTAAGGTTCAAAACTAATTTTAAATCGCAGTAAAAGCAGTTACTATTTCTTCTAAATAGCAGTAAAAGAGAAAATATGTTCAGAATTTGATTCCACGTATATGTACCAAGATTTATACAGGGTGGCCCATCGAAAACGTTCCGCAAGGCATAACGGCCAGGGTAATTTTTTTTTCAGAAAATTCAAAACCACGTCAATTTTGTTTGTGAGGGGGACAACTTTTGCCCCAAAAATGATTGCAAAATCTTCAACCCTCTAAGCGGGGGTGTCATCCCCCAACTTTTTTCAAATGGGAAGGGGGTCAAGTGGTACCGCAATGAAAAGGGCTTTTTATTCTCTATACTTTCCCGCTTCGTTTTTGAAAATCGGTCGAGTCATTGAGAAAATATAAAGCATTGAAATTTGAAAAGTTATTTAAACATTTATCAGAGTAAATGATAAGGATAAATTCCTTCGACCAATTTGCTGTTTTTTCTAATTATTTCTGGATGTTTACGCATTTTTTCACTTGCCACAAGGTTGAACGATCAGGTGCGGCAGTTGCTAGATTGCTGTTCTGTGACTTGTGCGTTGAAGTTCTTCTCAATATCGTTAAACTTTTTAACAATTATAGTGTACTCACTTGCAGAAAAAGTGAAAATAATCGAACTTTATTTTAAAAATAATGAATGTAGCAATCGGGTTCCGCAGATATTCAATGAATTCCATCCTGAAAAACACCTTTATGGCAAAATTGTTCGCGAGTTAGCAGCAAAATTTCGCAAAACTGGTTCCGTTATGAATAAAAAAAAAGGCAGAGGGAAATCCCTGTAGTAAATGAAGCTATGGAGGTATTCGTATTGGGCCAAGTTGCCATGGATAGTACGCTGAGTACAAGAAAATTAGCCAATGCAAAATTAGCCGGCGTGAATCGTACCAGTGTCCAAAGGATATTAAAAAAACACAAGTTCCACCCGTACAAAATTCAATTGGTACAAGAACACAACGAAGACGATTTTGATCGTCGCTTGCAATTTTTTGAAACTGTGAGTGAACGAGTGGCGAATGATAATAATTTCCTATTTAATGCGTGTTTTTCGGATGAGTGTACTTTCTTTTTAAACGATGTAGTTAATCGTCATAACTGTCGGTACTGGGCTGAGGCGTTTTTCACGAGGTGAACACACAAAACCCTCAGAAATTGAACGTGTGGGCTGGTATTTTTTGAAATTCTATTTTGGGACAGTTTAACGATATTGAGAAGAACTTCAACGCACAAGTCACAGAACAGCAATCTAGCAACTGCCGCACCTGATCGATAAACCTTGTGGCAAGTGAAAAAATGCGTAAACATCTAGAAATAATAAGAAAAAACAGCAAATTGGTCGAAGGAATGTATCCTTATCACTCTGATAAATGTTTAAATAAACTTTTCAAATTTCTCTTTTTTTTTCAACTCTTCTTTTTTTTTAAACTTTTTCTGCAAGTGAGTACACCATAATTGTTAAAAAGTTTAACGATATTGAGAAGAACTTCAACGCACAAGTCACAGAACAGCAATCTAGCAACTGCCGCACCTGATCGTTCAATCTTGTGGCAAGTGAAAAAATCGTCGAAGGAATTTATCCTTATCATTTACCCTGATAAATGTTTAAATAAACTTTTCAAATTTCAATCCTTCATATTTTCTCAATGACTCGACCGATTTTCAAAAACGAAGCGGGAAAGTATAGAGAATAAAAAGCCCTTTTCATTGCGGTACCACTTGACCCCCCTTCCCATTTGAAGAAAGTTGGGGGATAACACCCCCGCTTAGAGGGTTGAAGATTTTGCAATAATTTTTGGGGCAAAAGTTGTCCCCCTCACAAACAAAATTGACGTGTTTTTGGATTTTTTGAAAAAAAAAATATCCTGGCCGTTATGCCTTGCGGAACGTTTTCGATGGGTCACCCTGTATACAGAAACTACTATAAAAATATATTTTTAAAGAGTTTTGTTATGTTTTTTTTAAGTTTTTTTTTCATACTGTGATTTTTCATACTGTAATTCTCTCTATGCATATTTTATTAGAACTTCTCTGGTTTTCCTTATTTATATTAGAAAGGAACTGTATGTATTTTTTACCATTTTCATGTCTCCTTTAATGGCGGCAACATGTAACGGCCACTCTCCATTGAGATTCTTCTTAAATTTCACTTTAGGTTGATTTCTTCTTCTCGTTGCAGGTTGAGCAGCACTGGGTTCAGTTACTTCATAATCGGAATCTTCCGACATATCTAAAACAATCTTATTTTCAAAACCTGTCGAAAAAACCTAGAATATTAGTCTGTCCAAGGAACGTTTCTGAAGGGTGACAGCATAATGCGAGAAAATACAATTTACCTGTAATTAGAATTACAGATAACTGTCACTGTCGTGTAACCTCTCATTTGGTGTCCTGCATTCGCGAACTTCGAGTTCCGGGCTTTACGCCCTGGGGCTACTCGAGAACGGTTCTCAAAGGAGCTGTGCGCGATAGCCTCGTGCCTCCATATGGCGCGGAACATTTCTGGAACTTTATGACTCAATTGAATGGAGTGAGAGTATCGCGTTCTTGAACAGTTCAGAGCTGCTCAACTGCGTGAAAGGAGGACCATAGGAGGACAGCAATTGGGGAGATTTTACATAGATTTTTTTTTATCCGCCACATAGGTATAGACATTTTTTACATGGATGTCAAACAACGTTGCTAAGTTTCGTTTGAACATGGTTTGAACTGATGGTAAAATACTTTGAATAAAAAGATTTAGAAAGGAACATATCAGAAATCTTAGATCGACCGCGACGGGTCTCTAAAATGGCCGACTTAAATTCCGGTTTATCAGTGCCGTTCTAATTTTATTCAAAACGTGTAAAAATATGATGTAGGGTAGACGTGGGTTAGACTCAATAATTTGTTGTTTTATTTTACGTTGTGAATAAATGTTGGTAGTTCTTAAAATTGTTATAAAAATATATCATTTTAATAAAAATAGATAAGTTATAATAATTATTTATTAACGACAAACATCCGATACGCTACTGAAGCAGGTAAGTCAAATTGACGTATCTAAATTCTTTGACATCTAATCTTTGACAAGTAGTAAATAAAAGAAAATATGCAAGAAAAAATATATAATTACTTAATTTTAAGTGAATTTCATAAATGATCGGTTTACTACACGTATGTATATTATACAGGTTGTTAATTTGTTTATTACTCGCGGCAAAAGTTTTATGGTTGAAATATGGCAAGCTCGGCCAGCTCGTCGACAGATGACGCGACGGGACGAGTCGACAGAAAACCCTATAAGTGCACGCGTTCTCAATAGGCAGTGTTGCCATTCTATTCCCCTATAAGTAACTGTCCAGTTAACAACCTGTATAGTCGCTTGCTAGCGAAAAGTTGTTCCATTATTTCCCCCGATTTTTGACCGAGATCTAGCGGACGCTTCACATCCAAATAGTTTACAGTCTTTTTCGATAAATTGCAATAGTGTCACTGTTAATTTATGTTCTGCCATCATTTCCTTCTAGATTTACTACCTCTAAACACCTACCAGTTAGAGAATAAATAATAACATAAAATAAGTTCAGTAAAGACTGACAAATCCACAAAATTTCAAATAAAATTCAAATGTGTCAAATGAATTGTCAAACGGAACTATCAAGAATCCCCACCCTAGAGCCCTACCACCGTCTACCCTGCATGAATACATGGATAGCATTATACTCCTTCATTAATCCTTTTATTTAAAGGTTTCACAAAATAAATATAACAACACGCTTATACAGATACTTTTATATAGTTTATGCAATGAGTTAGGGAGGATTTCGACAGACAAATAATGACAGGAAATACAATTTGTGTGGATTAAAATGACAGACACAAATGTCTCTGTCAGGGATAATCTCCCGTTGGATACTATATCCACTTACAGATATTTGTAAGTGTTTATATTCTATTTATATATTATATATTTGTAAAGCAGTTTTTGAAATATGACCAAACGAATATTTTAGACGAAGAAATTAAGGTTAACAACTATTTCCTTACCGCTAATATCACTTAGAACAATATCTGCTCCGACGTGCACCTTCCCAGAATCTTCGCTCTCGTTATCAGACGAAGAACTCGATTGTTCATCATCTCCTAAAAACTCGTTAATTTCGTTCAAACGCTGTGCACAATTATAAGCGTCCCCGTGACACAAATTTCGTCTCAAAAAATTCAAGTACCTAAAAAAGAAGCAACGCCTGTCAAACAAGAAAATCGTTTTTTGGTTCAAAATATGCAAAAATCGCTTTTTCATTTCAATTTTTTTTTGTTTTAACTATTTTTTAATATGCGTATATACATGGTTGTCCGAACATATTCTGCAGATGAAAATAAGTAAAAAAGTTCGTGTAAATTTATGTCCTAAAATGCGTAGTTTTGGAGATACAGGGTGTAGAAGTTTCGTTTTTATTTTGGTTTTTTCCAAAAGAAGATTTCCGTGATACTTTTTAAAAAACAAAGAAAAATTATTTTACATTTTAGAAAGGTCAGCATAGAATTTTGAACATCCTGTATGATTTACGATTACCATATTTATAGCAAAGTAAGAATAGACCATCTAAAGTAAATACCTAATACAGTTTAGATTTCAGGACAATTCTTGTATTTTTAATAATTTTTTTAAGAAAGCCTGGAAAATATATATTTTTTATTTATTTATTAATATTTCTGAAACTATCGAAACATGTTTACTCATATCTTAGGATTATGTAAAGTGATCTGAAAGGAAGCAAAAAATGCAATAGTATACAGGGTGTTCCATTTAAAAAAATCATCCCAATCTGCTCACACTTTTTTGAGGCATCCTATAGATATTAAAATATTTTCCTGAAATACATCCTCGTGCGTACTTTAGGTTTACACTTAAACAAGGAACTCCAGATGCCCGACGCACTATTGCCAAACCCTGTAGAAAAGTTTCTTTTTTTATTGAAAAAAAAAACTCATGGTCCTGTTTCTGGAATCGAATTATATTACCAGTTAAAATACTTGTACTTATTCCTGGGGACCCTGTATATAGTATTAATCATTCCTAAAATACAACCTTGACTAAATTACTTATTTACTTACCTAATAAGAATGATTTTTTCCTCCTTTAAATTGCTCTTCTTCTTACAATTATCTAAAGCTCTGTTATAAACAGTTTTTATTTCCTCCACATCGCTTTTGGCTTGCTCTTTCAAATCCACAATCTTACACAAAGTGTTTAAACTGTCTTTTAAATTGTTCTTGCACAATTCGTACTCTTTTTCAAAGTATACCTCCGCTTCCTGGTACTGGCCATTGTCTTTATATGTCTCTCCCAAACTGTAGTAACATTGTTGCAATTCTTTGTCGCTAGACCCGATCATTTCTGCCGTTTTCAACATTTTGTGATAATATTCGATGGCTTTAGAGAAGTTTTTCAGATCGCAAGCACCGTCTCCCATTTTTTCGTAAAGCTCTTTCAGTTCTTTTTTGTCGGTTGTCAGTATGATGTCGTCTTCCAATTTACACAATGCAGCAACTAAATGAATTAAGTTAAATATTGATAAAAAAATGGCGGAATAGTTGGCTTGGAAAAGAAGATCGCTGTCATTTTATATATAAAATTATCGCATAATATATACATATAATATTATAATGTATATTTGATATAAAGTTTGATATAAAGTTTGATATAAATTAAACATTTAGTTATGTAATCGAGGGCGCGATTTTTAAATTCTTTGTTGCCAACCATGAACATATTCCGCGCCAGGCTGACTAACTGGAATTTAAATTTCGCGCTGGGTTTTCAGGTGGTAGCTCTGCTGTAAAAAATGTCAGGTTGCCGCATTTATTCATTTATTTCCTGACATTGTCATTTGTTTTGACACTTTAGTTTTGTATTATGAGTTTTTGGTTTAAAAAAATAGTGTTGTGATACTTTAAGCCTTGAAAATGTTTACTAGCAGACCTTGCAGTCAAACATTGTTCTTTTTAGAACCTCTTTTAGTGTACAAGATAGCTTAATAATTAGAAATTATTAGAATATTTTGAAAGGAAAAGTGGTAGCAATGGCCCTTTATGTCCCTTAAGTGCTGTTAAGAAGGTGAGTTTTGTTGATGTAAATTAATAACTGTTTATATATTTATAATTATTTTATTTTTGTTTCCTAAAATATTTTGGTTAAAAGAAAATATATAAAAGTAGGCAACGCTGTGCTGGTGAAGCTTAATCACGTGACTAAAAGTTTATTTGGTATGAACTGTAACTTACCAACTCTTAAGTTCCTCTCAATCAATTTCCTATCTCCAAAATTTGGTGTCTTAAACTTATAGGCCTTTCTCAAGTAAGTCTTGGCTCCAGTAAAATCAGCTATTTTTATTAAAGTGTCTGATTTAGCTAGTAATGCAGCACAAACTAATTCTACACGTTTTGTACTTAATTTTTCTACAAATATAGAATTTTAAAGTATATCATATCAAACACTTTAAATTTCACACTAACTTACTTGCAATCTCTATTGCCAAATTAAATTGCTTGATAGTTTCTTGATATTTTTCCTGTTTGTCAAACAATGAAGCCATTGCCATTCTTCCTCGATACATTTGCTCATACAGTTCATGTTTCACACAAATTTTTATACTTTTTTCATATAAATTTAAAGATGTCCCGTATTCACCTAAATTTTCTTTTACTAAACCTAAATTAGCAAAAAGGCGCGCCAACATGTCCTGCTTTTCTATATTTTCTGGAAGGTTTTCGCATTTCTTCAAACTTTTCATAAAATACTGATATGCCTGAATCAAATGCTTCTTGTGATCCTCACTGACTATCTCTAAATACCATGTTAAGTACATGTGACCTAACTGAGCTAACGCTCTTTGTTGTTCTAATATATCGTTCTCTTGAATGGAGACATCTAAGAAATATCAATTATAAATTAAAAAGCAAACATCAGTAAACCAAAGCACTCACTTAAATATATCTTAAAGTGTTTATAAGCGTTTTCAAATTCGTGTAGACCCATATATGCTTCACCTATACCTCTATTAGCTTGAGCAAATAAAATCAATTTGTTATCTGATTTGTATAGATTAGAAATGATTTCGTATTCCTGAATAGCTTTCTTAAATTTATCTTCTGATAGGTAGTATTCAGCTAGATCTGTACAAGCTGAGATATAAGCAGGATCGTTGCCAAAGGCTTTTTGTTTTTTCTTTAACAATTCTAAAAGGGTAACGTCTATATTAAGAAAAATAATGTTAAATAATATTGCAACAAACGTTACTTTTCTCTTCCATTGTTGTTGGTTATAACAAGCACGATATATTAATGGCTATTCCGGTACATTTTTGGTATTAGATAATCCTTTTATAGTTTATGCTTAACAAACATAGATTTAAACATTTCTTATCTTATATAAATGTAAAATAAGCGCGGTATTTTAATAACAAAACAATGTTTAGAAGACAAGTAAATATGGTTAGAACTCAGAATTCTTCTTCTTTTTTTAATTCATTTAAAGGCCTAGGCTACTAGGACTATCCGGCCTATTAATAGGGTTACCACTCTCTACACTGATATTAGAGATGTGGGGTTCTAGAAACAATTATCGATATACATCGATTCGATTCCATAATATCCAGACAAGGATGGGTGTGTGTGTACATTTGAACTATTATTTTTTTGCGCTTTGATCAGGGATGGACGCAAAAAAAAAAACAAATTTAAGAATAATAAAATATCTTATTCTTATAGGAAACAATTCATTGATTTTATTTCGAAAATGTATTTAGGTTGTAACAGCAAACTAAATTAAAACAATATGTATTCAATTAATCATTATTTATGATTTATTGCACTTAATATCTAATAATAAAATAGCACCATACAAGATTTAAATTCATGGAAATGTCGCGTAATATACAGAAACATAAATAAACGTAAACAATTAAAACTGACCTGGAAAAATAATATACGGAATACTTTTAAGTAATACTTATAAATGCATAAAGTTATAAATTATAAAATAAAGTAATTTTAAGTTATAAGGCTTGTGGGCTTGTGCTGTATCTTCTGTTCTTGAATGGCTGTCCTAGGCGGGAACCTATAGTTTCTACGTGAAAACCAATTCTAAGAAGGTTGTTGTGATCTAGGATTTTTCTACCATCAAATATATAAGCCGGCTTCATCATTTGATCGTAGATCGCCTCATAATCTAGAGTCTGTAATTATAAAATATAAGAAATGAACTACCAATGTCAAAACTAAGTCTGTCCAACGAGTCAAAGAAGATTTCGACAGACGTGAATTAAAATGACAAATACAACTGTCACTGTCAGGGTTCTTTTCCTTGTACAAACTAAAATAGCATTTTTTCTCATTCTCAACTGCAAACTCATCTGTTATATCAAATTTTATAGAAACAAGAAGTCAATATGACGCAAAAGAAAAGAAAAATAATTTCATTTAACAAATTGGGACTGAAAATTAAGAGATATAAGGTATAAAACAACTTACCACAAATTCGTCCCATTCTGTACACAAAATAATGGCATGGCAGTCCTTGGTGGCAGAATAGGCATCCTTGAAAATTGATAAGTGACTTTCAATGTGTTCAGGTGTGATTCCCACATACTTCAAGTCTTCATGGATTTGAGAATTCTCCACCTACAGAAATATCAAACTTATTAATACAAAAAAAACATTTTGGCATTGCGAGACCACTGATAAGGATCCACGGAATCCGTAATAATATCTATTTAAACATTTACCTTAGGATCGTAGATACTAATTGACGCTCCCTCATCCAGAAGAGTCTTTGCTACATATATCGCTGCACTTTCTCTAGTGTCTCCCGTGTTTTTCTTGAAGGCGAAGCCCAATATGCAGATTTTCTTACCGCTGACCGTGTTTAGCAGGGATTCGATCACTTTGGCGGTGAATCGGTGTTTTTGGTGTTCGTTCATGTCGATCACGCTCTGCCAATAAGCAGCTTGCTAAAGAAAACCAAAGAAAAAACTGTGTACTCTTAACTGTAGATATATTAGAAATCTATACTGTGACTGTAAGGTTCTACAAATATTGTCACTAAAAAACAAGCTTAAAAATCAAAATTTATGATTTATATACAATAAAACACTAGATTCAGAATGCAGGGAGATGAATATCTTAGTGGTGACCTCACCATGTCACTTTGCTTGTTTGAATACATTAATTGGTATAGTCACCACCGTAACTATTGTAATCGCAAAACATTTTCCGATGCACGTCATCAATCATATCGAAATTGACACTAAAGTCTATAAATCAAAATAATCTAAATAAAATTTTGGCAAAAATGTTTAAATTTGTGTGTTGATACCGAGCAGCTCTTAATTTTACTTTATAGAGCAAACGATTGTAACAGATATTTTATTTATATTAAAGCTGAAAAAATTATTTAAACCGAATTGCGCCGTGTTCAGCAATGTTGTGCTTTATTATTTGACAATTATCCTAGTGTCAGTCATTACTTTGTATAATATCGTGTTGTTGTTGAATCTTTGTGAGTAATTCTCGCTAACAGTTCTTTTAAAAACTAAATTTTCGAGTTTTTGTATTCCATTTCTTGAAATTGTGTGTTGAAAATAATATGCCAAAGCATTTAAACAGTCGAAGCAAAGAGCTTGTAGCTTCCCTGTTTTTTTTTTAAACTATTTTGAACGAGGACGTCACAATAAAGGTCCTTTATTACCCTAGACTGCAGTCAGAAAAGTAAGTTTTATTGATAAGCACATTATACCACTTTCAAAGTTAGTTTTTATTAAATTCTGTGATTATTAGTTTGTGCATTAATAGCACCCTCTTTGGGGTGCCTATATGTAAGGTTTTGCCTATATGTAATAAGTAAAATGAGCTATAAAACAAATAAATCAATTAATCACTAAAATATTAGTTATTAAATTAAAAATAAAACGTAAAACTCTTTAAACTAAGAGTCATCTCATAAATCCATCACAATCTGGCAGCGCTGTCGCCATCGCTAGTCACTAAAGTTGATCGCGTGCATCGGAAATTGTTTTGCGATTACCAATTCTATCAATTCCCAATTTTCCCTTGGGTTATAATGTCTATAAAAAAAGAAAACCAACTCACCTGAGGTAGATTGAGACACTCGCAAATGTAGACCAGGTTGAGAATGTCCTTTTGGAAACAGCTCCCGCCGAAACCCGTAATTTAAAATAAATACATTTAATTAAACCAGTCCCAGATAATAATAACACAAAGAACAAGAAAACAGTTCAAATTTACAGAAAAAAGTTAAAAGTGACGTGCACAAAAATGAGTTAGTTTTGCATTATTATTATCACATATTAATGTTATTACTAACGGTAACGATACACGTGAAATATAACTAGAATTAGGCCATATAAAATATAAATAAGCAAATTCATATAGGTTTGGTGCATTTCAGTTGATTTCAAAACATTCCGACCGCGGCGCTGTATACGGCAGAAAGCAGAAATTTTCGCCATGTATTTCGGGCCGTCCCGGTTACAGTTCATGGTGATCGCATTAAAATAATATTGAAATCGTGTCTTTGTCATAATATTTAAGTATTTTAATTTCTTACTAGTGCAGTTATTGAGACTATAAAACACTCAGGTACGAGGTTTGTGTGATGTAACGCTGTTTCGGGTAGTAAAAAATAAGTGAAAAAGAATTCGAACAAGGCGTCGTGTCGTGTTGTGACAACTTCAAATGTTAATAAAATTGCCGAAAAAATGTTAACGTGTAAAGGAGAGCGTAATTAGGGCGTTGTTGGGTGCAATAACTGTCAATAACTCAACTTTCCCGGATATTCAACTCTCCCGAAACAACATTTTATAGCTTCATAGTTTCTCACACCGATTTGATCAAAAGCAAAAATGGATTCAAGCACTTCGTCGAAACAAGTGAGTAAACAAAGTGCTCGTTACATAATCAAAAAAATAAATAGACATATACTATGAGAGGATAAAATATAATTTGCAATATTAATGGTATACTTTTTTGTCAGTAATATTGTATTAGTAATATTTCTACATTGATGTCTTAAATTTAATCTAGTTATATTTCTAAAATAACGTTTAATGAAACGAAGTGACTGTTATACAAAAGAAACCCACTTACCAATGGAAGCCTGTAAAAATTTGGGTCCTATTCTGGAATCGAGCCCCACAGCTCGGGCTACCTCGGCTATATCCGCTCCTGTAGCTTCGCAAACAGCGGAAAGAGAATTTATACTTGATATTCTTTGAGCTAACATGGCATTGGCAGCCTGAAATACAATATAACAAATTCTTGAAGTCCGTCTCTGTTTTTTACTTGTACAGCATTGTCACCGATTAAGTATATTATTATTAGATATTATAACTAGTTTTTTTCTTTGTTCTTTGTGTTTTTTGCTTCCGCCGACGGAGACATACTTTCCGAAACTTTAAGCATTTTTTTGTCCGTTAGACAAATTGGTTTGCTAACAATTAGGGTTCGAACTCACTGACGACCAGGTCGCAACGACCTGGCCGTCGGCTGGCAAATATACTATATTTTATAGCTATATATATATAATATTTTATACTATATTTTATAGGCAAATATACTATATTAGTTTATAGCTATATATAATATATATAGCTATAAACGCAATACATCCGGTATTGCGTTTATAGCTGCGGCCAGATGAACGACCAGTTTCAACAGAGTTGTCAGATCTAACGATTTTTTACGTTTTACCAATTAGAAAATAGAGAACAACGGCATACGGTCAAGTCGGCCGCTGCTGGCACGTATACGTAGACGTAAAGCATCTTTTACGTGTATAAAAAATAAGAGATATAAGAAATGCGCATGCGTACGTAAACGTGTACGTGTTTGTAGGCCGACTCGACCGTATGCCGTTGTTCTCTAATATTGTTTCAGAAAGAATTAAGTTTCAGAAATGTTATAATATCCGAGTTAACTAAAAAGCGAAGTTGCTATTCATGAGCTTATTAAATGTTCTAATATTAAATACTGCATTTAAAATATTCTTGGATTTATCGTTAATAAATACTGGTGTGGTAAATGGAGTAAGTAAAATCTCCATCCCCAACTATACGATGATGTCGATATTTCCATGTTTTTCAAATCCGGGATGCCTGCTATTCCATCAGTCGTTTCATAACAGAATATTCTACATCCTACGTTTATGCAATTTAATATGTGTAGAATGAGACATGTAACTCGTGATATTTTCAGCATTATATCAATAAAGGACAAAAACAGTATTGTTTCTAAAGGTGCGTCCAGACTTAGGCATTTTAGCCCGAACGAACCGAGCGCGCACGAACAAGCAGAACAAATAGGCCGAACAAAAAGCATTGTGTACGCGCGACCGACAAAAAGGGAGATATTCCGTTTCTTTTTTCTACTGATATGGACTTCTACTGATGGCTCTTATCGACTTTAGAAGTAAACATATTAGGGCCATCGTAAAAAGAGGTCGTGTCAGACACTGGCTTTAAATATAAGCAGGTAGAAAGTTTGGCTTCCAGTTTAAATACTTCTATTTTTATGAATGTTTAAGTTACTTTTACTCTTAATTTTTTTAAAAAATAATGTACCTAGTAGCGATGGGAACTATCGAATGAATTAGACTATCGAATTGTTAATGAATGAATGATTTCAACTATCGAATGGTTTTATTCGAATAAAATCATTCATTCATTTGTATAGTAAAGCATATGTGACAACCTCGCCGTGCGACTAAATGGTTATCGTTGAGCCACGACTATCGAATGATTTTGATAAATGAAATTTAGTATTCCTTTGATTTTTGTATGCGTCAGTGCTTATTAGTTCTTCCAAATTTTTATAACTTCGCCGTATAAATACTGTGCTATTTTTGCGTTTATTAAAATAGTTAAAATACTAAAATAGTAGTTATTTTTTAATTTTATTTATTGACGATTGTGTGCATGTGCAGGTGGTCAAAATTTTTCCGAAAATTTGTGTGGTTTTCCGTAGTCCGATCTTTCAATTATTTAATTTTATATGGTATATGGCTATAATGGGAAATTTTAAGAAGTAGCAATTTTTAAGAGAGATGAGATGAACTTACAATTAATTTTAAAAATACATATTTGTATTTTAGATGTTTTAATAATATGAATTAGTTGAACTTAATAATCATATTTAAGTAATGTAGTTAAGTAAATGGTTATCGAACTCAAACTATGGGGTGAGAAAATTAAAATAAAAGTTTTACACGTGCCAATTTAAAAAAAAAAGTTAACGATGTTTGTATTTTGTTTATGCTAATTCTCTTACATGTACTATTTTGCGAAGAAATATTTCATTTATTTTTTAAAGTAAATGCCAGTAAAAGTAAATATAATTTTTAAATAGTAATATAAAGCACCTAATATAAATAATTTTGATTTCTAATTTTTTATTTATATTTTCCTTCCATTACACTGAATGCTTAGAAAATTAATAAATGTTTATATTTCATGATTTTAAAATTTGTTCTTAATATAACAAATTAGTTCTGTAATTATTATTATTTAATAAACCAACGTTGCCACACACAAAAAATTTAGAGACTATATTATTTTTAAATAGGATCTAATATAAATAATTTTGACATCTAATTTTTTGTTTATATTTTGCTACTACTTAAAAAAAATATTTATATTAAATGATTTTAAATTTTGTTGGTAATGGGTATAACAAATTATTACTGTTATTATTATTTATTAAACTAGTCTTTGCTTAAAAACATTAAAAATCATTTTCCTACATCCAAAATAACAAGTATTATTGCAGTGTAACAACAGAATATTAATAAAAAAATGCAGAATATATAGACATACTAACCTTAACCAAAGTTTACAGAATATTCTGTAAACTTTGCCTTAACTAACTAAAGCCAAACATTAATATTCTTTGCTAATATCAACTAATACCAAAATATGGCAACAGCTCCCTTCATAATGTATTTTCTGTGTAAATACTAGCACCTCAATAAAAAAAATAATGTGTCCTTATCTATATCTGACTCCGCAAAAAATTAAAGATGCCGGCTTCTTTCATAGCATTGCCACCGACCGCTGTCGGGTTTCTCGGAAAGAAACCTACGTCGCCGGGCGACAACTAAAATTCAGTTAATATTTTATTATAATCGATCCTGACGAATAAATGAATTTCATAAATGAATGAATTTTATAAATGAATGGTTTTTGCTGCCGAATTACTAGAATACAATATTTCAAGGCAGATGACGGATCTATTCGATAATTTTTATTCGAATAGTTTTCAACGAATGTTTTCTTACTAACTATCGAATTATTCGAATGAATTGCAACTATCGAATGTTTCGATAGTATTCATTCGATAGTTCCCACTACTAGTACCTAGTAGAAATATAGTCTAATGGACCCTGTTTGAAAAACGTTAAATTAAATATAATATTTAAAATACTAATTATATATAATATATATATTATAATTTATATTAGTATATATTAGTTATATATTTATATTAGTTATAATTAACAGGTATCATACCAACCATAAATAGAGTATGTCATATAAAAATGTTTTGAACTTTTACTAGAATCGATCCTTGATAAAAAAAGGGACTAGATGTAAGTTTCCTTTTGATCCAGTCTATATACTATTTCTTTGGATTTTCTGCACGTGTGCAAGAACTACACTAAAACACTATGTCTTATAGAAAATAAAATATTGTGCGTTGAATTTGAGGGATTTCATTTGAAAAATTATTAATTTGGAAGAAAACCGGCAACAAGCGGCAGAAAATATTAATATTTTAGTGCAGTCTACTGGTCGCAACGACCAACGGACGGCCAGGACGTTAGTGTGCGCGGTATCATTTGATTTAATGGTTTTAGAGGTAGCAGACCTGGTCGTCAGTGTGTTCGAGCTCTTAGTCTCCGTTGGATTAACGCCAGCAGTGTTTACAAAAAATAACTATTTTATTTTGTAGATTTCCTTTAACTGAACTTTTTTGAAGACACCATGTTATTTTTTTGTACAATAATAATATTCGTGCTTATAAAATAAACAAAGTAACGACACGTTTCTTCAAATTATTTAATAAAAAATACTTCAAATATTGACGCAAACCATGTTTAATGTGCAACTTTAATGGGGATTACTTTAAAAGCGAGTATTTGTTTCAAATAATTGCTTCCCTGAAATAAAAAGTAGGAAAATTTTAAGTACATACGCATTAAATAGGTACATATTTAAAAAGAGATTAACAAAATATTTACTCACAAAGACCTACCATTATAAACACACAGTAGTTATTTAATTTATATTAAAATATAGGTATTTGAATATTTAAAAGATTTAAATTTTAACCAGAATTACATAAATACATAATTTATAATGCTAGCAAAAAAAATCATATTTTTATATCTTCAAACACACCTTTTCTATAAAATTCATTATTAAGACTGTATACATAGTCTTTTTTACAAAATATATTTTCTTTGTTTTTAGAAGATAACTTATTTTACTTTATTTTTTATTATGATTTGATAAATATTAAATAGAATGTATATAAAAATGTCATACAAAATCGTAAAACTATACATGTATATCGATTTTTCAAAATAGTATATTATTCCTTTATCTACAATTTAAAAAATCAAACTTACCAATTTTGAAAGTTCACTGGACCATGTATTGGTTGTAAGAATTCTTTTCCTGGGAATCCAATGTTCATAAATTTGGCACAACTCTTCTATTGCTGCTTCACCAGCGGGTGACTCTTCACCTCCTATAAGTACTCTGTCTGCGTTCAGCAAATCATTTATGGCAGTACCTAAAAATCACAATAATTCATGTTATATAACAATAACAACAGCTAGTAATAAATAGCGTTAAGTCTGTCTAACCTGACGGGTAAAACGTTATATGACTAAAATATGTTAAATAATGTTTTTTCTATTCCCAAAAAATGTTTTATAAATATACAAAAAATAAACATGTTTGTTTTTTAACTTTACCTTCAGCTAAAAATTCTGGATTGCTCAAGATCTGGTACGAAACTCCAGGTCTTTGATTAGCCTTAAGGATTTTCATAATGCTTTCTGCAGCATTTACTGGCACTGTACTTTTTTCCACCACAATTTTGTTACTCTGAGCTACATCGGCTATCATTCTAGCCGCTCCTTCCACGAATTTCAAGTCGGGCGCTCTTCCCTAATGTTAAAATATGTTGCAAGTAAAATTTATGTCCCAATTTTATTATATAAAAAAGTATTAACCACACACACACACACAATCAAAAGCAACAAATTTATTTACTTTTTATAAATCACACTAGTTAGATATCTGATACTGAAATTTTAATGTCCACATATTGGGAGTTAAAATCATGTTAAAATAACGAAAAAGTAAAACTGAAAAAAAAAACGGGATTATCCATTTTAGAATAACCAATTTTTTTTAAGAAGAATGCATTTTCCTCTAAATGTCAATAATAAAAGTTTTTTTTTTCTCTATTGTAAAGACAATCTGGGAACATATTACAATAAATATGAAAGTCAGGGCGTGATTAATTTCATTTTTAAAAAATTATTTTTTTTTAATTAATTATTAATAATTATAATATAATTAAAAAAAAAATATCGATATTTTTCAACATCCCTAATTTTAAACAAATGAATAATCAAGACTCCAAAAATTTTTAAATTCCTATTTTCTTTTCATTTCAGTTTATCTGACCATTCAAAAATAAACAAAATTTTTTCCTTCCTTCAGGTAAGTTTTATTCTATTAATTTATTGTTTTCCGACGATAATTTCAAGGCTATCTAATTGATATTTAATAATTTTGAATATGTAATCATCTTTTAATTCAAAAGTAATTAATACAAGGTTTAACTGAGCTAATAGACAAAAATATTCTTACCTTGCCATTACCAAACGTCTTTGTTGGCGTATTGACTGATATAAAGATGAGATCGGCCTCCAAAATTGCCGCGTTACAATCATGAGAAAAAAACAGATTTTTTCCTCTACATGCTTTCACCACCTCGTCTAGTCCCGGCTATAAAAAATTGATAAAAAGATAAATAAATGATAAAAATTACTTCCTAAATAATCCTATCTTGAAAGATGAACTTTCTTACCTCATAAATAGGTAATTTATCGCTGTTCCATTGCGCTATTCTTTCCTTGCTTTTATCCACCACCGTTACTTTGATTTCGGGGCATTTTAAAGCTATGACACTACAAGTGGGACCCCCTACGTACCCAGCTCCCAGACAACATATATTTTTTACAACCATATTGTACAAGGTTTATTTTTTAATAAGAATATCTTAAGTACTTCTTGTTCTAAAAATTTATAATAAGAAAAAGTTTTTAATAGACTTTTATCTCTTCTAATCAAATATCACTGAAGTGAAATATTTCAAATTATACTTCTTGTAGATACTATAAACTTAATAAATCTTATCAATTCAAAAAAAATATACTGACTTCTAAGAACTTATACACTTCTAGTAAAAATAGTGCTTGTTATGAAACAAATTGTATTAGATTGAACGATAAAACAACATTTAGTAAAGATAATTACCTAATTCTTACCTGAAACTGCTAAGAAATCAGTCCGATTCTACAAATTAAATCCTTTTGGATATGAAAACAATCCACGTAGAAGACGCGTTAGTTAAATAATCTACGTGGAAGTAACAAAAAAACGAGACTCATTTGGCATTGAACATTATCGCGTCTTTAGCTATAAAATTACCATCAGATTACTTTTCCCGATAGTGAGAAAATCCCTTTTAATCTCTTTTAAATAATTCGTTTACGTGTACACTTGTTTTATTTCCGTACATCACATCGGCTTTTAAAAGAATATTTTTAAGGTTATGGTCCTTCCCGTCCTTCTCCTTCTATTATTGGATTTTAATACCTTCTATAAAATGTTCTATATAATTTTAATTAAATAAAACAAGACACTTTCATTAATAACATTTGAATAAAATATAAAGAATGATTTGAATTCATATTTTAAAGGTAAAATTTATAAAAATTGTTAATTGTGTTAGGCAACTAAAAATACACGTTTTTTTTACATAAACGTCAATTGTCAACACTAACACCACAGCTAACACTAACCTTACTTGAAAATGGTATCATGGTTGGCGCCGGTCGGACGTGAAAGACGGTTGAGCGTAAAAAAATCCTTTTTCTGAGATAGAATTTAATTCAGGTTCCAATTTCCCATTGTTGTTAGTTCGTACTTGTTTTTGGTGAGTGTTTTCCATTTTATTAAGTAGTTTTAGTTTTTTGCTTATATAATCCTAGCCTTAAAATCCTGAGAAAAACGTCTAATTCGGATGACAGTAGCAATAAAGACGCAATTAAAAAACCCAAACAGAAACAAGAGATGAGACATTTAAAAGGCAAAGAGAGTATATTCAAAAAACCGCAAAGAACAGCTCCTAAAAATTACATTACCAGGTTTGTCACGTATCCTTACACTATTCAGTCTTTTATTTATTGTTTTTAATTCTAACAGAATGCCAGACTTTAAGAAAAACCCTCACAAATGGACTAAATATTCTTTAGAGGATGTACAAGAAATCACAGATGAAAGTAACAAAAAATCTGCTATGGATTTTCTTAAACAACTTGCTAATAGGAGAAAGTTGGAGCAGGGTTTGATGGAAGACGAAAAAATGGACGATTTACCATCAAAAATAGTTTTTAATAAGCATATAAAAAAGAATTCTAATGACCAAGGTATGTTAGATTTAATAATATTGTATTTCTTATTAAATAAGTATTGCAGAAAAAGTATCAGAGACACAAAGCACAGAATCAAACAGTGAAAAATCACAGTTATCTTTCAATCACTCAAAAGTAATTATGCCAGAGTACAATATAGGACAAAAAGTACCCAGAAAGAACAGAAATTTAAAGAGAAACAAACCAGAGAAAAGTAATGAATTGAGGCTGGATCATTTAGATTTTGAGGATGAGTAGTTCTATAGAAAAAATAAAACTAATTTTAAGGGTATATCAATATAAAAATAATATATATTTATTGTGTAGGGTTACAAATCCTTAACGATAAAATAAAATCTTCACCTAAAAGAAATAAATGCGTGTTACTAGCAAATAAACCATGTATATCCTGATTAGGTAAATTGAAAACTTGCTGTTGAGCGATATTTTTTATTCTTCTACCTGTCGTGCGATTTCTTAATTGCACAGATAAAAGAGGTTTGTTTTGCTTGTAGATAAATATATGACCGGATGTTTCACAGATTACTGCATATTCTAAATTCGGCGAGCATGTTACAAACTTTCTATTCTGTTTAGAAGCCTTAAAAAGAATTTTTGGAAATATTAATTTGAAAATTATAAAGTACTTTGTTTACCTGCACATAACCAAATGCCAACAAGGTGCCTTCATGTTTAATTTCAAAATTTCCACTTTCCAAAAATGGCTGCCATAGACAGACATCAACATCGTGTCTTATTCCTAGAGCTCGGGAATGATGTGAATTTAAATACGGTTTCAGAATCACTTGATGTGATCCTAAATGTATCTTGTGAGTGGTTGAGTTAGTAATACTGCTTATTCTTGAAAATGTTTCTGATTTATCTGACTCAAAGTCACATTCTTCAATTTGCTGGGAGTTAAATGTCGTTCCTGATTGTGGTGTAGTCTAGAATTACTCTATTTATTTATGTAGGTAATTTAGGAAATAAGACACTTACTTCTGTTTGCTGGCCATCAGATCTAAATCTTCCAACCGTATCATTAACTTGGTCTATTATACATGAATTTAAAACGTACTCTCCTTTGGTATCACCTTTAACTAATTCATTCCAAAATTCAGAATTTTCTTGTTTATTCAAGTTGACCACTAAAAGATTATTAGGTTCAACAGTCCAAGTAGTAAGATTTGGATCAATTTTCTCATGCAACTCTCCAGCAAGTAACACTTTTGTGCCATACTCTATATTAATTTTATCAACCTCAGTTTTTACATTTATCAAAGTTTTTTCAGCGTCTTCAGGCAAAGAAAATTCAACCGATATATCTTCTAGAGTTTGAGACCATTTGTAATCTTTTGTTGTTGAATTTGATGATGTATTATCTTCCTCAGTGTTAACAGGATGTTCAGAGTTTAATTCAAACCTTATATCATTCTCCGATACTATGTAAATATGATCACCTTCTTCCTCTAAGTGTAAATACTGTATTTCACCTTTTGTTTTAAGTCGTCTCAAAGCAGTTTGGCCCCATGAGTCACTAACATCCTTTATTTCCTTGAATGTTAACCAATGAATCACAGAAACGAATCTTTCTATTGGATCTTCTTCAATATGCAGAAGAAGCACATGTAATTGATTACTGCTTTCATGATACATTGCATCCGTAACAAGAAAACCCTGTTCTTCGTTATCAAGAACTTTTCCAGCAAACAGAGTTTCAAAAGAATCATCATCTTTCTTGTCTCTTGTACCCAATATGTATATTGTTCCCATTCCATCTGAAACCACTGCTAATTGGGGACTAGCAAAACAAAAGGTTACATTATAATCTCCTGATTTTTGTTCCCTTGGTCTTGGTATAGAATAGACAGTGATGGGATTTATTAAATCATGAGTATAAGAGTCAATATAAGTTTTCTGAACGTTAAGACTCTTGTCAATGAAATATACTGAGTTAAATCCATCGTATTTATCGGATATTAAATGGTTGTGCAATCCGAACAGTTTTGCGTGTAAGAAACTGTATTGACTTGAGTTTAATAGAATTTTGTCAACTGGTGTTTCTAAATTTTTTCTGGAAACTGGTATTTCTTCAAGTGAAAGTTTGTAGCCATCGAAACTTGAATCTAGCAGTAATCTATTCGGTTTAATTTCTAAGACACTTGGTGTTGTAGAAGTCATTTTTGCAATCGAAAACGATCGTAAAACGATTTGTTTTAATTGTTTTTAATTACATTAGTAAAATAGTAAAATTACTAAAATTAGAAATTAAAATTAAGGTTATGTTATTTGTCAAATTAATTAGAGATGAGATAAGTTATCGATATCGATTATATTTACGAGTCTTTGGTAACCAAGGATGAGTATTTTTTACGCGTAGTTAAGCTAACGCGAATTTAATACTCATTTCTATAGAAAGAAGACTTACCAGCTGATTAATAAAGTAACCTCTCCAAAAAATAAATTTAAAAACAAACAGAAGCTCTCCAGAAACAATATTAAAATTTGAAACGCAAGATTGTGTTTTTTGTATTATATAATACTTACTCTTATTATATAATTAGGTCTTAAATTAATGTAAAGGTAGAATAAAAACAATGTTGAATCAAATAATTTAATAAGTAATAGATCATAAATATTATGAGTTTAATAAATCACCATTTCAGGTCATAATATAAACTATGGATATAAATTAAATACTTTTAACAATATTCTCACAAGCACTTTCTACAGTAGGATATTGAAACTTAAAACCAACCTCTTGAGTTCTTTCTGGCAACACTTTCTGGCCTTCGGTGATCATTTTCGCCCTTTCTTTGCCTAATATCACGTTAAACACTAATTTTGGTGTGGGGATATATGCCGGCCTTCTCAAGGCTTTAGCAAAAGCCTATAAAAATAATTTAATATAAAAAACATTTAATACAGATGACTAAATGACTTACAATAGAAAATTCCTTGTTTGTGCACGGGTTTGGAGCAACCCCATTCAATACACCTTCAACTTTGTCGTTTTCTATAGCAAAAATAATTAACTTGACTAAATCATCTATATGTATCCACGGCATGAATTGTTTTCCATCTCCTACCGGTCCTCCCAATCCCAGGAAAAATGGAAAATAAAGCTGTTTAATCATACCTCCATCTTTACCCAATACAACTCCACTACGTATTGAGATAACCCTACAGTGATTCTTTGATAGACTGTCTAAGCTCGTGGCTTTCTCCCATTCCAAAACAAGTTTAGAGAAAAAGTCAAACGGTTCTGTTTTGCTACATTCTGTATATTCTAAATTACAGTCTGGTTTATAAATTCCTACACCCGACATGGTAACAAAAGCCTTGGGTTTGACTGAGGCATCGTTTATTGCTTTGGCTAGGGAAGCGGTGGTATTTACGCGAGAACTGACAACATTCTGCTTAAATCCCGGTGACCAACGCTGTTTAAAATCCATAACATTCTGTCCTAAGAAACAAAGTACAGTCGTAATTCTTTTAATCAAATATTTTACATCTACCTGCTAAATTAACAACAGCTACTGTATCTTTCGGTAGACCTGCATTATTTAACTGGTTCCACGAGATATGTTGTGGGCCCGGCATTCGAGATACAATAGTAAATCCATAGTTCTTATTCTGAAGAGCGGTTCTTAAATGTTTTCCGACAAAACCAGTTCCTCCTCCTATAACAATTTAATGAATAGATATTTGAAATTTCCCTTTTTTCGAAAACTAACGTACCTATAAGAACGTTTCCCGACATCTTAGATAAGTGTAACTACTACCTATAATTTTTAAACATAAAGACGTTTCTTTAATAATAAAATTTCTTTCATAATAAACACCAGATTCTCTTGCTGTACTTGTTTATTTTTGATGTTTTCTTTGTCTAATACTTAACCATAGATTATAATTTAGATATTCTCTTCTTATTAGTTTTACGGCTTAAATTGGCAGGACTATACGGCCAATACTGGCCGAATGACCTATATAAGTTCAAACCAATTAAAGGAAAAGAAGAAAAAATTTATATCAAATCTATGGGTGTTTGTATTTCGAGCCATAATTAAAAAAAAGAAGAACATTACCTTTATTCTGTGGTTATAGTTCTTTTAAGACCTGATATTCGAAAAAGAAGAAGAATGCAGGTGGCGCCATTGTTGAAAAGTGAGAAAATTTGGAACTAAAATTTTTCCAAGTTTGCCAAGATATTAGCGAAATCCTGTAACTAATCAAAAGCAATATTTTTGTAAGTCTAAAATAAATTGAGCCGTTGAGCCGTTACAAAATCATGATAAATCTAATAAACATTTGATAAACTTTGTTTCAGTAGAATAAATAACATGTTTTCTTTTAGACACACCATTATTTATGCGGCAAAAAATGACCATTCAGTTTTACATTTACAATTTACATATGTTCAGTCTGACAACGTTAGCAGTTAGCAGCACATTTCCGTTGTTAGCAGTGCCATGCATATCTCAATTTTTATAATTTTTTGATAGAAAAAGTGATTTTTCTGGGCACTATTTTAGTTTATTCTGTTCCTTAAGACCAGTTTAATCTGCTGAAAATGTAAGTACTTTTTATGTTACCTATTTTCTATAAATTTTTTCACTTTCAAATATTTCAATTACATCATCATTAAAAGCTTATATTTTTCCAATTTTCATACTTTTTTTTTCAAAATCGAGTATATGGAAATATAAAATATAGATACATACTTTGATGTCCCTATTATACAATCAAAATAAAGTTACTTAGAATATGGCTTCATTTAGATTTGATATTTTTTCGGCCATTTTTTATTGTTGAATTTCAAGATGTTATTTTTATTCCTCAAGATAATTTTTTAGGTGTTTGCTCGTACAGACAATCGAGTATTTTCTACGTCTTTTAGAATAATTCAGTGTTGTATACCCAAAGGTGCCCCCATTCTCCACAATTACATAATACTTTCAGATTGCAAAAAAAACGCTTTTAGGTTTTAACCATAGGTTTTAACAGACACTGTCGTCATATTATGCTAGTCAAATTTGCAATGATTTAAAATGCTTTAATAATTATAATTTTATTTTTTTTAGGAATGCACACCCAGCACATAAAGACCACTTAAAAGAAGAGACTTGGCTCGCCCCTTATATAATTCTCATGTTTGGCTATCATTCTGGTTTACGAGATTGGTTTTACATTATCCGATTAAAAGTAAGTTTATTTTATTATTCAAGGTAATTTTAATAAATTTATTAACTGGTTATTAACAGACTCACCATATTTTTAAGATATATTTAACATTAATACAAAACAAAAAAAACAAGTATTATAACATACCTAATTATTAAAATGTAGCATTATTTATTTCTTTTTTACAGATTTTGTACAACAAATCCATGGATGTATACTGTTCCAAGGCAGTACATTTACCTTTTGATGAATATTACGAACAATGCATCAGAACTTTACAAGTATATCTATAATTTTATTTCTTTCGGGTAAATATATTTTTACTGGTATTTAATGTTCATCAGTAAATTTCATCATTTTTAAATTTAAGCAGGAAACATTTTCCCATGAGTCTCTGAGTTATATTTTGCGATGGTTCCTTATTATCATGGACAAATTCAGACCATCTAGTTTTCTTTTTGGGTCAATTTTTGGCTTTTGGTCACTTTTCTTTCTTTTTGGTAGAATACCATCTACATTTTTTTTGGTAGAATACTATCTGACACCATAAGAAATGGTGTCATTCTCATACTTTTCTGCTTGTGTAGTTTCTTGTACAGAATTTTAGTTTTCATGGATTCATTTTCATGTATTTTTTTTCAGATTCTTTGCCATGAATTGCCATAATTTTTCGGTTTTTGTTGGTTTATTTTGCCTGTGTTTAAATACAGGGTTGTTTACCACATATGACATGGAGTATTGTAGCTAAGCGATTAGATTTTTACAAATTGTAAGTTTTGGATTCGTTGAAGGTCTATTAGAGCTACAGTTTAAAAATATTTTTACAAGATACAGAGTATCCCAAATAAGTAAAAAATATTATAGTAGTTGTATTTTTTTAAATGGAACACCTTGTATATTATTTTATTTTTGGATTCTACGATTGAAATAAAGGTAAATTTGATTAAGGTTTATCACACTTAAACCTTACCGTTTTTGAAATATTTTCAATTTTATGAAATTGCAGTAAAAATTTTAAAGCTTTATTTCTCCCAGGGTAAGTTTTTAATACTAAATATTTACTGAAGATTATTTATTGATCAGATATTGGTGTTGCAAGAATAAAAATTTTACTACCTTATACAGAGTGCCCAAAAATTTATATTAAATAATTACTAGCTTTAAACGGCAATAACTTGTTTAATTTAAATGGAACACCCTATATATCTTACGTGAATCAGATTCACAATGTAATTGTCTATCAAATTGTATTAGACCATTTTTTACTCATCTCTTCAAGTTTTCGTAGAAAATGCATTTTCTTATAATTTAGACCTCATTTATCACTATACCCATGGAATATTGACAATAAGTCCATATTTGCTGCATTTGATCATCGATACTACGCAAGCGCACATCGGCGATTTTGCCAAATTGCAGTTTATTTTCGAATTCGCAGATTTTATGATTCGCAATTTAAATGTTTTTTTGAGTGTTAATCAGTAATAATACAAATTCTATAATTAATTTTATAGTTTCAGATTTATCTTGATATCAAAAATTAAGGTAAGAAGGATAATGGAGATTGTGAAGCTAAGGTAGGTATTATGATTGTAATCGGAGTTGTAAGTAATGTAATATTGTAATAATAATATACTATTTATTTATATATTTTTACATTTGAATTAAAAATTCAAATGTAAAAATCAATCATCATTCATTTACGGATTTTTTCTTATTGGTTTTAAACCTATTATTTTTTAAATAAGATTTGTTTTTTAATAATGATATTTTATCTAAAAAAAAACATTGCAGGTTTGGGGTGTAAAATTCAGTTCCGGATAATTCGAAAATTTTATCAGTTTCAGAAGACAAAAGTATTGTAATATATAGTTGTCCTAAGTAATAAATGCTTTTTATCTTAATTTGTACTTATTAATATAATAAATGCTTTTTATCTTAATTTGTACTTATTAATATATTTTTTCTTGTAAATAAAAGATTTTTCAGCTTAATTAAATTTCAAATTTGAACATTGTGACGCCAAAAGTTGAACAAATACATCCGGTAAGCGCTGTCAACGTTGAGTCAAGTTAAAGACTTATGAAGTTATTTTTTATATAATTTATCTCATATTTCTTACTATTTAAATATATAGAATTAGTTTCATATTAAACTAAAGGATATTTATTGAATAAAAACACTTGTTTCTTAATAATTTATTAAATATATTAAAGAAATGCATGATTTTATAGTTCATCTATGGAGGCTAGAAGCTTCTAGCCTCCATAAGTTCATGTTCATCTAATTATGTGCGTACCTGTGGTGCGTACCCAAAGAAAAATTATAATATTCTTTGGCGTACCAGATAATTTCAATATAAAATAAGTTTTGTATGATATTTTATACTGGAGGGAATAAATACAAATAAACACAAATCATTTAATTAATTTAAGAAGCATATTCTACTGAAATTTTAATAACCATCCATGTTTATTAAAAAAAGTTAAAATCCAGGCATCAAAGAGCAAAAAATACACGATCGTGATTGGTCAGTTTCGGTGGCGTGGAGGTTTTGAATTTCATTCTCGTTCGATGTTGCCGGATTGTTAAAAAATGTCGAAAATTTTTTTTTCTATGTGATTTTTGTGAAATTATATTAGTTTAAATTGATCACTAGCACTATAGTAAGGGCCATTTCTATATATTTTTAATAAAACAAGTAATGTTGTTTTGTAGAAATTTCTTTTATTTCTTCTTGTAATTACATTGTTTAATGTTATTAATATAGTCTTTATTCTTGGTTTCGATGTATTTATAGCAATAAAAATGGATTTAAACAGCTTCATTTTATGTTTATTTTATGATTTTTGTGTGTTTATGTTTATAATTACTTATTTATTTCTTATTTATGGCAATAAAAATATTTTACCTTACGTAAAAAAACGATTTCAGTGGAACGTATTGAGTAAATAATAACTTTTGAGAACGAAATTAAACTTAATTTACAAGAATTTTCCTATAAACAATTTTATTAGTAATAAATAGATTAAGTTTATGAGCAGCTTAAATTTTACGAATGACTTCAATCTGGCAACGCCGGTCCTGCTAGTCGTTTGCAATCGAAGGATCCGCACGTCCTCCCGTCGGTTGCATCGATTTTTTAAATTTTCTGACGAAAAAGTGCATTTAATGTACACAATTTATGCGTAATCTGTTACTAGTGCCCTGCTTAGCCTCCTGAAAAAGTGAGTACCCGTGATTTTATGTATTTTTTGAGATATTTTAGTTCAAAATTTTTGGATTTCGCAATATCCATCATGGCAGCCTTCTTCTCAATGTTCCCCATTAATAAGTTATTAATTTTTAAGAATATTGTTTAATTAATATACGTAGATTAATAGATAAGTATGTAGAACTATGTATTTTCGGTACTTTCTATACTGCGTGTTACATAAGGGTAAAGTAATAGTACTACATTTTTGGTAAATTACGTAATGTATCTTTGTCTTTTTGTTTAATTTTCTCGGTCAAGGAATGTTTAAATAAAATGGCCGCCTGTTGGAATTCGATGTCTTGTTTTTTTGTAAATTGCTATTTTTAATTTAAATTTCTTATTATATGGCATACTTAGGGTGCGTTTATGTTGGAGCGGCGATAAACGATAAGAGCAGCGATAGTAGCGAAGCAAAGAATATTATTATATTAATTTATATGTATGTGTTTATATTGGAGCAACGCGAGACACGCTTGGCAGTTGAGCAACGATAAGAGCAGCGCTAATTCACTGCTTTTATCGTTTATCGCAGCTCCAACATAAACGTATCCTTAGAGTTTTCTTTATTTTTTAAAAATATAATATGCTCATTTTAATAATATTTTGAATGAGTAGCTTTTTTGTATTTAAGTTTTAAATAGGTAGGTTCATTAAGAATTTTATTACGTATTTTTTTTTATTTAAGATTCCTACATATTTATGTTTCAGCATTTTTGTAATGATTTCTGATATTGGTATTTTAAAATAGATTTCTCTTTTAAAGCGCGTTATGTAATATTACATGTTAAAAAATAGCATTAATGTTGACAAATGATTTTTGCTAATTCAGTATTAGTTGTAAATTTGCATTGAAGAAATAAATCAATTGTTACTGAATTTTTATAAAAATTAAAATATTTCGAAAACAGTAAGTATGATTATTTTGAGGTAAATTTTGACCGAATGTTTTTTGTCTTCATAGTAGAAACTAAAAATGTAATAAAATATATAGGATGTCTCATTGTTAAAAAAATATAACTTTAATATTTTTATTTATTTGAAACACTGTAGGTTTAACTTTTAGCTCTAAATAATATGTTACAACTTTAAAAACGCCTTGTGTATTTTTATTTTGCGTGTTACATCATGGAAAAATTCTTTGGATTTTGACCATATTCATCAAATTTATATCTCTTTTTTCCCTAGATCATAAATATCTTTATATTTTTGACATTTTTGGTATAATAATCAAGGAACAATCTTACAAAATATTGCTGAGGTATAAATGGAGAATCTCTTTTTTTATTTAAAATAAATATACCTATTTATATTATATTGTCGTAATATTTTTATAGGTGTTCGATAATATTTTTATAGATATCCCAATATTTTTTCTTTTTTTAGGCGCGTTATATTAATACTACAACACCACACACTCCTTCCCCACTCACACGAGCATTGCTAGCTCTCTGTGTTGGTTAATAAAATTTCCTAATTCAACATTAGTGAATTTCGTTAGCCGATGCAGTTGGTTAACAGTGTTTTTGTCGGTGTGGATCCCCGGCTTAAGATGGCTCCAGAGCGCGGCGCGGCCTTCCCCAAGAGAGGAGACTTCTTGGGTCGCCCCCTAACCCTGATGTTCGGGCATCGATGACCTGTGTAGCATGCAGAGGTACCCAAGGGAGTCACCACCCTCTGATTTACGAGCTAGGTGTTCTAATGCTAGAGGCTTCGGCCGGATACAACCTGGCACCCAAGCTCCGAGATTTCTTCGTGCACGTATTCCGTGACCCTCGAAGAGGCAGGGGCGGGATATCGGACACATTGAAGATGATGAGGGGGTCCGCCTGTAGGGGGTCCCGGTGGATGTCCGTCCGACGGGTGACGAGGGTGACCCCAGACGAGGCGGCTTAATTGGGATGGGAACTGACTGGTGAGGCTTAATCGTCGACCAATGGGTCGAATCTGCATAAGGAAGGCAACCAGCACACACTCGCAGGCGGGTCGTGGAAACATTTTTTTGTTTTTTCTCTTGGTCTGCCCCGCGTCGAATTTTGAAGGCAGAAAATGTCGGTAGGAGGCGAGCATAACCAGGCCTAACTTAAACCTGTTAAAAGTAAGTCTAATTTTTTTATATTACTTTCTTTAAATTGTAAACTTTTACTGTACTCTCTACCAAATAACTTTTTTATTGGACCATATAGCAGTCAATAGTCTTTTTCTATAAGTGTTGTATATTTTAGTTTTTTTGTTACAACATACATGAGCTTCAATTTAAAGTAGAATAACTTGTATAGTAATTAGAGCAACTTTTTTAAAACTTATAGTAGATATAAGTTTAAATTCTAATTTAACTTGTAGTTACTTATATAACTAATTTTTTTTTTTTCATTTTTTTAGGACAACCCGGGTTCGCAGCGCGATTTTAAAAAACTAAAGTCAGAAACTCTATCTACATGCTGCATATGATCAGTCCCAAAAAATTTCGGATTGTTCCAGGCACCGTCGAATACCTGGAAAACGTGTTTATTGTCAACTCTACAGGATCGACCGAAGTCCATGGAGTTGGGGGCGTTCGATGTGCCCCATAGCAGTGAGACGCCACTGTTTTTTTCGCCGTATAATTATTATGGTGGGACTGAAAATGAACTTAAGCAAGATGTGATGGTGAGTTTTAATATTTTTACATTGTTTTTTTTTGTTGTCTATACCTTGTTTTTTATTTCTTCTGGCATATGTATATGTTAGAAATATTCTAATATTATTTTTTTTTCTCTTACAGGTGATACAGTATGGCTTAGAGAACTTCAAAAGTCGGTTCGCGCGTCGTGGTTCCAAAGCAGTAACTTTAGGTTCCCTACATTTACAGAATGTCGCATTAAGTACTCATTTTTTAATTTGCAATTTTTACATTTCATTTTTACTTTTTTTCTTACTCTATACAAGGTTTTAATATAAAGTTTTTTTAGCAATAATAAATGGGTAATAAAAAAATAACTCCAAAGAGACAAAATTAGGTAGCATTTCTATTATCTTTGGAAATAACTATTTTTTGTCTTATTTTAAAATTGATAATATTATTTAATTTTTTTAATAGTGATTTTTAATTAAACGTAAATTAGTAAATAATGTAATTTTACATTATGAGAATTAAAGTATTAGTAATTTATTTTTGTTACTAAAATTAAATTCAGTTTGTTCCTGCATAAATCTTTTTAGTACTAAACTGCTTTGGAATGAATTTTTTGGGGGACAACAGCAGGATTAGGGCCATCTTCTAGATGCCATCAGGTAAATTTATATAACTTTATATTTATCATTTTCTTTGACTAAAAAAAGTGTTTTTCTTTTTTTCAGGTAGGTGCGCTAGCGTAGTTTGTTGTAGCATTATATCCCTTTTCCCCCTTTTTAAAAAATGTTTGTAAGACGCCTGACGTTTGTATAAGTTAGATATATAAGTAAGAGACTTGGAAAATAGAAAAGGACAGAGAAGATGGAAGAGGATTGCTTTGAAATAGAAGGAAAGGAGATAGAAGATGTTTGAGGAAAGGTGGAGGATTTTGTTCGCTGTAACGGAAGTTTTTTGAATGAAATTTGGAGCAACTGTATTAAGGTAATTTTTTTCATCTACTTACAAAAAATAAATACTTATCACAACTTTTATTTTTTTATAGATGTTATTGGTATCTTGGACATCAAGTTTCATTTATTTATGTATTATACAAGCATATCTATTGGTGGAAATGTAGAATGGCAGCTGTTATAACAACTTGGATGAATTATTAGAAACATCAAAGAAGTTTTGACATAATTTAAATTGGGAAAAACGTCACAAATGACCAATTTATTCTACAGTAGATACAGGACATTAAATTGACTTCAACAACGCAGATATCTCTCAAAAATGGTAAGTTTTTTTCACATTATTTTCTTTCCTATTAAAGGTTTTGGAAAGCTTGGAAGTTATGACATATTTTACACATAATGTGTATATTTCAATAACTGTAGGTGCAATATTTAATTTTAAATTTATTAGGCGAATTTTTTTATTCAAATCAACTTAATTTTGTATTTTGCCTATCTATATTGATATTACAATGTTTTCTTATCTACATATATAAAATGCTAATGTTTATCTGTGTCGTCTCTACTGAAGTAACGACTTGCTCTAGAAAGTTGCTTTTGTACTAAAAGATAGCTAATTGGCTCTTCTAAAAACTGTCTTCGCGGGATTTTTTGTTTTTCATTTAATTAAAAAAAAGTAAAAAGTTTTTTTTTCTGATGTCGTGGCGGATGCGCCAGACTTCAACTTGTTTATTTTAATTTTCTACATTGATACAAATTAATATACTTATTAATATTTGTTTATTTTTTTATTTTTAGATATCTGTTCGAGTGATGTACTGAGCGTTAATAGTTGCTGTTACAAATCTGCAAATGAGTTACTACTGTATATAAGTTGGAGGAATGCCAAGGAATTTTTTGAATAAAGTGATACTGAAAATCTTACCCACAAATGACAATTTTAAGATACAATCAATAGTATTTGGATTGATTGGCCTTCATTACCGTTGCGCTATGAAAATGGTAAGTTATTTTTATTATTTTATTATTTTTTAAGACTACAATTTATGTATTTAACTACAAAATTGTAGGCTTTAAATTCAAAATAAAATAAGTTTGAGATTGAAAATATATTAATATATTTTTTCAATCTCTGTAGTTATTTACAAATTTGTATCAGACAATTTTAACTTGTATAATATACTAGTTAAAATATGTTTTCTTTTTGTAAAAATCTATGAATATTTGGTAATATTTTAAAGAGTTACTATTGCGTTGTATTTTTTTAATATTTACATAAAATATTAAAAAAAATTCATATTTTTCAATATTCAAAGATGTGAGGAGAAATTGATGTTATAAAAATGTATTTATTTATTTTTTCTATTTTTAGTGGGCTGTACAAATTGATGTTAGTGGACGGTTTTGATAGCTGCTGTTCAAAAGTTCCATTTTTAATGGAAAACCTTTAATGGACACAGAAAAATGCCATTTACTGGATTGACTTCGACACCTGTTGCCTTTTAACAATGGTAAGTTATGTCATCAACTTATTCTTATAAAATTTCATTAGAAAGCTTGAAAATGCTGAAAGTTTATTAAATTTTCCATCATATTCAAGCTTTTTTGTTCAAATCTTAACAGGTCCTAGTTTTGTATTGTTTTGTGATAAAAAAGACTGTTAAAGGAGGATAAAATCAAACACAGACTGTATGACTCGTTGCATACAAGTGATTATACATAAAATATGTAATATAAAATTATTGCATTGTTTTTAAATCGATTTTAAAAATAATTTTTTAAAGTTTCTAGCAAGATAAACGCATTTTTTTATACTAATAAAACGGTATTAAAACTTGACCGGAAAACTAATATGTATAATTCTGTTTTTAATTAATATTAGGGTCCAAAAAAATAAAAAGTTATGGCCAGTTAAAGTGGAAAAAAATACAATGCTAACAGTGTTTTACTGGTTGCATATCTTTAAATTTATTTGAAAATTATTAAAAGTTATCTCCAAAATAACGCAATAAATTTACGAGTTATTACTAAATATTAATTTTTTCTTTTTCTATATATCTAGCAAATTAGATATTTATTTTTTGGATTATTATTAACTCATTATAATAATGTTTTATTTTCTTATCAAGGAATTTTAGAATTTTTTATATGATTTCTGAAGTTCTCAATAAAAGTTTTTTTTTTAAATTTTATATGACTCTTTATAACTTATTCAAATTAATATAAAAAATGTCTATTATTTGTTTGTTATGTTACATAGTTGTAAATATTAACATAATTTATGTTATTGTCTGTTTTCTGATAGCTTCAAAAATTGCTATAATAAAAAATTACCTAATATTTTTTTTTATTTAGGCATACGATAGGACAATTGCTATTAGAAACCGATAAGACATACTAGCTGCAAATAATATGTATGGTGGTCATAAAAGAGATTTAAATGGAATGAAACTCTCTCTCTCTCTTGTGCAGAAGAAATCAAGGAATACCATTTTGAACTGCTGTTACTTGCTAGCTGTTAGAGGGGATCCAGTTCTTCATCAATGTAAGTTATTGAATAATTGGTAATCTATCTTATAAAATTTCATTAGACAGCTTCAACATTTTTTAAATATATACAAGCGCTTTTGTTCCAATATTAGAAAAGCCAACAACTATTAAAAATAGACAGGACAAAATAAAATGCTGATACTGTATTACTGGTTGCATATTGTTACGGATTCTGTTTGTCCACTAATTTAAACCAGAGAAATAGAAGGGATAGAGAATGAGCTTCAACATGCGCGGAAGGTCTAATCAAGTTGGGCGCCATATTCCAGGTCTCCGTGTCATTTTGTATATAGGTGGTAATCTATAAGTAATCAAATATCAATTTGCTGTTTTCAACCATACGGGGGGCAATTTAAATTTAGTGAAATTCTATCGCATTTCCTACATAAGTCTATCCTTGTTGGAGGTTTGACTAAACAAGGATGAACTTATGTCTTAAAACCATTCGACTCGATTTTCTGTCCTTCAATACTGGGACGTAAATCCTCTCATTACTCTTATGGGGAGGCCGTCGTATATTTTATTTAAACGTATTTCATATACACACAACTTATTGCAGATTACAACACACAATTAACTGTTTAAAAAAAATCCTTCGCCAAATTGTCAACATTCGCTATTCAAAACTCTTTGGTTTAAAATTACGGAACTCGTCACACACACCTTGACGATATATTAATGTTCCCACTAGAATAAACGCAATAAATATATACATATTTTAATAAATATAATTTTGATTAATCTTTTTTGGTTTTGTTTTTATTAATCTTGTTTTCAGAAATCTTCCAAAATTAGTATAATACTGTATAATATATAGTCTGTTTTTTTTTCTCATAGGGTATATACAAATTATTAATTTAAAAAACATAGTTATTGCATTAATAAAAATATATTTATTTTAATTTTTACATAGATCGTTTTATTCATTTTTTTAATATTATTTTTATTTTATTTTTTAGATATCTCTGCATTTTCTTAACAATGGATATCAACAGTTTCTCCTACTCCTCAGTTTCCTCTTTCTCTCAACATAAAGCAGACTCAATACTCCTCAATGCCTCACCAAGGTTCGTTAGCTTCATTAATAGTATTATTGTTTCAATAAATTTGTTTATTGGTTTTTATCTTCTTACTATATAATTATATCAGGCGTCATTTTAATGTTAATTTTTTGTAAAATTTTGATAATCTGGATAGAAACTTTTTTTTCTTAAGCTTTTGCAATATAAAACCTATAGGACGAATAGGACCATTATCTCTGTTGATATTGTCTTTATATTTATGCTTTGTGTTGCCTCTAGTTTGAGGAACGTTTGATTAATTTTAAATCATTCAAATCAATGCAATAATCTTTATGGAGGATATGTTGAGCAACATGATACTAATCTGTTATAATTTTTCATCTCAAGCTTTTTTTCAATCTCACCTATCTTATATTTACTTCCATTAGTTCAACCTGGTTCAAGCATTAAATTGTTATTTAATAAAACTATATTGTATTCTGGATTTCGTCAAAGGTATTTATTAAAAGATTTCATCAAAGGTATTTTTTAAAAGAATTAAAAAACAATCTTTATAGGCTTGTATCATTTCCAATTTATTTTTATCTTGTATTATTTATATTTTCCTAAGCTTCTCTAAGTTTATTCCATATTATCAAAATTATAAATTTTATACTTGCGCAGCTGCGTCACTATAGCCCTATGAACACAAGTATTATTTTGGTTTTAAAGTTATGTTTTTTAATATTTTATTTATTGTATTAACGCAAAACTAAATTTTATAGAATTTAACTAACTATATCTTCAATCGGATGATAATTTAATAGTTAATGGTCAATTTAATAGTTTTTTATAAAAATTAAATGTGATTATTGAATACCAATGTCAAGCCAGTAGAAATTATTTATTAGTGTGTATTTTTTTTTGAAACAATTTTTACTAAATCAATTTTGGATACTTGTGTTCATATAGTTTTTTTTTGCTTTTGAGAATTATTTTTGGTACCCTAACACAGATGTTTTTAATCAATTTATATGATTTTAAAACATTTATGTTTATATCTATTTTGTACTTAAATTTTAGTGATAAAGTTTGTTTCTTTAACACAGAGAGCAATGCACTTCACGCATTTTCTTTTTTATGTGCACAATTTTCTTTATATACAGTATGTCCTCAGAACGTCTTTACAAGAGCAAAAGCTTTTTTTATTAACATTTTCATAAAAAATACATTCTTTATAAACATATTTTTCTTTTTAATATTTTCATTTCAATTTTTTTAACAAATATATTGTGAGCACACATTTTAAAATTATTTTTCATAGATATACTGTGCGATTCAAGTATATTTATACTAAATTTGTTTTTTTTAATGAATTTTAACCTTTAGTATTACTGGTTGTCTAATCGATTCTTATGTAATCTTATGTATGTGGTAATGTTCTTATTATTTAAAAAAAATCTTATTTCCAGTAGTAATTTTTTATCTCAATTTTAGTATTTAAAATGTCTCTATCTTGTCATATTTATTTAACATATCTATTAGACCTCTACTCAAACTTTATCTCCTAAAATTTATGAATTTTATATATGAAAATGGTCTGCTAGGGTATATAATATATTTATTGTAGGATCAGTTGAAATATCATAAGTCATAATATAAAAATTAACATTTGTATATACATATTTGTTAAATATATAATTTTAAGATAAAACACATTTTTACACAAAAATAATAATTCTAGTTTTATATTATGTGGCATATCTTTTTTCAATTGGTCCTTCAACATTTAAAATCTTTTGACATAGATTTCATTCCACTTAAATGTCACAAAAATATATATTTTAATACCAATTTTGTATGTTATTTGGTGTATTAGAATTTTATAAATATTGTTTTTAATATTTTGTTAATAATAGTTGTCTCTGAAAATAGTGATCTATAGCTTACCTTTGCTATCTGTAATAGGAAATATTTCTAAATATTTTTTGTTGAAAATAAATATTACTTTATAACATTTATTAAGCAAAATAAATTTGAAATCCCTATTATTATCAAAGAGATATCATTAGAGTGTTTCAATACAATATCTTTTTTTTTCAAACGTTACAAAACTATTAATTTTTGTGACATGATGACAACAAAGATTGACATATTTATAAAAAAGTATTTTTTACCCTTAAACACAAAAGTGCAAAAATTATTATTGAACTGTCATTAAGTGTCTTACAACATATTACTTTTAAATATTTTATATTTTTTGCAACGTTTGAAATTGTTTAACACATTATATTTGACGTTTGAAAAAAGAACATGTTCTGTTCGGAGTAAAAATTACTTTTAGTGTCTCGCCGCAAAAAGTATCATTTTTACTCCTAATAAAACAATATACCGTATGATCGAAAAAAAAACGGCGTTCAGTTGGCTTGGAAATGAACATCAATTACATTTCCCATATAATTTTATTTATAAAATGACAGCGATCTTTATTTCATAGCCATCGTCGACGCCTTTTTTATTCGATAATATTGTACTATTTCTGTACAAATGTAATTATCTGTTTTCTATATATTATTGTGATCTATTGCTGTATTTTTTTATAAAAATGTTTTGTATATGTACATCTATATTTTGTAAGCGTTTTAGAGATTCCGAGCACTACGTTTACAGTCATTTCTTTTTTCATTTTAAATATTTTTTTGTTGTGTCTAATAATTAATCAGCTAAATAAGACTCTTTTTTTTAGTAGGTAAAAAAGAATAAGTTATATTACCACCCATAATTACCACAGAGTAGCCCAATGTTCCAAAAATAATCATGTTAGGTCTTCAGTTTCAGATTTTCACTGAATGTTTTTTATAAAACATACAGGAAGGATTGTAGATTTTTCCTGTACATTTTTAAAGCTTTCACAAATTTATAAAGTCGTATTTTTTTTAATTGAAAATATTTTATTTAACATAAGATCAAAACAAATTATACTAAAATACTTTATATGTTGATAACTAAATATATTATAATGTCTTTCTCTGCTATTTAAATAAAACACCCTTAATTTTATAATAATATACTTTATAAATAACAAAATTGTGGCATTGTGAATATTTAGAAATTAAATATATTCCAGATATTTGAAAGTAGAATATATTAAAAAAATTATGCTTAAGTAATTACTACTTCAAATTACTCGACACAAATAAATTACATTAAATAACATTCTTATGAGCTGATACTGTTGTTTTGTATGCATCTGGCAAGCTTTTTCTGGAATAATTTATTTAATTAGGACTTATCAATTATCTGAACGAATTTTAAGGCTGTAAACTGTAGTTTTGGCATCTTTAAATATTTAGTCAGTGATGGGATTTAGATTTGTAATTGTGTAATGATTAATCCACCACTGTACTCCAATAGAAAATTGCGTAAATTAATTATATAAAGCTCATGTTACATAGAAAAATCATCTGAAAATAGTTATCTCAATTTCTTTAAATTTTAGTATAACTGGTTGCCTAATCGATTCTTACTCATTCAAACACCTTAAAAGTTGAAACAGTTAAAATTTGTACAATAATTAATATATTTGTTTATTACTTTCTAAGAAAGTATTGCTTCAAATATCAATAAAAAAAATCGTTTAAATTACTACAGGGTGGCTCAGTGTTAAATAAACTAGGTGTTCTATTTGAGATTTTCACTTCAATCTTTTTATTACAAAATATGCCGGTAATATTAGAGCACATATTAAAGCCATTTAAAATTTCAGTTAACTAGAAGTTTACTTTGTTATTTAATATGTTTTTTATTTATTTATCAACTATTCACTTCGATTTTTTTTGTATAATTTTAATTCATACGATGAGCAATTAATTAATTTATGCAATTTTAATTTTATATTAGTTTAAATGGAAAATAAACAACAAACCTTATAAAAACTTCCATTTTTAAAATGTTTATTTAAATTGTAATCAAGGAAAAACTAACGGCTATGCTCTAAATTATAACGCAGTGTTTGGTATACTCATGTGAATGGTATTTGTCACTTCCTCATGAGTGGAATTTTCGGTCATTTCATCATTTCCACTTTGTGTGCTTTATTGAAAGTATTGGCGCTTGCTAGGAAAAGTTTATCAATCAATAATGTTGTACAGACTGTCCAATTGAGTTTTCTCGCTCATTAGTAAGGATAGGACATAGCGATTTTTATAAATTTGATTTTTATGAAAAATAAAATTTCTCCCCTTTTAGTTTCTATGATACAGGGTGATTTTGAAAATGTTACAGTTTCAGATACATCTCCTATTTCAATAGTCTGACAACATATCAATACATTTCAACATATTGCTATGGAACTTCTTTTTTAATTTCTTTAAATAATTTAAATAGTTTTTTTAAATATCGACCAATGTTTAGTTTCTATTAATGGGACAACCCGTATATTTGTCAGGAAATTAGTGTATCTTCTCACAAGCCACCATAAGTCACAATTTTTAATTAGAGGTAAATTCTTCTTTATAGTTTAAACTTTTCATTTAAAAATTAAATAGATCAAAATTGGTTTCGCCAATTAAAAGATAATAGCAGCATTGTTTTGGTATGGTCCTATGTAACTTTTTATTTGTATTATTTTAAAATTAATTCTGCAGCTTTTAACTAAAATATACTGTTACATATATTTTAAACGCTTGTGAAGGAAGATTATTTTTTTGACAAGTATACAGGGTGTGTGATGAAAATATTAAGAAAAAACTTATTCTTATGCCTCTGGTTCCACCTAATATGTTCTAAGTATACAGGGTGATTTTAACCTATACGCATAAAGTTGGGAAATTATTGCTGATGACAAATAATGACTAATAAATGAAAAAAAAAGTTACTAAAATATATTTATTTACGGAGATAACAAACTATTTGAAATAAAAATAAAAAACGTAAATTCCATTAAATTGAATGTGCATTTACTGATAAAGTTGATAAATTTTTGTGAAAAAAAACTCAAATTATTTCAGAATCTAAAAATATTTTACTAACATTTTTTTTCATTATTAGTCATTATTTGTCATCACCCAAGTTTATGCGTATAAGTTAAAAATCACCCTAATAAATCTGTTTTTATTTTTTTTCAGACTACTGATATAATATGAGGTGAGTGTAAAACTGCAACACATTGTATCATGGAAACTACGAGGGCCATGACAATTTTGTGTACTGTATCTTTGCTTTCAAGAAAAAAATAATGGGTTCATTTAAGTAACGAGTTCGACATTTAGTATTATTTACTAATAAGCGAGAACGCCCTTAATTGCAACTAAATGTGGAAATGACATGTTTTATAGTGTTTCTCCCTTATGAACGGAGATAGGAAGTAGCGGTTTTCGCACTGGCTACTATTTTTTTATAAAATACCCTACGGTCCGAATGACGATGACAATTTTTGCGAACTCAAGCCCTAGACTTCATTTTCTTGGCCCGTCCTCTTCTTTATTGTTTAATGGCGCTTACTGCCAGTTGCCCTTAAGAAGGTTGTAATTTATTTTTATATTGAGTAAAAACTATTTTTAAATGGCATAGTTTAAAATTACAGGAAAAAAAATATTTTTTGGAAATAGATTTGTGTGTCTAGAACCGTTCTATCCTTTTTTATTCTTTCTATAATTAGCTATAATTAGTGTTAATATTGAAGTTTTATGTAAAATTTTACTAAATGACGTCTAGAGATTGGCCTCGCCAAAATTATCATCGATTGTCATTCCCCAGACGCCTTTCACGTAGCTTTTTACTTTTTTTAAATCACATGTTATAACCTTCTTAGTTTTTGAGCTACAGAATGATTTTGATAAATGCTTTTAACCGTCCCTTGTATTCAGATATAAAAACTTATTGTAAATGTAAAAACATAATTCAGTGTAACGTTCTTTTCAAAGCAAATGTTTTTATCTTAAAAAGATATGTTCATATTTTTAAATTTAAAAAAAAAACCAAGCCAACTATTGCGAAAATCTCAACTTTTTCTCTATCTACGCTCCTAAGCTAGAAACTCCCTAAAGCACGAACGAATGAAATTGATACACTCTGTACAGGTTAGCAATTTACTTTGTCCAATATTTAACAGACTATAATTAGCAGTGGTGTAAACACTGGACTAAAAAAAATAGTTTCTTTTTTTAGGCCAAAGAATAAAGCTAAACCTTTTTAAAAGCGAAATGAAATAAAAGCTAATACTATACAGAGTGTCCCATTTTGGTAGCAAATGTGGTATTTTTCGCTTTATTAATAAAGATCCTTACTACTTCTTTGTAAAATTTAATGTGCCAAACAAAATTCTCGCGGCCTACTTTGTTTTCCTGCTACAGGATGTTACTCAAAATGCAATTTTTTTTCTACCCTGCGTATCTCAGTTTTCTGATAAGAAGTTGAATTATTTCTTCTGGTAAGTACATGCTCTAGCGGAAATCAAAACGGGGAGAGGAAACACACGAGATTAATTGGTATGAGCTGTAGTAAGGAGCTTGTGTGTCTGTTTTCGCTGTTCTGCTCTCCGCTCCTGTATATGCTTAGCTTTATACTTTATGTGGAATCCAGTGTTTTATGTGAATCCAATTAGTTTTTTTCTTAATATTTCTATTTGTGAAATATCGACCATTGTTTTTTTTTAAATAGCTTCATGTGTATTTATCTAGAAATTAATTTGTCTTTTTACAAGCTTCCAAAAATTCATTTTATGTTAGCCTCCTAAATATTTGCCATGCACACAATGCTGCCCCTTGACTGTCATTATATGATTATATGTTTTTTCTTTATTTTCTTTACTGTGTATTTTTGAACGGCGTTGATTAATCCATTCAAATGGTTTATTTAGTTCTTATCAAATATACAGGATGTCTTATTTAAAAATTAACTAAACATGGTCTTGATCATAGGTCTTGATAGATAAAAAATAAGCCCGCGGATTCTACGTAAAAGGTTCTATTTTAACGATTCGTCTACATGTTATGCTAACGATATACGAGGGGTGTATGAAATGCAGTCTTCTTATTCTTCTTATCGTCCTGTAGCATGGAAATTAAGAAGGCTATGTTGATTTCGCTTAAAAGTAACTCAAATTTACACAAACCGCAAGATTCAATCTTTACTAATCAAAATATGTAGTTTGGAGCGTAGCGTTTAGAGTTAACGGCGTTAGAGTTTTGGGTTGATGGCATTTGATTTTTGGGTCGATGACATTTAATTTTTATATAAAACATCATCGATTGCCATTTTCAAGCCAACGCTGACGCCTTATTTTTGCGATAAATTTTATTTGTTGTTTATTTTCCTTTAGCAGAACGTTTTTCGAACTCGCTGTAAGAAACTTACAGCAAGTTCTTATTTCTTAGAACTTGCCGTAAGAGGCAGCGCGTTCTAAAGGCCGGTTTACACGTTGCTACTGAAACGCATAGTGTAACGCTGCACTAAGGCGGGTTGACGCGGTCCAAGTGTACTTAGACCAAGTGCTGCCATATAAGTGTAGTTTATGGATGCTGCGCGCATCTCACTTGTACGCTGTTTGTATCGTATCAACTGTTTTATCCAAGTCGAGTTGGAAAGCTTCATATCATCCAACAAAGCTTTCCAATTCGACTTTGATGAAATAGAATCAGCTTACAAGTGAGGCGCGCACAGCATCCACATAAATATACTTTTATGGCAGCATCCAAGTGTAACTTCGTCCAAGTCAACCAGGCTTTAGAACTTGCTGCAAAAAACTTACAGCGTGTTCTTAGAACATGCTGTCAAAAATACCTAATTCTTTAATGTAAATTTTAGTACCTTATTCCTCTCTCTTTAATGTAAATTTTATGTACCAAATATACGCAAAATAATGAATTTCATATTTGTTTTTTTTATGGTAAACAATTTATTAAGCACACTAGTTTATGTGGCGCCCCCTAGTGTCAATGTACCGAACTAAAGTACATATGCACTTAAGTTCCGGGCATTAACACCAGAGGGCGCTACCAGCATTTTTTAGTTCCGGGCAATAACACCAGAGGGCTCTAGTACCTTTTTTAGTTCCGGGCATTAACAACAGAGGGCGCTAGTATCATTTTTAAGTTCCGGGCATTAACAACAGAGGGCGCTACCAGCATTTTTTAGTTCCGGGCATTAATACCAGAGGGAGCTACAATCATTTTTAGTTCCGGGCATTAACACCAGAGGGCGCTACAAGCATTTTTAGTTCCGGGCATTAACACAAGAGGGCGCTGCTATCATTTTTAGTTCCGAGCATTAACACCAGAGGGCGCTGCTATCATTCTTAGTTCCGGGCATTAATACCAGAGGGCGCCACATGCACAAGTTAAAAAAACAATTATTTTCATTTCAATAGGTTTATTTATTTATAATAAATTACTACATAACATAGATTCGAGAAGGATGGATTTAAACAATGATTATTTATTTTATACTGGATGATAAAAAGTGCCTATATACAAGAGTATTTACATCGCACTTGGGCCGTGTCAACAAGCCTTTAGTCATAGTCTTCTAAACTCCTAAGATCTAAGGAGGCCATGACTATTTAGCTCAAGGTTGCTTATGAGCGAGATATCAATTGCAACCAAAATGGGACACTGTGTACATGACTCAGGAGTATCCATTTTAGTTGCAATTGAGGGTTTTTTGACTTATTAATAGAACCTAACAGTTTCTACAAACTGGAGTTACATTTAAGTGAAACCAACATAGCAGTTAAACTTCGCAATTTTCATGCTAAGGATGATAATAAAAATATTGCATTTCAGACACCCCTCGTATCTCACTAGCCTGACATGTCAAAAAGATAAAAACGCATTTTTATAAAACTATTTACGTAGAACCCAAAGAATTATTTAGTTTTTCTTTTAAGAATTTTATATACCAAATATTGACCAATGTTTACTTTGTTTTTAAATGGGACACCCTACCGGGTGTAAAAAAAAACTTGTAAAAAGATTCTTCAAAGAAAAAATATTGTATGTTTTAATGACACAGTGTCCTCTATTTTTAATACGCTTGTAAAAGGACGAATTAATTTCGTAATATACAGGTTGTCCCAATTAAAAATAAACATTGGTCAAAATTTCAAAAATAGAAACTAATAAGTTCACTGGATTCTTCGCAAAAATCATAAAATTATAAATAACTGTGATACGAAGGGATCTGACACTCTGCCACATTTTCAAATTCGTTCTGTATCAAGAATACTAAGTGGGCTAGCAAAAATGTAACTCATGTTCGTAAAAATCGAAAGTTTTTTTAAGAATAAGCCAAAAAACCTACTAACTAAATGGGACACTCCATATACAGGGTCCAGCAACAAACTACGTCGAGCATCGATATAGAGGTTGTTTATTAAAGAACTTAAGGATTTTATTGCACATACGCATTAAGTGCAGAGCTAAACTGTGTATAGTTAGTCCAACGAGAGGGTACATGGCAGTGACAGTTAGGTCAGTCATTTTAATTTAATAATTTTTAATTAAACTTTCTGTCATGTTTGGATGTCATTTTTTTTACAAAATTTTCCTTAACACGTTGAAGAGATCTTACTGAATACAAGAGAAGAACGTCGCCAGTCGATGGCTCTAGAGGGCGCAGTGAAACAAAATCCTCGTTTTTTTGCAAATTTTTCGAAAACTTGACCAATTAAGGCAATTTTTTAATCTCTAGCTTACGCTCTGCCCACCCTTAGCTACGCTCTTGCTAGAACATATTTCACGAAAATATATTCACTTGTATACAGGATATCTAAAAAAAAGTGCGAGTGTAAAGTATTTCTTTCTTATCACTTATAGTAGTTTTGATTAGTTCCAGAGAAATAAACTAACCCATAAAAATATATACCTTTACAATATATTTTAAAAAATAACTAAAAACCTACAAATTGACGCCTTGAAGTTAAAACTATACTCAGTGTTTACAGTTGGTTTAAACTAACTTTATCATGAATATCGTAATCGTACATTGTACAAGGGGTTCAAAATTCGACGCCGAACTTGCTAAAATTTCTTATTTTTTAAAAGGAACGCACTGAAATATTGACATGACTTTTTCACCTAATAGTTTTTTGCCCTGTATTTTACTGTTAAGAAAACCCAAGAAAAATTACTGTATGTTTAGCACCCTGTATAGTTATAACATTTATAATCGTTAGTACAGACCACCTGTAGTAAATACCAAGCATTGTTTTTAATTCAAGCCTTGTATTTTTAATTTTTTTTACAAAATGGCTGCAAAATACAATATGATCGCAAAAAAACCTGCGTCGGCGATTTTTTGTTAAATTATATGGGAAATATCGATGTTCATTTCCCAGCCAACTGGACGCCGTTTTTTTTTCGATCATACGGTATATGTACAGAGTTTTCAGATATATTTAGTGCGATACCTGCAGGTTTCCCTATTGGAGGTAGGAGAAAACTTTAAATTTAGGACATGTTACAACATGTTGGACATGTTGTTTAAATGTAAGGTTTTACCTGAACCGCCAGAGAGTGAAATAAAAATAAACACAAGACGATCAGAATTATTCTAAAAAAATGTATAGGTAACTTAAATTTTTATCGCACTAAATGTATCTTAAAAATTTGCACCTATATTTTATGTAGTTATTTCTCTTGAACTATCAAAACAAATTTAGTGTAAAAACGTGGAAAAGAGAGCCATTTAATACATCTACACTTTTTTGGGACACCCTATACAACTGAACATAATTTCCTGAAATACGACCTAGTGCACGTTTATGGTCTGCACTTAAAATTAACTTAAGACGCTTTGTTGCAGGACCCTGTATATTTTTTACTGTGGTTATCAACACTGTCTATGCCAATGAGACAAAAAGCCTATGTCGAAATACAGGGCGACCCGGTATACTAAAAATAATATAAATTTTTCTGTTTGCGATTTTCACCCCAATTTTATTTTACAAATGTGGCCAATGGTAGCGCACATGTTGAAAATATTTTTACACATGTACAGGGTGATACAAAAATATTTTTGCACTAATGTTGTCCCTTTAAAAAAAACTAAAAAAAAATATCTATAATAATTTATAGAGCTCATACTTTTTGTACCATTTTTGTTTAAGATTTTACTATTAATTTAAACTGAGTTATTTTTTAGACTTTATATCGCTGAATAAGGTTGGATAATAAAGTTAAAAATTATTCTTGACTTCAGTTAGATTTGATATAGAAGCACGACATAGATTTTCAGACATTTTTAAAACTTGTATTGTCAATCAATTTTCTAAATAAAATATATACATATAGTTTTGAAAAAGACACTATATATGTACTTCAATTTGAAAAACAAAATAATAGTGATGTTATTTAAAATTTGAAAATTTCTATAGTAAATCTACAGAGCAAACAAGATTATAAACCTTCCCATTTAAAAAACTGCAACATCAAGTGTAAAATTATAGTAGAATCACCGTGTAATATCTATTAAAACAAAAGTATATCTATTAAAACAGTTTACAAGAAAAAATGAGGAAAAAAAATATTAACTTGATTTGAAGATTTTTCGGCATACTGGGTCACCCTGTATACAGTATATGTAAATTATCATATAAAATTTAAAAAAAAAATATTACAATTATTTAATAAAAGAAAAACAATTATAAGATCCAACTGATAGTAAGTTGTTGGGGTTTTTAAAAAAAATTTTTAGAAAAAATAGGCAACCAACAAATCATCTTAACTTACAAAAACCCAAAAAATACAATTAAAAGTTTGATAACCACAGCAAATAGGAGACAATAATACATATTTATAATCAATATTAGGTGTATTCAATCAAATTGAGGAGTGTTTTATCTTTTTTTCTTTTAGCACAATCAAAAACATCTAAAAATTAGAGCAACAAAAATATATAATATTATAATTTAACAATTACCTTAGTTTGCAAATTAAATTATTTAATTAAATATTTGTACTAAAAAAAAACACCTTATATTGATTATATTAACATTAAGAAAAACATTATTAACATTAAGAAAAATGCGACAGTTAAGTTTTACATAAATACAGAATAATTAGAAACAACTGCAAAACAACAATTAGATGTATGTACATGTAGCATCCATATATTTATTAACAAAATATAATTTTATATGAATTATACTGTACTTTATTATTAGATGAAAAAATCAATAAATATATATTTTTTATTAACTCTGTTTTTTATTGTTATTCTAATGAGGTAATTTTCAATATTTTACAACGATCTACATTTTGTATTAAGAAACAAGGTAAAGTAACAATAGTAACAATAAGCTAAAAATATTAAGTACCTAAAGAAAATGCATTAGCGATAAAAAATACTCTAAACTGAAATAAACTAACTAATTATCGTTAAATCACAAAATGAAATATTCAACTAAAAAAAAAAGATTGAATTTTTATCCGACCTTATATTTAAGAAGCGTTTGCAAATATCTTTAACGTCAAACACAAAGTTTTAAGTTGAAATATCACAAAAAATATTAAAAAAGAAATGCTATAATAAACAGATGGTGCCCCATGTACTTCTAGTTAGTTAACTACAAAACTTCAGGTAAGAAGAGTGAATATGGAATAAATGCGATAATAAATATTATTTAAAAAAATGATTAAAATAAATTAGTTTCGCTCATTTTATATTATGGCGAATGCGCTAGGCGATCCTGGAATATTTAGATACAATATGAATGAATATACACTATCTGTATAATATACAACACAGTATGAATATACACTGTCTGTAAAAAATAAAAGAATGTGTAATATATTTGTGATACATTAAATGTATATTTACTTTAGTATACAGGGTGTCTCGTTTTAAAAACATACATTTCACACCAATAACATTAACAAAATTGACAACTTACAACATTTTTACACTGTTAAAATTAAAAAGCATGTGTGATAATCTTTAAAATCTGAAAAAATGTGCTATTTAATACACTCTAATATACAGGGTGTCTTATTTAAACATTAAAAATGTTTTTACCAATAACTGTAACAATTGAGAGCTTATGACATTTTTGCTAATTTAAAGTTAAAACTTGACCAAAACTCTTTATTTTTTATTTATTTATCAAAAATAAAATCAAAAAATAGAAAAAAATATAAATAAGTAGTATAATGTTTGTTTAAAATTAGGACAAATAGCAATGTTATATGTAAAAAATAAAATAAAGTTGTTAAGTTAATTTGTATTATGTTATGACAGATGCGCTAGATTTTAGAATATACAATAAAAATCGGTATTAGCGACTGTTTCATGACACACCCTGTATAAAAAGTCTTTGTTGAATGAAATGCGCAATTAAAAATGTCAGTCGACGTGTGCAAGCCTTTTTGACGACATATTATTCCTATTTATTTATTATCGAATTTGTTCCATTTCGCTGTATTACAATTATTACATTATTATTATTACAAATACATACAAAATGGCTTACGTTATATAGTCTGTCCAACGAGCCGAAGAAGATTTTGACAGAAGATATCCTTAAAAATGACAGCAAATACAATTTACCTGTTAATTAAAATGACAAACACAACTGTCACTGTCATGGATCCTCTCGTTGGATAGACTATCTTACACATGATATTATAAAACAATGCAAAATAGTAGGTATAGTCTGTAAAACGAATAACTTTGAATTTGACAGTTCCCGCGGGCTTTTCTAGTGTTAATTTTATTAGGTTATCAACTTGCGGCCATGCTGACGCAATGCCGTTTTTAATAGAATAGCCTCAGAGCGAGATTTATGACGTCACGCTAGTTAGATACTACGGATTAATAAGTATGTTGTAGAATACTTAGTAGAATACATGGACAACATAATTATTCCTCGTATTTTTGGTTTGTATTTTAAAAATGATATAGTTTACATGAAATATACATAATATACAGTTAATAAATACAATATATATACCTATTTATAGTAATAAATACTTTGGCAGATAAATTATAAACCATACAAATGCAGCAAATGTTTTACAATATGGCTGAAATCGTACTCCATAGTCAATGTAGATAGTTTTTGTGTTAAGAATAATAATTTAAAAAAATATATGGTCATCTTTTGACAAGTTTATATTAGTTTATTAATTGCAGTAAACATTATAATATATAAATAAATTTTGTGATTGCAAATAATAATACACTATTAGTAGATATTGAATGTTTTTTGTTAAATTAGATCGATTTTCAAACCCCAAAATTTAAAATATATTTTACATTTGTATGGTTCATAGTTTATTTGCCAAAGTATTTATTACTATAAATAGGTATATATTATATTGTATTTATTAACTGTATATTATGTATATTTCATGTAAACTATATCATTTTTAAAATACAAACCAAAAATACGAGGAATGATTACGTTTTCCATGTATTCTACAACATATTTATTAATCCGTAGTATCTAACTAGCGTGACGTCATAAATCTCGCTCTGTGGCTGTTCTATTAGAGACGGCATTGGTCTAATATTTAGAAATGTCAAAAGCTGATGACATTTTACTTTTGTCAATTATGACATTTCGTTTTGATTTTTGCAAGAAGAGGAAGAACTGTCACTTGTTTTATTATTTTCCTTTTCTATTTCACGAAAGTAAAAAGAGTTACCTATCTGATTCGTTCAGGCCCTCAATTTAAAGTATATCAGTAATTTTTTTGATAGAGGGATTTTATATTTGCCATGTTGGTAAAAAATAACGGTCAAAATTCAAAAGTTATTCATTTTATAGACTATATATGTCGATTTATTAGGAGTAAAAATGATACTTTTTGTGGCAAGGCTGTACGTTCGATCGCGTGTGAATTTATTTCGGGAGACGAAAATGCAATTTTATCGTCGTGTATAAAACAATATTTTTTTCCATAGCGAGTTACGTTTTAAAAAATATTCAGAAATTATTATTTCAAGGAATTTATTACGAGTAGAAAAAATACTGTGCTGGGTTGGCGTTGGTTTCTATGTAGTTCGACAAATAAATAAAGCTGTCTCTTTAATTGTCAGTTTTGAGTCAATATTTTTTTAATATTCTTTCGTGTCGATTGCTGATTGAATTGGTGCCAGAAATGGCTCAAAACGAAATAAGTAAATTACCAACAGATATTCAGGCTGAGGCGACAAACGCCATATCCAAACTACTTCCATTTAAATCCCGAATAACTTATGAAAAAGAATACAAAAATGAATATATAAAGAGAAGAAATAAAGTTTTTAACCTATCCTCGCTGTTAAAGTATCATTTAATCTACTCTTGCGGTTAAAGTTCTATTTTATCTACTATTTTTGATAGATACATATATAAGGCAATTTTAACAGTTGCTATGAAAAAAAAAGTAATTATATATCCAGAAACTACGATTACGCTTGTTAAATTTGACATAGTTTCACACATGTCAGTTTAATAATATATTTTTTCGTACTTTTATGGCCTAGGCGTTAAAATGATTTTTTTATATCGTCAATCACGTAGCAAAAATTTATACTTCGTGGCGTTTGAAAAAAATATTATTTTATAATCATGAAAATTGATCAATCACGAAAAAAACATCTGTCTCTAGGACAGTGGCGCATCTAGAAATTGGGTCTGGGAGGGGCAATGGCAATATTTAAGTAAACTAGTAGATTCAAATTAAATTTTTGCTAAAAAGTTTTTTTTAACTGTGAAAAAAAACTGGAATTGTAACTATTTTTATTTTATTTCTAAATTTCTTTCTGGGAAGGGTAATTACCGCCATTATCACTCTCGATGCACGCCGCTGTCCTAGGGTACCAAAAATAATTCACAAAAGCAAAAAAAAAAATATATGAACACAAGTATTAACAAAATGGATTATTTTACTAAAAATAATCATTCCAGAACTTATAAAGAATGATTAAGTCCTGATCGTAGATATAGCTAGATAAATTCCATAAAATTTAGTTTGTGTTAATACAATAAATAAAATATTAAAAAATATAAACTTTAGAACCAAAATATTACTTGATGTGTTCATAGAGTTATAGTGACGCAGCTGCGCAAGTATAAAACTTATAATTTTGATAATCTGGAATAAATTTAGAGTAGCTTAGGAAATTATAAACAGTACAAGACAAAAATAATTAAAGAACTACTACTATAAATAATTGGTAATGATACAAAATTATTAATAATGTCTTTAATTCTATTAAAAAAATATTACGTTATAATACAACTAACAATTTAATTAATAATAATTACAATATCTAATGACCTTTAATGAATGCAAAAATAAAAGATAAATGAGATTGAAAAAAAGCATAAGAGATGAAAAATTAAAACAGATTACTATTACATTGCTCAACATATTTTTTATAAAGATTAATGTAGAGATTTTAATGATTTAAAATTAATCAAACATGCCTCAAACTAGAGGCAATTAGATAATAAATAGAGCATCAAAATAAATAAATATAAAGGCAATATAAACAGAGATAATCGTCCTATTCATAAAATAAAGTATTGTTCTTAACTAGTGTTTAAGAGCTTCAGAAAAAAAAAGATTTCTGTCCAGATTATCAAAATTTTACAAAAAATTAACATTAAAATGACGCCTGATATAATTATATAGTAAGAGGATAAAAACCAATAAACAAATTTATTGAAACAATAACACAATTAATCAAACTAACGAACCTTGGTGAGGCATTGTGGAGTATTGAGTCTGCTTCATGTTGAGTGATAGAGGGAAGCAAGGAGGAAAATGCGGAGATATCTAAAAAATAAAATAAAAATAATATTAAAAAAATGAATAAAACAATCGATGTAAAAATTAAAATAAATATATTTTTATTAACGCAATAACTATGTTTTTTAAATTATTAATTTGTATATACCCTATGAGAAAAAAAACAGCATTATAGTATAGTGCCTTTTGAAATAACAGTTGATGACAATTATTTCTGCCAGGTAGACTACAATATACCTACCATTTATAAAAAATTGGTATACAAATTTATAAAAATTAAAGAATGAAATGTTAAAAAAATTCAAAGCTCATATTTTTTTAAATTAAGGTTTTCACCTTTGAATAATAATTGGTATGTACCTTTTTCCTTTTTTTCATTTAAATATTATTTTTGACAAGTTTTTATATCAATTTTTAATAAATGACATATAGGAATAGATCTCAGAGACCTGTGCAGCTTGAATATTATGAAAACTTATCATAATTTTCAAGCTTGTCGATGAAATTTAGTAAGAAAAAAGAGATAAATAACTTACCAGTGATGAAGGACTGCGACCACACTAACAGCTATTAAGCACAGTCCTAAATAGTCTTTCTGAGTCTTTTCCTGCAGGTTTTATTCCATTTAAAGCTTTTGGTTGCCCACCATATTTGCAGATAGTATGGCTTGTGGATTTTTAACAGCAATTGTCCCATCGTACACCTAAAATTCCAAAAAAATATTAAGTAAATTTTTACTATACTAATTTTGGAAGATTTTTGAAAACAAGAGATTGTTAAAAATATCGTCAAGGTGTGTGTGACGAGTTCTGTAATTTCAAACCAAATAGTTTTGACTAGCGAATGTTGACAATTTGGCAAAGGATTTTTTTAAATAGTTAATTGTGTGTCGTAATCAGTATAAATTGTGAGAAAATAAATCCGTTAAGTATTTTATCGTGAGTTTAAATTAGCAGACCCATGGAATCCGTAACTATATGCAACCAGTAATACAGTATCACCATTTTATTTTGTCCTGCCTATTTTTAATAGTTGTTGGCTGTTCTAATATTGGAACAAAAGCGCTCGAATATTAGAAAATTTTAAAAAGTCCAATGAAATTTTATAAGATTGATAAATAACTTACCATTGATAAAGGACTGCATCCACTCTAACAGCTATTAAGTACAGTCCTAAATGGTCTTTCTGAGTTTTTTTCTGCAAGTTTCATTCCATTTAAAGCTTTTTGATGTCCGCCATAATATATTATTTGCAACTAGTACTACTTGTTGACTTCTAACAACAATTATTGTCCCATTGTATACCTAAAATTCAAAAAAAGTATTAAGTAATCTTTTAATAAATCAAGTTTTAAAAACAAAATAAAACTTTTTTAGAACTTGTTTAGAACTATGTATGTAAAATCATAAATATATGGCTATTATACCAATTTAAATAAGTCTCAAAGAATAAAGATCTTAAACAGACTCTAATAAAAAATAATTATAATTTTTATATTAATATTAGCGGTTTTAACGATCAAAAAAAATATAAATAAGGTATCTGCTGTACTAAAAATATCAAAATAAGAAAAATGAACTTATATTTACCATACCCTAATTTTATTGTGCTTATCTTAGTGGAAACTTTAATAATTATTAAAACCAGATTTAAAAACTGCATTTTTTCCAAGATCGCAATTTATGCAACCAGTAATACAGTGTCTGTATTTTATTTTGTCCTGCCTTTTTATTATTGTTTTAGTTAAAAATAAAACAGAAAAAAATAGAGCATGTTAATATTGGACCAAAAGAGCTTGAATACGATGGAAAATTTAATATTTTTATAAGATTTTTAAATTTTATAAGAATAAGTTGAGAGGCATAACTTACCAATATCACACCAATATTAAAAGGCAACAGGGGTATACCGCAATAGGTGTTGAAGTCAATCCAGTAAATGACATTTTTCTGTGTCCATTAAAGATTTTCCATTAAAAGTGGAACTTGGACTGGAAACAGCTGTCAAAACGTCCATTAATACCAATTTGTATTGCTTACTAAAAATACAAAAAATAAATAAGTAAATTTTTATAAAGTCAGTTGCTTCACACATTTTGGAATAAAAAAATATGTTTAGGTAGATATTAAAAAAATAAACGCAATTGTAACTCGATCTTTAAAATATTGTCAAATATTCATAGATTTTTAGAAAAAGAAAACATATTAAATAAAATTAAAATTGTCTGATACAAATTTGTAAATAACTACAATGATTGAAAAAAAAATATATTAATATATTTTCAATCTCAAACTTACTTTATATTGAATTTGAAGCCTACACTTTTGTAGTTAAATACAAAAATTGTAGCCATAAAAAATAATAAAAAAATAAAAATAACTTACCATTTTCTTAGTGGAAATTGTCATTTGTGGGTAAGATTTTCAGTATCATTCCATTCAAAAAATTCCTCCGGCATTCATCAAACTTATGTACAGTTCTAACTCATTTGCAGATTTGTAATAGCCAACTGTTAACGCCTAGTACATCACTCAAACAGATATCTATAAATAAAAAAATAAACAAATATTAATAAGTATATTAATTTGTATCAATGTAGAAAATTAAAATAAATAAGAAAACATCGTAATATCAATATTGATAGGCAAAATACAAAATTAAATTGATTTGAATAAAAAATTCTCCTAATAAATTTAAAATTAAATATTGCAACTAAAGTTATTGAAATATACACATTATGTGTAAAATATGTCATAACTTCCAAGCTTTCTAAAAACTTTAATAGGAAAGAAAATAATGTGAAAAAAACTTACCATTTTTGAGAGATATCTGCGTTGTTGAAGTCAATTTAATGTCCTGTATCTACTGTAGAATAAAGTGGTCATTTGTGAGCCTTTTCCCAGTTTAAATTATGTCAAAACTTCTTTGATGTTTCTAATAATTCATCCAAGTTGTTATAACAGCTGTCATTCCACATTTCCACCAACAGATATGCTTGTATAATGCATAAATAAATGAAACTTCATGTCCGAGATACCAATAGCATCTATAAAAAAATAAAAGTTGTGATAAGTATTTATTTTCTGTAACTAGATGAAAAAAATTACCTTAATACAGTTGTTCCAAATTTCCTTCAAAAAACTTCCGTTACAGCGAACACAATCCTCCTCCTTTCCTCAAACATCTTCTATCTCCTTTCCTTCTATTTCAAAGCAATCCTCTTCCATCTTCTCTGTCCCTCTTCTATTTTCCAAGTCTCACCAATTCTTATTCAACTACTAATATAACTAACTTATACAAATTTCAGGCGTCTTACAAACATTTTTTAAAAAGGGGGAAAAGGGATATAATTTTACAACAAACTACGCTAGCGCACCTACCTAAAAAAAGAAAAACACTTTTTTTAGTTAAAGAAAATGATAAATATAAAGTTATATAAATTTACCTGATGGCATCTAGAAGATGGCCCTAATCCTGCTGTTGTCCCCCAAAAAAAATCATTCCAAAGCAGTTTAGTACTAAGAAGATTTATGCAGGAACAAACTGAATTTAATTTTAATAACAAAAATAAATACTAATACTTTAATTCTCATTATAATGTAAAATTACATTATTTACTAATTTACGTTTAATTAAAAATGACTATTAAAAAAATTAAATAATATTATCAATTTTAAAGTAAGACAAAAAACAGTTATTTCCAAATATAATAGAAAAACAATATGCTACCTAATTTTATGTCTTTGGAGTTATTTTTTTATTACCCATTTATTATTACTAAAAAACCTTATATTAAAGCCTTGTATAGAGTAAGAAAAAAAGTAAAAATGAAATGTAAAAATTGCAAATTAATAAATGAGTACTTAATGCGACATTCTGTAAATGTAGGGAACCTAAAGTTACTACTTTGGAACCACGACGCGAACCGACTTTTGAAGTTCTCCAAGCCATACTGTATCACCTGTAAGAGAAAAAAAAATAATATTAGAATATTTCTAACAAATACATAATCAAGAAGAAACAAAAAACAAGCCATAGACAACAAAAAAAAACAATGTAAAAATATAAAAACTCACCATCTCATCTTGCTTAAGTTCATTTTCAGTCCCACCATAATAATTATACGGCGAAAAAAACAGTGGCGTCTCACTGCTATGGGGCACATCGAACGCCCCCAACTCCATGGACTTCGGTCGATCCTGTAGAGTTGACAATAAGCACGTTTTCCAGGTATTCGACGGTGCCTGGAACAATCCGAAATTTTTTGGGACTGATCATATTCAGCATGTAGATAGAATTTCTGACTTCTTAGTTTTTTAAAATCGCGCTGCGAACCCGGGTTGTCCTAAAAGGATGAAAAAAAATTAGTTATATAAGTAACTACAAAAGTTAAATTAGAATTTAAACTTATTTCTACTATAAGTTTTAAAAAAAGTTGCTCTAATTATTATTACAAGTTATTCTACTTTAAACTCTAATTATTATTACAAGTTATTCTACTTTAACAAGTTATTCTACTTTAAATTGAAGCTTATGTATGTTAAAACAAAAAAACTAAAATATACAAAACACTTATATAAAAAGAATTTTGATTGCTACATGGTGCGATAAAAAAGTTATTTGGTAGAGAGTACAGTAAAAGTTTCAAATTTAATATAATATAAAAAAATTAGACTTACTTTTAACAGGTTTAAGTTAGGCCTGGTTATGCTCGCCTCCTACCGACATTTTCTGCCTTCAAAATTCGACGCGGGGCAGACCAAGAGAAAAAAACAAAAAAATGTTTCCACGACCCGCCTGCGAGTGTGTGCTGGTTGCCTTCCTTATGCAGATTCGACCCATTGGTCGACGATTAAGCCTCACCAGTCAGTTCCCATCCCAATTAAGCCGCCTCGTCTGGGGTCACCCTCGTCACCCGTCGGACAGACATCCACCGGGACCCCCTACAGGCGGACCCCCCTCATCATCTTCAATGTGTCCGATATCCCGCCCCCTGCCTCTTCGAGGGTCACGGAATACGTGCACGAAGAAGTCTCGGAGCTTGGGTGCCAGGTTGTATCCGGCCGAAGCCTCTAGCATTAGAACACCTAGCTCGTAAACCAGAGGGTGGTGACTCCCTTGGGTACCTCTGCATGCTACACAGGTCATCGATGCCCGAACATCAGGGTTAGGGGGTGACCCAAGAAGTCTCCTCTCTTGGGGAAGGCCGCGCCGCGCTTTGGAGTCATCTTAAGCCGGGGATCCACACCGACAAAAACACTGTTAACCAACCGCATCAGCTAACGAAATTCACTAATTTTGAATTAGGAAATTTTATTAACCAACACAGAGAGCTAGCAACGCTCGTGTGAGTGGGGAAGGAATGTGTGGTGTAGTAATATAACGCGCCTACAAAAAGAAAAAATATTGGGATACCTATCAAAATATTATCGAACACCTATAAAAATATTACGGCAATATATAAATAGGTATATTTATTTTAAATGAAAAAAGAGATTCTCCATTTATACCTCAGCAATATTTTATATGATTTTTACTTGATTATTATACCAAAAATGTCAAAAACATAAAGATGTTTATGATCTAGGGAAAAAAGAGATATAAATTTGATGAATATGGTCAAAATCCAAAGAATTTTTCCATGATGTAACACATAAAAAAATAAAAATACACAAGGAGTTTTTAGAGTTGTAACATATTATTTAGAACTAAAAGTTAAACCTACAGTGTTTCAAATAAATAAAAAATATTAAAGTTATATTTTTTTAACAATGAGACATCCTATATATTTTATTACATTTTTAATTTCTACTACGAAGACAAAAAACATTCGATCAAAATTTACCTCAAAATAATCATACTTACTGTTTTCGAAATATTTTAATTTTTATAAAAACTCAGTAACAATTGATTTAGGTATTTCTGCAATGCAAATTTACAAGTAATACTGAATTAGCAAAAATCATTTGTCAACATTAATGCTATTTTTTAACATGTAATATTACATAACGCGCTTTAAAAGAGAAATATATTTTAAAATACCAATATCAGAAATCATTACAAAAATGCTGAAACATAAATATGTAAGATTCTTAAATAAAAAAAAATACGTAATAAAATTCCTAATGAACCTACCTATTTAAAACTTAAATACTAAAACCTACTCATTCAAAATATTATTAAAATGCGCATATTATATTTTTAAAAAATAAAGAAAACTCTAGTATGCCCTATAAAAAGAAATTTAAAATAAAAATAGCAATTTACAAAAAATTAAAACATCGAATTCCAACAGGCGGCCATTTTATTTAAACATTCCTTGACCAAAAAAATTAAACAAAAAGTCAAAGATACATTACGTAATTTACCAAAAATGTACTATTATTTTACCCTTATGTAACACGCAGTATAGAAAGTACCGAAAATACATAGTTTTACATACTTATTTATTAATCTACGTATATTATTTAAACAATATTCTTAAAAATTAATAACTTAATGGGGAACATTGAGAAGAAGGCTGCCATGATGGATATTGCGAAATCCAAAAATGTTAAACTAAAATATCTCAAAAAATACATAAAATTACGGGTACTCACTTTTTCAGGAGGCTAAGCAGGGCACTAGTAACAGATTACGCATAAATTGTGTACACTAAATGCACTTTTTCGTCAGAAAATTTAAAAAATCGATGCAACCGACGTGAGGACGTACGGATCCTTCGATTGCAAACGACTAGCAGGACCGGCGTTGCCAGATTGAAGTCATTCGTAAAATTTAAGCTGCTCATAAAATTAATTTATCACTAATAACCTTCTAATAATAATATGTAATATTATTTATAGGAAAATTCTTGTAAATTAAGCTTAATTTTGTTCTCAAAAGTTATTATTTACTCAATACGTTCCACTGAAATCGCTTTTTTTACGTAAGGCAAAATATTTTTATTGTCATAAATAAGAAACAAATAAGTAATTATAAACATAAACACACAAAAGTCATGAAATAAACATAAAATGAAGCTGTTTAAATACATTTTTAATGCTATAAATACATCGAAACCAAGAATATAGACTATAATGTTAGTACGTAATTATTACAAGAAGAAATAAAAGAAATTTGTACAAAACAACATTACTGGTACTTGTTTTACTAAAAATATAAATATAGAAATAACCGTTACTATAGTGCCAGTTTATGGTGCCAGTGATCAATTTAAACTAATATCATTTCACAAAAATCACATAGAGAAAAAGATTTTCGACATTTTTTAACAATCCGGCAACATCGAACGATAATAAAATTCAAAACCTCCAGGCAACCGAAACTGACCAATCACGATCGAGAATTTTTTGCTCTTGGATTCCTCGATTTTAACAAAGATTTTAACTTTTTTTAATAAACATGGATGGTTTTTATTAAAATTTCAGTAGAATATGCTTCTTAAATTAATTAAATGATTTGTCTTTATTTGTATTTATTCCCTCCAGTATAAAATATCATACAAAACTTATTTTATATTGAAATTATCTGGTGGGCACATAATTAGATGAACTATAAAATCATGCATTTCTGTAATATTTTAATAAATTATTAAGAAACAAGTGCTTTTATTCAATAAATTTCCCTTAGTTTAACTGAGTTTAATAAGAAACTAATTCTATATAGTTAAATAGTAAGAAATATGAGATAAATTATATGAATTATATAAAAAAATAACTTCACAAGTCTTTAACTTGACTCGATGTTGACAGCTCTTACCGGATGTATCTGTTCAACTTTTGACGCCACATTTTTCAAATTTGAAATTTAATTAAGCTGAAAAATCCTTTATTTACAAGAAAAAATATATTAATAAGTACAAATTATGATCGAAAAAACGGCGTCCAGTTGGCTGGGAAATGACGATTGAGTACATTTCCCATAAATTTACATATAAAATGATAGCGATCTTCATTCCATAGTCATTGCTGACGCTATTTTTTTTCGATCATATAGTACCTACGGTATTATTTATATTATTATTTTAATATTTCGCACAACACGTGAACGCTTATTATGTATTTTCATAGTCAATAAAATTAAATAGAAATAAAACTGTAGATTCCTACAACTAATCTAATTGCTTAGATTATTTGTGTTATTATGCTACGTTTAAAAAGTGCTTTTTTAAAAATTCGGAAAATTAAAAGGGATATGTGTCCAAGTTTCTTTTTTTTTTAATTTTTAAATGCTGTAGCTCCATATCATGTTCATAATAAGTTTTTCTTAACATTCCATTAAAACTACGAAGGCCTTAAAATGGTTTTTTAGCCTCCGTAATTAAAACTGTAGAATCACCTTCAGCAACATTAACAGTTACCTTGTTAAGATTTTTCTATTCTTACACCTAATTTATGTAATTTTTTTAGCATATATGATTTATAAACCATATTTTTCCTAATTGAAGGATGGAAGGATATGCAAGATTAATATATTCTAACATTTATTTTCCAGACAAAGCATAATATAGTATTAAGATTAAAGACATAATTAATGTTAAGAAAGATCTTAATATAAATCATAAAATTTTAGTTCAAATTTTTCTCACTTTTTCCATAATGGCGCCATATGCATTCTTCTTCTTTTTTGAAAATAATGGCTCGAAACATAGACACCCATAGTTTTGATATAGTTTTTCTTCTTTTCTTTTAATTGGCTTGAATTTATATAGGTTATTCGGCTAGTATTGACCGTATAGTTCTGACAGCTTAGGCTGTAAAATCAATCAAGAAGAGAGTGTCTAGATTATAATCTATGGTTAATTATTAGACAAAGACAACAACAAAAATAAACAAGTACAGCAATAGTAGTCAGTTGTCAAGATTCAAAAACAAAAACAAATATTCTAAATACAAACACAAAGAACACAAAGATAAACCCATATTATACTTGATTCTATCTATAAATATTAAAAAAAGCAGTAAAAGGACATTTCTCTAGAAGCAATTCATTAGTTGATTATGTCCGATAACAAAGAATATATTGTTAAACGAGTGTTGCACGCTGGAAGAGCCCCAATAGATTTTAAAGATGGTACAAAAGTTAGTAAACAAAAACAACCAGAAGAGATATATTTATTCAAGTGTAATATTTTATAGATTTACTTTCATTTTCAAACGAAACTGTGCGATAAAGAGAATACGATAATAGATGATTCAAGAACGTTAGGAAAAAAAGAGCCAATGCAAATTGTTTTGGGAAAAAAGTTCAAATTGGAAGTTTGGGAAGCGATTTTACAGAAAATGGCATTGGGAGAAGTAGCTCAGTTTACTGTAGACAAGTCTGTATGTTTTAGTTTTTTTTAACCAATTTTGTAGAAGTAAAATATTACTATACAGCTTGTAGTTGAATATCCGTTTGTCTCAAAAACCCTTAGAGACATTGCTTATCCAGATAAAAATAAAAATAAACATTCTTGTGCTATGACTCTTCAAACTGAAGGAATTGGGTATGATGACTTAAATGACCTATTAAAAAGCCCTAAGGATTTAGAATTTATAATTGGTATTTTATATTGATATTAAAATAAACATTGATTTACTTGTCAATATTTTTAGAAATTGTTAAAGTTGAACAGCCAGGCGAATATGAAAAAGAAACATGGCAAATGGATACAGACGAGAGAATAGATATTGTACCTAAACTAAAAGCAGAAGGAAATGAACAGTATAATAAAAAGAACTACGAAGAAGCTAGTAAATTGTATGCAAAAGCAATAGGACTTTTGGAACAATTAATGCTGAAGTGAGTCAATTTTATAGTGATATAAAGAATGCAGTTCTTTGCTGTTTTTTTTTCAGAGAAAAACCTCACGATAGTGACTGGAACAAATTAAACGAACAGAAGTTACCGATTTTACTTAATTTTGCACAGTGCAAGTTAAATGAAGAAGACTACTACCCTGTAATTACACATTGCACAGAAGTTTTAAAATATGACAGTGGTATAGGTAAAATATATTTTTTTTTACTTTTAGTAATGGAAAGAATATTTTAGATAATGTAAAAGCGTATTTTCGTCGTGCCAAGGCTCATATCGCAGCGTGGAACCCAAAAGAAGCAAAAGAAGACTTGGAAAAAGTAATGGAGTTGGACAAAACTCTAATTCCTTTAGCAAAAAAAGAGTTACTAAAGTTAGAAGATCTTCAAAAGATTAAGAACTTGGAAGATAAAGAAAAACTTAAAAACTTATTTACATAGTTTTATAGCATTATATTGTAAAATGAACCTTATATAGATTAACTTATTTTGTATATTAATATATGGCAAAAAACAGAGCATTTATGTATTTACTTTATTCATTTAATTGATCATTATATGCAAATATCGATGGTTTTTATGTATTTTACACCAAAATGGAACAAAAGCGTAGCAATAGATTCAAAAAAACCGAACGTAAAAAACTAGCTTTTTTATACATGTATACTACACAACACTATACTACATGTATTTTCCACCAACCAAAAAAAACGTAAAATCCCATCCCTGGAATTTCAAAATCGATTTTTTGGAGGAAACATTCCTAACTAATCAGCTGATTATCACTATTCGAGGTTAAGAAAAATTGACGTTTATATCATTTATATTTAAAAAAAACAATATGTAATTTTAAATAAAATAAGTAGTTATTTAAATTTACACCAAGTTTACCACTTAACTACATTTAAATGGCAAAGTAAGTCGCATCTTAATATTTTCATTGGTTTGTGATTATTATGCTAGAGAATTTAATACATTATTTTTACTTTTTTTTTGTTTAATTAAAATATTTTAGATTATAAGTTGTTTTTCTTATTTTTAAAATATTTCTTTTTTTGCTTTCTATTAACAATATTTAATGCTAAAAATCTCTCTATTGTTATAGAGAAACAAACATTATATTTGTGTACGATACTGAATTATTAAAGAAAGAGGAAGATGATCCAAATTCAGCAATTTTATATTTCTATCCTACTTGGGTGTCAGACGAACAAAAAACGGCGTTGTGTGGGCAATTAATGGGAACAATTCTTTGTCTCAGAGGTCTATTTTCGTTCCCTAAAATCGTCGCTCTTCAAAGTGGAAAGTTTTATTTTTTAGAAAACCAGAGGTACATTTTAGTAAGTTAAAATAAATATGCTTTATTTTAAGCGTAATTGCTGTTTAAAAAATTATTACAGGCGATTGGCAGTGATAGGAATACTCCGGATTGGATTCTGGAACATCGGAGTAAAATAGTATATTCTTTGTTAAATTTCTATCATAAAAGCTTCGTGAATTTATCTACTAAATATCAGAATGAAGCGTTGGCTGTTAAAATGTATTATATTTTCGATGTGTATTTAAAAATTATATTATTCGGAGGAAACATTTTCAATCAAGTATATTTACTACAAACTCACAAGGTAAACATTCTACAGAGTCCTGCAACAGTATGTCAGGCGTCTGTAAAAAATCAGAAAAAATTTTGAAAAATATCTACTTATTTATTTATATAAATGGAACGCCCTGTATATTAATGCTTTTTTGGCTTCCTTCTTATTCACTTTACGTGGTCCTAAGATGTTATTAAATTCGTTATAATAATTTCAGAGATACAAATAAAAAAAATTTCAGCCTTTTTTTAAAAAAAATATTACAACTATAAGATGTTTTGTGAAATTAAAACAATACTAGGTACTTACTATAGCTGGTCTGTTCTTGTTATATTATAAATATTGTAATCTTACAGGAAGACGATAAATAATACAAGATGTTCGAAATTCCATGCCAAACTTTGTAAAATATAAATTAATTTTTCTTCGTTATTTTTTTAAATGGAACATCTTGTATATTATTGTTTTATTAGATAGATAATTAAAGTATTTTATAGTTTTTTCTTTCAAAGGTAAAATTCCAGTAAAAAATCATTAGGTAGGTTTGATAAAAATTTACTGATAAAAAGCCATATGTAATATAATACCGCCAATACCTCGCAAAACCATTGAACATTTTGTTCACTTTTTAATACCCTATCTAAGAAAAAATAATATACAGGGTGTTCCATTAAAAAAAAAACGAAGAACATTTATTTCATATTTGAGAAAGTTTGGCATGACATTTTCAACACCCTGTATGATTTGATGTATGACAGACCAACTATTGTAAATAGCTACTAGAGTTTTAATGCCAGGGAATTTCTTGTATTTTTAACATTAAAAAAAAGTTTGATCTTTTTTATTTATTTATTAATATCTCTGAAAGTCTCAAAACAAATTTAATATCTCAGGATTATGTAAAATGCTCAGAAAGAAAGCAAAACGAGCAGTAACACACAGGGTATTCCATTTAAAAAAAAATCATTCAAATACACTCACACTTACTTGAACAAAATTCCTAGTCTTTTTTTTTTGACGCACTGTTGTAGACTCCTGTATATTCTATTATGAATGAATTTTTTTATTAATTGTTAAATACTTTATATTTAGAGTAAAAGTAGCTCTACAATTGTTGAAGCTTCAACATTTTTGGAAAGTTGCAGAGAATTCTCGAACGTACTAGGCGGAACAATACTCTACCACAATAAGTATGCAATTTTTAAATTATTTCCCTTGACTTTCTAATACATGTAAATATGTCCAGAATATTTTTGTAGAGTGGTTTTGACTCAATTATCTACAGAAACAACAAAGTTATTAGTGCTCTCAGATCCGTACCGAATTAAAAATGCCGCAGAATCGCTTGACGTCGATTTTGAGCTGCCTGAAGGAATTCAACTTCTGCAAGTTTATTTAACAAACAGCGAATTCTGTACTTTGCTAGAGAATTCGTTACATAGCCATTACATGTTTCAGTATTTAAAAAATAAAAACACTAAAAAGGTAAGTAAACTCAAAATATACAGGGTGTTTCAAAAAACATGTGCCATCTCTGGTGAGGATATTCCTCATGTAAAAATAAGATTTATTTTTTATATCAATATAGATTCTGCTTTGTTTCGTAGGTACAGTTTTTTTTACCTTTTTTTCAATTTATTGTAATTTTCTTCTAAGTTTTAGCAACTCGAACGAAATTTGGAGGGTAAAAGTTACTATAGGTGCTACATATCGTAATGCTAAAAAAGTTTCGACAGATTTATCAGGGACACTGACTTTTTTCCCTTATTTTGTAGGCCATTTAATGCCAATTAAAAGTTGTATCTTGATATTTTGTCCATTTCGTTCTCCTCGATGAGATAAACGCAATTTTATTAATCACAATTAATAAAATTAAAATAAAAATAAAATTAGTAAATTATTTGTTTAATGTAATTTATTACTAAATTTTATTAAAACTTATAACACTGATGTACAGTGCTACCTACAGGAAATTCACTAAAAAAGTATTGGTATTTAAGATAATTACAAAAGGCCTAGGTAACTTTAAAACTATGCATTTCCGCACCCATGTTCATAGAAACTTTTTTTTAATTTTTTGAAGAGGAATCAATGAGTACTTATTTAAAACTTTTGCAAGTTAATGATATTACATTTTTTTAAAGGTTGCTATTAGACTTGGATCAAGGCAAATTAATAAAATTGCGTTTATCTCATCAAGGAGGCCGAAATCGACAAAATATCAAGAGACAACTTTTAATCGGCATTTAACTGCTTACACTATTTCGCTAATAAGAGAAAAAAAAGTCAGTGGCGTACATGCTTTTTTTAGAAAAATATTCCAGTGAATACCCATATGCACGTCTCTGGTGAATATGTCGGCACTTTGTTAGCTTTAAAATATGTCGAATTTATAGTAACTTTTACACTCAAAATTTCATTTGAATAACTAAAAGTACTTGGAAGAAAATTATAATAAACCAAAAGATTATTAAGATTTTAACGCTCTGTAGCTACGAAACATAGCAGAATCGCTCCTATGTTGATATGAAAAATAAATCTTATTTTTACAAGATGAATCTCCCCATAGGAGATTGCACATCTTTTCTGAAACACCCTGTAGATACTTAATGATTATTAACAAACGATACTATTTTCACAATTAGCTTTGCGTATTTAAAAATGAAATTTAAACAATAAATACAATTTTGTAGTAAAATTTCATGCTTTATTCTTTTCAACTTTATTAAACACTATACTATAATAATTGATAAAAGTAGTGCTTCCTCCATGCATGGTCTTTAATAAAAACTGTTCTAAACTTCCAATGTATATGCTAGTTTTTAATCCGTCATACCTGACCCTTTTAACTGACAGGCAAAACGTTACATGTAGACGGATCTTTAAAATCTATCAAGATTCAATCAATTTTTCTAAATATATAACAACTAAATAAATATCTGACTAATAAACATGCTACCATCATACCATTTTTAGAAATTTATTCTTTTAGTCTCATATCTTTAAAAACCATGACGCAGACTCTTCGCTACTATTTACCGCCGTACCTGAGGAAGAGGTACCTTCGAGCACCGAAACGTCCCTCCCCGTTCAGAAGAAACCTCGTCCAAAGTCGCTGAATCTGAGGAGTATCAGCACTGATTCAAACGATTCTCAATACAGTTACAAGACCACGCCAATGACACCCTTCTGCGGCCAGAATTCTATAGTCGATACGCCTATGACTGAGTTTAAAACGTTCGTCACAGAACAACCAAAAGATCAGAAAGAAAATAAAGAAGAAAAACAGTCAAAGAACGAAATTAGGGCTGAAGAAATTAATAAAATTGAACCAAAACAGGGTTCTAGCTTGACTAATTTAACAGAAGTTCTAAACAGTATTCCTCTAAATCCCTTGCAGTATTCAAACAATAAAAATAAGATTTTACCTGCTCCAAAAAAGAGCATAAAACTAAAAAGGTCTAAAACAGTTCACGATCCATTTTACCCGATTTTTCGAAAAAATGGCATGGCCGCCAGTACCCACGTCTTCCAAGGTGTCCTCAAAAAACAAGAACCCTTACAGTTTTCGACAAACAAACACAGAAAATCTCTTACTTTGCCTTTAAAAGCGATGGACTTGTCAAATGAGAGACGCAGATATTCTACAGGGGTTCAATTGACGCCTCTCATGAGTAAATTGACTGCTCTGGCTTTGGAAGAACAAAATTACTCTACAAAATTGACTGTGAATTCGAAGAAGCCGAAAAATGTTAAAGCTAGCGAAGACGAGACTTTTCAGAGATGTGCGTTGTTTCTTTATGGTGAGAAAGATGTCGTGGTGAGCTTGGTTTTGAAGGAGGAGGTGTCAAAGGATAAAGACACGATTTTTAGATTGGTAAGCGATATAAATTTTATATACCATACGACGCAGAAAAAAAACGGCGTCAAAGACGGCTGAGGCATGACAATCGATGATAATTTTGACGAGGTCAAGCCCTAGATGTGTTCTTTATTTTTTGATGGCGCTTGGCCTTAAGAAGGTTATATGTAATTAATTATTATTTGAGTAAAAATGATTTTTAAATGGTGTAGTTTAAAAAGTTCTATCCTTTTTTAATCTTTCTATAATTAAGTGTTAAGTTTTATGTAAATTTTTAGTAAATGACATCTAGAGATTGACCTCGTCAAAATGATCATAGATTGTCATTCCGCGGCGTCTTTGACGCCGTTTTTTTTCTATTATAGGATAATTTTATCAAAATATATTTTAATTAGTTATAGTTGGTTTTTCTATTTAAAGATAGATCCACAACATTTTTTTTGTTTCAAAAGTTATAGATATACAAAAATTTAATAGCAAGATCAAACAGAATCTTAGTGAAATAAGTAAACGGAGAGGGGTTCTAAAAATTCAGTCATGTCTATCTATTTTACATCTTGCAATGTTTTCACCTATTTCACAGAGTTGTAAGCTGAACACAAATTAATAGATACTTATTTTTTATCTCTAGTAGGTACCTCTATGTCTTTGCTCTATATTTACTTATTTCCCTGAGTACTTCAGCTTGAGAACAGAACTTTAAACAATGATTAAAATATAGCATACAGTTACTGCAAATATTGATACTATATCTCTTTATTCAAAATAGCTCGAGATGTGTAAAGAACGGTTACCACAACTAGAAAAACATGTGCGAGTGGTCGTGGAATCGCAGAATAAAATTTCGGGACATACGGAGGGCGAGCCCTATAGCGTGCTCAGTATCGACGAGAAATGGGACATGGTGAAAAGATCTGGCCCTTGGAGCTTGACCGAGGACAACGTTTTGAACACTGTACACGAAGACTTCAAAAAGGACAACAATATAAGCGAAATATTGATAAGGTAATATCTTTGAATAAAAAGATTAAGGAAGGAGTATAATGCTATCCATGTATTCATGCATGGTAGATGGAGATGGAGTCCTAAGGTAGGAATCCTTGACAGTTCCGTTTGAAGATCCATTTGACACATTTGAATTTGATTTGAAATTTTGTGGATTTGTCAGTCTTTACTGAGCTTATTTGATGTTATTTATTGTTTATTCTACAACTGATAGTTGTTTAGAGGTAGCAAATCTAGAATGAAATTGTAGCAGAACTTAAATTAACAATGACACTATTGCGATTTATCGAAAAATGCTGTAAAATAGTTGGATGGGTAGGGTGCGGTAGATCTCGGTCAAAAATCGAGGAAAATAATGGAATTACTTTTCGCTAGTAAGTGACTATATAATATACATACATGTATGTAAACTGATCATTTATGAAATTCACTTAAAATTAAATAATTATATATTTTTTTGGCATTTTTGCTTTTATTTACTACTTGTCAAAGAATTTAGATACGCCAATTTACCTGCTTCAGTAGCGTGTCGGATGTTTGTGTTTATAAATACTTATTATAACTTATCTATTTTTATTAGAATTATATATTTTTATAAAAACTTTAATAACTACCAATGTAAAATAAAACAACATATTATTTAGTGAGAGTCTACCCTACATCACATTTTTACGCGTTTTGAATAACATTAGAACGGCACTGATAAACCGGAATTTAAGTCGGCCATTTTTGGTTCCCCTCGCGGTCAACCTAAGTTTTTTTCATTGACATTTTCTTTGATTATTATAGCAGCAAATTAAATACATACCTATTAATGAGCAATTATTACTGGTGACTTGTGACTTGTGACACATATCTTAAAATGAGTATTAACGTGTCTGTTCTCTCAAAAGTCACCTATTTTTTCAGCGTTTTATTGGCCATTTTACTGTCCCTAGATGTTTATTACTCACTACATTTGTACAAGCGCCAAAACTCTATTGCCGCACAAGTCTGCGCAGGTTTCAAGATATTTTATTTGGCCCCATTCATAGTCTACACCCTGGGACTGTTTTTACACAGATTCCTCATTATCTTGATTTACACCGTCACATGTTTGCACTGCGTCATTACAGATATTCTGTTTGCTGTCTGTATTTTTACCGAATTTACAAAACCTTTCAAAGACCACGACAAAAAGCTCGTATACATTGGTTTGTTTGCCGAATCTTGTTTGGCGTTCATCTGTTTTATTTGTAACGCTATCCTTTGTAAGAAGGTAGCCGAGTTAAAAGAACAAAAAACTGTAGATATCATGAAGAAATATGCGTTTACTAGGTTTAACGTTTTCGAAGACCAAGTGAGCATTGATTGTGTTTTTTAGGAAGCCCGAAGCAACGATCTACGCCTACCACAACTCATCTTGTGAAGTTTTTTACCACGAAGACGCACCCCTATCTCACGGGCTTCTATCGCCCACCGATTCAATGGGATCTGTTCAGCTTAAAGCTAAACAAAGACTGGAAAGGGACCATTCTATTCTCTTATAAATAGATAGAGAACTGTATAAAATATTATGGAAACTCATATATTATATTTACATGTTTTAGATGATGTATACTAAAGAATAACTGTGCCAAAAATTAAGAATAGCAATCTTTACAAGAATATTTACAAGAATTTTTAGATACCTAATTCAGTATTTTGATTTTATATTTTATAGTATGTATACAGTTAAAGAATATATAATATCTGTGTTAGTTTTTAGCATAGTTTATATGTATAGATGTAGGTAAAATATCTATAACTGAAGATACTAAAAATGATATTTGTCTAGACATTCCATATACTACTGTTCCTTTAAATACTTATTTCTGTGAAATACCTATCTGTTGTTTCTTTTATATTGTTTTTTTATAGAAAAATAAATTCATTTTTATTATATAAGTCTACATTTTATTAAAAAACCCTACCATCTACTGATAAATATAATAGAATACTAAACCTGATCAATTAACTTAAAGTTCTGATGTTGTTTTTCGGGAATAACGTTGAAATATTTCTTATAAAAATTGACTCCCTTCCGATGGCTGTGGCATCTTTCAACCCAGGTGTGCTCCCAGTTAACATCAGCCTTTTCACAAGTAATCATTACTTTGCCAGGTATGATAGCAAATAAGGTACCATTTTTACCAAATCCCACCTAAAATCATTAAACTTACATTTAGAACTGTATATATCTGTTAAAAAATTAAATGTTTACGTTGAGACCAGGGTGAAACCTCAGATGTCTTTGTGTGGCTAAAATTGTGCCTGCAGTTACTTGGTGCCCGTCTTGTACTCTCCAGCCTCTATGTTTTGGCCTGGTTTTAGGGCTGGTGTTACGTGTAGAGCCACTTGTCTTCTTACTAGCGTATCGAACAGAGGATTCTAAAATTTATTTGAAAAGTAGTTTAAATTTTAAAAGTACAGATCGCTATTAGATTTACCTATAATACTCTTGGTATTATGGAGTATATTGTGTATATTCAATCCAAGATTAATCATATTTTAGAGAAATTCTAAAGTAAAAATTCAAAATATTTCCTATATAATTATATAACCTCAAAGTTATCAAGGCTGTTTCTCAAGGGCGTATATTTGTATCATGGTTTGTCATGGTGGTATATATCATGGTCGTTAATCATGGTCGTATATATCATGGTCGTTAATCATGGTCGTAGATGATATTAGTGATGTAATATGTGTATCGATATTGTATCGAATTTTTCAAAATGTTAAATTTAAATAAAAAATTGTATTATTTAAGTATTCTACCGTATTCTGCTTTTCATGTATTGTTTAGCTGAAGATTCTAGTAATCTATTTTAAATTAATTGAAGCAAAAGTATATTTTATATTGCCCAGTAGGCCCCACAGGTAGGCTCCACAGAAGAGATATAAAGCGAATGCACGCCTGTAAATCGAGCTTGTTTATCATAACGAACATAACCTAACAATTTTTGCGGCTTCGATTTTCATGGTGGTTCAAAACACGTGCGGGTTCCATAAGTTCTATATTTGATTAAAGATGGAAAATCCAGGTAAATTGAATTTATAAACATACAAGGAAAATTGAAAAGATATATGAAAACATGAATGATAACAACTATATAATTTGTAGAGCTAGGGGCAAAAAAAAAGAAGAAATCTAAAGGGGAGAAGCTGGGAGAACTTCAAAAAGAGAACCATTTCCAACTGGAAGTGTCCGAAAAAATAGCTAAATTAGATACTGCCAAGTGGCCCCTTTTGCTGAAGGTTAGTTTTATACTGCCAGCTGAAAGAGAAATATTGTTTTGTGTATTGTTGTTTGAATTATTGATTTTTAGTATTTTGATCGCCTCAATGTTAGAACAAGCCATTATACCCCAATTGCTGCCGGGGCAAGTCCGTTAAGGAGGGAGCTTACTGAATACATAAAATCTGGATACATTAACTTGGATAAACCTAGCAATCCTAGTTCTCATGAAGTTGTGGCTTGGATAAAAAGAATTTTAAGAGTGGAAAAAACTGGACATTCTGGCACATTGGATCCAAAAACAACAGGTTAATTTCCAGGATACCTTATATTAAATATTTAGTTGTAATTTTGGTGCTTTTTTAGGTTGCCTGATTGTTTGTATAGAGCGTGCTACTCGATTAGTCAAAAGTCAGCAAGCTGCAGGTACAGTATCCTAAAAATTAATAGAGAAAAAATTCAAAAGAATTTGTTTTTTAGGAAAAGAGTACGTGTCAGTTTTTAAGCTACATTCCCCAGTAGAAGGAGGCGTCAAAAAAGTAAAACAAGGTTTGGAAAAACTTAAAGGAGCCCTGTTTCAAAGACCTCCTTTGATATCCGCTGTGAAGAGACAGCTCAGAGTGAGGACAGTATTTGACAGTTTGCTTTATGACTACGATGAAAGTAGGAATTTGGGAGTGTTTTGGGTTAAGTGTGAAGCAGGCTCATACATTAGGACAATGTGTGTTCACTTAGGTTTAGTTTTAGGTGTAGGTTAGTATTTTACTGCGACCCTGTCTTGTTTAATCATTTTAAATATTTTTTTATATTTTATAGGTGGTCAAATGTTGGAATTGCGACGGGTTCGTTCGGGAATTCAGGGAGAATTGGACGATACATCAACTTTACATGATGTTCTCGATGCAAAATGGATGTATGATAATCATAAAGACGAGTCTTATCTGAGGAGAGTGATCAAACCGCTGGAAGGGCTTTTAATTAAACATAAAAGAATAATTATGAAGGACAGTTCAGTAAATGCTGTGTGTTATGGTGCTAAAATATTGTTACCAGGGATTTTGAGATACGAGGACAATATTGAATTGAATGAGGAAATTGTTATTGTGACTACTAAAGGAGAGGCTGTTGCTTTGGCTATAGCTATGATGACTACTGCCACAATAGGTATAGTATAGTTTTATAAGGTTTTAAAACAGATATATTTGAATCAACTGTGCCTATTGATCTGAGACAACTCTGCCCTATTATTGCCTGAATATATTTATTATAAAAGAGTTTAGAAGTAAAATGTTTTTCTTTCCATATTTTCTTGTTTTGTTAATGGTATTTATTTTTTCAGCATCCTGTGATCATGGCGTTGTGGCAAAAATTAAAAGGGTCATTATGGAAAGGGACACTTACCCTAGAAAGTGGGGTTTAGGTCAAAGAGCCAGCAAGAAAAAGATGCTTATTGCCAAAGGAGAACTGGATAAATATGGCCGACCCAATGAAAACACTCCTAAAGAATGGTTAAACAGTTATGTCGACTTGTCTGCAAATTCGTAAGTTTTTAATAAATTTTTATATAGAAACTTTATAGGGGTGAGCCACTTTTGAGATGCACCCGGTATATTTTTAAAATTAGTGCGCGACAGTAAAATGGCATGATACCTAACCTGTTTTTATTTTAGTACACCACAAATTAAAACAGAGGTTGTCGACAGCCAAACAGAAGAAGTTAAGAAAGTGAGTTCTAAAAATTTTTTAGTTTTTTGTCAGAATTTTATTTATTTAAATTTTATTCAGCGTAAGCATCGCACTTCTGATCTGTCTACTGATCAGTCACTTCAAGAGGCGACAGCGGAGGGTGAGAGTCCAGTGAAGGAGAAGCACAAGAAGAAGAAACACAAGAAGGATCAGCAAGAGAGTGAAGAAACTAGTACAAGTCAAGTAACAGAAGAAAGTACGGCAGAATCGGAGGTAAGTGTTTTACTATAATTTTTATGTGTTTTTTTTAAATTAATATTGTATATTTGGTTGATACACATATTTCATTCGAAAATCGAAATTAAGCGACGTTAGACAAGGTGAGCATTTGGACGGGTGGCTTGAGATATACAGAAGTGACAGCAAACGCTCCTTTAAAATGTCCTTTGGACTTTGAAGTCGCACTTTTATGCAATTATACTCATCTATACACTGAAAAAAACGCCTTTGTTTTTTTTTATGTAGCTGATATTGTGACATTTTGTTTTTTACTAAACTTAGTAAACAGCAGAGCTGCAACAAGTCAGTTATAAAAAGACTTAACCAATTAAAATACCTTTTTTTAAATGTTAATATTAATTTTCTTGTATTACTAAATGGTTGTTGTCCTTATTTAATTTTATTTCATTATTTCAGGGTTCTAAAAAAGAGAAAAAAAAGAAGAAGAAGAAGTCCAAGGATCGAGAGGAGGTTGAAGCTGAATAAAGTGTTTTTTTTTAATTTTTTTGATGTTACCTCAATTTTACTACAGTTATATTGTTTTTATAAGGGAAGTTGATTATATAATATATGTAAATATGAAGGTAACTGTTATCAATGTGTCTTTCCTTATACGTTATTGTATAAATACATGCCTAATTTCAGAAAGATATTAGCTCTTTTATTTATCCACTCATCTGATGTTTGTAAATAAGTGCTTGTCTTATTTACTAAGTGCCTTTATTCTTTATTTACAACCACATAATATGTAATACTGACATTACCAACGTTTTACAATTTTGAAAGCATCATATTATCTAGTAGTGGGAACTATCGAATGAATACTATCGAAACATTCGATAGTTGCAATTCATTCGAATAATTCGATAGCTAGTAAGAAAACATTCGTCGAAAACTATTCGAATAAAAATATCGAATAGATGCGTCATCTGCCTTGAAATATATTAATTCGCCAGCAAAAACCATTCATTTATAAAATTCATTCATTTGTAAAATTCATTTATTCGTCAGGATCGATTATAATAAAATATAAATTGGATTTTAGTTGTCGCCCGGCGACGTAGGTTTCTTTCCTAGAAACCCGACAGCGGTCGGCGGTCGGTGGCAATGGTATGAAAAAAGCCGGCATCTTTGATTTTGAGTCAGATAAAGATAAAGGACACGTTATTTTTTATTGAAGTGCTAGTATTTACACAAAAATACATTATGAACGGCGCTGTTGCCGTATATTCGTATTAGTTGGTATTAGCAAGAATATTATTCTTTGGTATTATAGTTAGTTAGGGATAGTATGACCTGTGGTTTTGGTATGACTATATATTTTGCATTTTTTTATTAAGATTCTGTCTGTTTTTACACTGCAATAATACTTTTTATTTTGGATGTAGGAAAATGATTTTTAATGTTTTTAAGCAAAACTGGTTTAATAAATAATAATAACAGTAATAATTTGTTATACCTATTAATACCAAAATTTAAAATCATTTAATATAAACATTTTTTTAAGTAGTAGCAAAATATAAACAACAAAATAGAAGTCAAAATTATTTATATTAGATCCTATTTAAAAATAATATAGTCTCTAAATTTTTTGGCAACGTTGGTTTATTAAATAATAATAATTACAGAACTAATTTGTTATATTAACAACAAATTTTAAAATCATGAAATATAAACATTTATTAATTTTCTAAGCATGCAGTGTAATAGAAGAAAAATATAAATAAAAAATTAGAAATCAAAATTATATATGTTTATTACTTTGTACTAGTATTTAAAAATAATATTAGCTTTTACTGGCATTTACTTTTTAAAAAATAAATGAAATATTTCTTCGCAAAAATCTACATGTAAGAGAATTAGCATAAACAAAATACAAATATCGTTAACTTTTTTTTTAAATTGGCACGTGTAAAACTTTAATCAATCAATTTAATTTTCTCATCCCAAAATTTGAGTTCGATAACCATTTACTTAACCACATTACTTAAATATGATTATTAAGTTCAATTAATTCATATATTACTAAAACATCTAAAATACAAATACATATGTATTTTTAAAATTAATTGTAAGGTTCACCTCATCTCTCTTAAAAATTGTTACTTCGCAAAATTTCCCATTAACAAAATAGACCATATACCGTATAAAATTAAATAATTGAAAGATCGGAAAATCACACAAATTTTCGGAAAAATTTTGACCACCTGCACATGTACACAATCGTCAATTTAAAAAAAAAACACTACTACTTTAGTATTTTAAATATTTTAATAAACGCAAAAATAGCACAGTATTTAGAAGGCAAGTTATAAAAATTTGTAAGAACTAATAATGCACTGACGCAGACAAAAATCAAACGAATACTAAATTTCATTTATCAAAAGCATTCGATAGTCGTGGCTTAACGATAACCATTTAGTCGCACGGCGAGGTTGTCACATATGCTTTAGTATACAAATGAATGAATGATTTTATTCGAATGAAACCATTCGATAGTTGAAATCATTCATTCAGTAACCATTCGATAGTCTAATTCATTCGATAGTTCCCATCGCTAATATTATCTACCTTTATTTTCCTTACTTGTCTTTTTCTCATAGTTCTCTTGTTTCTGCTCTTTCGGCAGCTTTTTATGTTCTGGCGGGTTACTAATGCTATAGTCTTCTTTGTCACTTTTGCAACACTTTTGCTCTCTTTGTTACACACATCCGAAAGAACAAACGAGAAATTCAAAATTGGCAAAAGTTTTATTTATACTTTACTGGAGTTGAAGGTTACCAAGTCTAGAACAAAACATTTTCAAAATAAAATAATGTATTTATTTTTTTGATTATTGGTGTGGTTCTAAGTAAAATAGTACCTATACAAACCTTGAAGAAAAGCTTCCTTACTCGGTGGTATAGTCTAGGCAATGAGTCGGGGAACATTTCGACAGACCACAAAAAAAAATACAGAAAATACAATATACAGTACATTGATCCATTCTGTAGCTACGGGGCATCCGGAAGGGGGGAGGGGGGAACGAAATTCTCTATTAGTCGGCAATTCATGGGCTTCCCATAAATATTTTAGAGAACATTACTTGCTTGTATAAAAATTACAAAAACACCCAATCAGTTTTAATTTTTCAATGTTTTCCACGTAAATGAGGCATAATCTTTATAAAAATTAAAAAATTAATAAGAAAAACAATAAAAAATCAAGCAACTATTTTACCGATAACGATTGCACTGCTCTCCAAGCTCGGTCTGCTACCGTTTTAATCGATGTTTCTCGTAAAAAATTAGACTAGGCGTTCCGCTAATAAAAATTCGACAAAATTCAAAAAAATCACCGGCAAACATTCATGTCTTGCGGTGACATACTTGTCAAGTAAGTCCACGTGGACTCTCTGCCTCTTGTATACAGGGTGTCCCAGAAATAAGTGCAAGTATTTTAAGGGGTGGTAGATCTCGATAAAAGAAACATATTTTCTCTTTATCGTTTTTCAAATAAGTCCAAAATAACGGAGTTATTTTACTTTGAAAATGTCTGGATTTTCTTTCTTGTAAATTTAATCTACTACCTATGTTGCCATATATTATCAAGAAATTATGTTTTTTTAACTAAAAACTGAAAAAATTTCCAAAATTTTTTTTCAAAAAATTCCGAATTTTTATTTTTTTTTTCGTGAAAAAAACCTCATAGGCGTGTTTCTGGGGTTGAATTATACTACCAGTTAAAATACTTGCACTTATTTCTGGGACACCTTGTATAGGTAGCGATCCATAAATATATTGCGGTTTATTTAAATGCGTTTTGTAGTAAATTGATCATACTCCAATATCTTCCCCGTCCGCATTCTTGAAATTCTTTTCCAGTAGACATACTTTATCTCCGAATTAAAAATTATAGATATAACTGTCACCGTCATGGATCTCCTTGCTGGACAGACTATAACTACTATATTTAAATATTTCCTATAACATTTCCCTTTCATTTAACTATTTCAGAGAACATTTCACATGAAACCAAACATTTATATACTTTTTTTTGTAACTTGTATTTAATAATTTGGTTAAACCTATACATTTTTGCTTGTTTTTTAATCACTTAAAAGTATATCTTTCCTTTGGAATCGTTCTTACATCGAGTGTACTCCCACTCAGCGGTTGCACTTCCAGGATATATAAAAAAGAAATATATCACAGTCTCGCAGAGTGGTTTCGATCATTTGGCAGAAGAGTTGATTTCGACTTTGGCCGGCAGACGGCGCGATTTCGCCGAATTCATGTCGGCGAGTTGAACGCCATCTGCCCACAGCGGTTGCATGTCGATTTTTGCTGAAACAAAATTTTCAATTTACTAATTTGTTATTCCATAAAACAGACACATTCCATCACAAACAAAAATTGGTTTAGAATTTGTGATATTTAGGATTAATTTTAGATTATTAATATACAGGGTGTCTCGGAAAATATGTGCTATCTCTAGTGGAGAGATTCCTCATGTAAAAATAAGATTTATTTTTCCTCTCAACATAGGTCCGATTCTGCTTTGTTTCGTAGCTACAGGGAGTTAAAATCTTTTTTTCGATTTATTATAATTTTCTTCCAAGTACTTTTAGAGATTTGAATGAAATTTTGAGGGTAAAAGTTACCATAAGTGCTACATATTTTACACTACATAGGGATATTTTTTTAAAATAACATGTCCACTGACTTTTTATGATAATGGCACATGTTTTTTGAAACACCCTGTATATCGTCGCCTTCCACAGCGGGAAAAACGTCTTTTAGTGTGATCTTTAGGATGTGAAAAATTAACTTTTGTTAGATATGTCATTTATTTTGTCAGCTAGAGCATATAAGAGAATTTTTGCTGTTACAGTTACGATATTGTGGGCACTGTTAGATCAGAATAAGATCTGAAATGTCGTGGCCGTGCATTTTTCGAACACCCTGTATAGTAAAAACAAAGGTAAAACACCAGATTGTTTTTAAATCGAATTCAGGTTTATTTTATGCAGAGCAATGAAAAGTCTTTGCTGTAAGGTACCTACAGTTCATACCAAATAAACATTTAGTCACACGTGATTACGCTTGACTGGCACAGAGTTGTCCACTTTTATATACAGGGTGGTCCGAATTGTATTCCGGAAACTTCGGCAGCATATTCTGCAGATAAAAATCAGTAAAAAAGTTCGTATAAATGTATGTCCTAAAATGCTTAGTTTCAGAGACACAAGGTGTAGAAGTTTCATTTTTATTTCGATTTTTTATAAACAAGTCCCGTCAATATTTGGATGAAAATTGGTGTCTGGGAGTTTTTTGACATGAGAAATTTGATTTTGATGTCAATATGACTCCTACTAGTAGAGGGCGCCATCTACACGTGTTTTAAATGTTTTGAAGCGTAATAACTTTTTGTCCGTACCTGTATAAAACTACCGAGCGAAAAAATATACATCTCTGTGATTTTTTACGTAAAAAATATCTCTTTGTAAAAATCGATACGAGCAAAAGTTCTTAAGATATTTAGAATGGAAATAGTCAATACATGTCATTATTGACGAAAAATACACACGTTGAGTAGATAGATATTTCACTGAAATAATAAATTTGTGAAATTTTTGTTTTTTTAAATTAATCATAAATTTTTCTGCAAAAAATGATGATTAAACAGTTTCTACATCAACAAAACTCACCTCCCTAACAGCACTTAAGGGACATAAAGGGCCATTACTACCGCTTTCCCGTTCAAAATATTCTAATAAAGTTGCGATGAGTTTTTTACGGCTATTAAGATATCTTGTACACTTCGCACTAAAAGAGGTTCTAAAAAGTACAGTGTTCGACTGCAAGGTCTGTTAGTAAACATTTTCAAGCTTAAAGTATGTACAATACTATTTATTTAAACCAAAAACTCGTAGTACTAAACTGAAGTGTCAAAACGAATGACAATGTCAGGAAATAAATAAATAAATGCGACAACTAGACTTTTTTTACAATACAACCCCCACCTGAATCCCCAGCGCGAAATTTAAATTCCAGTTAGACAGCACAGCGCTGAATATGTCCATGGTTGGCAACAATGAATTTAAAAATCGCGCCCTCGATTACGTAACTAAAAGTTTAATTGATATTGTCAAAGTGCATGTGGCGCTAAACTGTATTACTGGTTGCCTACATTGTCGCAACGTGCCTACGTGTCAAGAAACATGGCGAATTCACAAGAAAGTGAAAAAAAATATTACAGAATTCTATAGAAGGTTCGAGAAACCGTCAGTAGGGATATATAAAGACCCACACTTGGCGGTTGGACAGTTTTGAAGTTTGAATATACCGCGTTTTAAATTATTACGAATCGGACAATTTGGCGAAGGAATTTTATAAGTAGTTAATTGTGTGTTATTAGTATAAATTGTGTGTACAGAGTGAGAACAAATAATAAATATTTTATTGTGAGTTTAAATTAGTGGACCCACGGAATCCGTAACAATATGAAATATAGGTGCAAGTTTTTATTTTTTAATCATAAAATTTTACCAGATTTTCTTCCATATAGTCCGCTATTTCTCTGTCCCAAATTTAACTCTCTCCTGGTACCAGACACCGGATGTCCAGCCACGTACCTCGATACACTCAAGTACTGTGTTCTGGCGGTACCAGCGCTGGCTTTGGCCAAAGGTTCCAGCAAGTCTTGCAAGTTGAATTGGCTCAGGTTGATCTTCTCCTTCGTTTGGATGTGATTGTCCGGGTTGGGCCGTTTGAGCTTTCTTCTTGAAAATATATATAATATTTGTTTAATTGTAAAAGTAAAGTTATTAATAAAACACTGGGGCATTATATTGTTGTTTTTGTCGAACAGAGTTAGGAGTCCATTTCACTAGTCCGAAAAAGTAACAAAATAAGCGTTCGGCATTTAACGTTTTATGTAAAACTGGTTAGGTATTTTTACACAACTGAAGATGGAAATTAAAGATAAAGTATTATCACAGATTAGGTATCCTATAAGTATACAGATAAAAATCTTGTCCCTAATTCGTGGTACGAAAATTGTTTTTTATGACGATGTGCAAACGAGTCAAATTTCCTGTGCACAAAAATAAACTCGCGTAAAATAACAATAAACAGCGTAATAGAGAGATATCGCTAAATCGAATAGCGTGCATGGACGTTAATAAGGCCAGGTGTTATTTCCTTTACGTGACGTTTTCAGACGTTTTCGCGTCGCGTCCGCTATTTAAACTTAACCTAACTTTGAATTTAAAACTTTGAAATTGTTTTGTTTACTAGGTATTTTAAAACTAAAGGGCTAAAGTGCTTATTTCCAGTGCTTTATTGTTCAATGTCTGCTAATGGGTTTAGGGCAACAAGCAACAAATTCTCTTAGAAGGGCTAAGTCGTCATCTGCTGTAAACCTAAGACTCTTTATAGGTTCTTGAGTATTGGAAGAGGTGGAATCCATATTTTGAGCCACATTTATTTAATTAAAACTAATCCCAGCTACTTAAATATCAAATTACCTACCTAATAAAACTAAAGCAATAATTCAAAACAATTTAAACATAACCTAAAATAAAAGATCTCGCCGGCCGGCTTCGGTTGTCAAATACCCGCACATGCTCATTTAAGCAATTTTTAAACGTTATCAGAGGTTATTTAGAAAGAGCGCTTTGTGTAATTGATCCGCAAATTACGTCAGGCGGTAACGTTATTAGCGGGTGTTGCGTTAAAAATTGACTCGCGCATATTGTAACCATGATAAGGTACGCGTAAATACTGGATGACGCTATTCGGTTTTCCGATATCTCTCTAATAACTGTGCCGGTCAGGGGCTGTGCACAATTTTAGAGGCCATAAGTGGGCGTGCTATGTGCGCAAACTTAGTAGTAGTGCGCGATTCCGAAAATTGGAACCACGAAAAACAATAAAGAAAAAACAAAGATTATAATCTGTGGTATTATGCTATATCCGTATGGTAGCACATTTTTAGACAACTTCTTTATTTTTAAGATTTTGATGGTCAAACATCAACAAAATATTCCTTATGTTTGGACTAAATTTTCTCGAAAATAAAGACATAATTTAAAATTCCGTTACAATACGGAAATAGATTGAAGTTTTGTGATTACAGTGATATATAATTTATATGGTTTTGTAATAAATTGCTCGTTATTTTATGGAAAATGCTGAAGCTCTGCATAAGCTTAATCAAGCCTTAATCAAAGCACGTGTGTTTGGAATTTTGGGTGTGGCTTAACACGACAGGATCGGGCTAAGCCTTAGGCAGATTTCTGAAATACACTATATATTTTTTTCGGCCACACACCCGCTTTACCCGACCCCTGAGAGCAACCGAATAGTACAGCGTAATAGCACAGATTAAGTATACTGTATGTATACAGATAAAAATCTTGTCCCTAATTCGCGGTACGAAAATTGTTTTTTATGACGATGAGCAAACGAGTAAAATTTCCTGTGCGCAAAAATAAACTCGCGTTTAAACAGCGTAATAACTGTGCCGGTCAGGCGCTGTGCACAATTTTAGAGGCCATAAGTGGGCGTGCTATGTGCGCAAACTAGTAACCTAACTTATGCGCGACTCCGAAAATTGGAACCACGAAAAACAATGCTTTTGACGATAATTTTATAATCTGTATAATCTGTGGTAATAGACTCTTAAGAGCATTAAAGTTCAGTTAAGTCGTTTAAGTTAAGAAAAATTCAAAGGACATAGAAACATAAACATTTTTCTGAAAGACTGTTTTATTAAAATACGACCATATGATCGAAAAAAAAAAACGGCGTCAAAGACGACTGGAAAATAATAATCGATGATAATTTGTGCGCATATTCTAGATTATTAGATTACTTACCCTAAGATATCAGCAAAGTCATCCTCGGCATATTCAAATCCTCCAGTCACTCCATAATCCCAACTCATCTTCTTCTCCCGACCTCGAACCTGGTTCCCCGACAGTACCGACGGCAAGTACCTACTAGCATACTCCGACTGTCCAAAACTGTAAACTATAGGCTGTGGGGCTGGTTTCTCTGGAGTTTTCATCGGCTTGATCAGCGATTGGATGTTAATCTGGACACTTGGTGGCATGGGTGGTACGGCTTGGTTGTTGGGGAGGGATATTGGACTTGGTAGATCGTCGAGGAGGTTACGACCGTTGGCTTGGATTTGTAATGTTGGAGCTGGAGCTGTTTAGTAAATAAAAAAAAAAAAAAAACAGCTTGAAGTTTACTTTAATTAGTTTAAGAGTGATGACAATTTAAATATCTAAAAATTTTAACTTAACCTTCTCAATTAACCCTTAACTATTCAATAAAATGACTAAAGAACGCAGTATACAGGGAGGTCCAAACTCTATTCCGGAAACTTCGGCAGCATATTATGCAGATAAAAATAAGTAAAAAGGTTCGTATAAAATGTATATCCTAAAATACTTAGTTTCGGAGATACAGGGGGCGTAGAAGTTTTATTTTTATTCGATTTTTTCCCAATAATTTCTGAAGTAACGTCAATATTTGGATAAAAATTGATGTCTGGGAGTTTTTTGACATGAGAAATTTGATTTTGATGTCAATATGACTCCTACTTGTAGAGGGCGCCACCTACATATTTTTTAACTGGTTTGAAGAGTAATAACTTTTCGTCCGTACCTGTATAAAACTAGTGAGTAAAATAATATACATTTACGAGGTCTTATACGTAAAAATGTCTCTTGGTAAAAATCGCTAAGAATAATGGTTCTCGAGATATTTGGAATCGAAATTATCAATACCTGTCATCATTGACGTATAAAAAATAACATGCGTTGACTAAATAGTTATTAGAATGCATGAAATCATAAATTTGAAATGTTTCTGTGCCAAAAGATTAACAGAAACTGTTTTATCATCATTTTTTCGAAGAAAAATTTATGATTATCTTAAAAAAATAAAAAGTTCACAAATTTATCATTTCAGTCAAATAACTTATCTACTCAACGTGATTATTATTAGTCAATGTGACATGTATTGACACATTCTAAATATCTTTTTTTATTTTAAGAGACATTTTTTACGTAAAAAATCACGGAAATATATATTTTTTCACTCAGTAGTTTTATACAGGTACAGACGAAAAGTTATTACCCTTCAAAACAGTTAAAACACCAGGTGGCGCCCCATACAAATAGGAGTCATATTGACATCAAAATCAAATTTCTTATGTTAAAAAAAAACAAGACACCAATTTTCATCCAAATATTAACGTTACTTTAGAAATTATTTGGAAAAAATCGAAATAAAAATGAAACTTCTACACCCTGTATCTACGAAACTAAGCATTTTAGGACATACATTTATAAGAACTTTTTTACTTATTTTTATCAGCAGAATATGCTGCAGAAATTTTCGGAATACAGTTGGGACCATCCTGTATACAGTTTGTCCCAGACTTTTCTTTACAAGAGGAAACGCTTTTTTATTATTGACATTTTGAGAAAAATGAATTCGTCATAAAAATTTTGCTTGTTCTAAAGTGCTTAATCCCCTTTATACTTTTCCAAATTTCCATACTGTTTTAGAGAAAATTAAAAAAAAGTGAAAATATGTCAAAAATCCAATTTTTTTTCCTCTGGTAAAGAAAATCCGGCGAGACACTGCATATCAAAAAGCATTTTTCTTTGCAAAAATGAGAAGGGGTTTTAATACAGAAAAGTCAGTGTCCGTTCTGTTAAAAGGGGTTACCATGACAGCGTTTTTCTGTTTTTAATGTATGAACCGTAGGTACGCACATAAAAATAGTTTTTGACTCGTTTCTAAGACTTTTATTATTAACAAATTTGATTTGTTTGCTCACCCGGTACATGGTTGATTTGTTGTTCCGTAGTCGAAAATGATGGTGGTTGAGGCAGTACACGACCAGGTCTAGCAGAATTTTTAATCATACCGTTTTCTTGAAGAACGTTGTTAGCCACTAAAGGTCTCGTCACACTTGAGTAACTTTGACCAACCTAAAATTTGGAAACATTAAGAAAAAATTAGTAACCCGTATATTTTAAGCTGTATTGCGTTGCAAAACCAAGCGAACCAGATCGGTAAACTACAGTAAAAAGCGGTTCCTGAAAAACATCGGTTTGATACGGAACGGTTTGGTAAACTACTGGAAACGTCAAATGTTGACGGTTTCTAAATTTCAATACCTCTATTATAAAATTTATCTTTTATGCATTTTTAATGTACCTATTCTCTGCTTTTACGTTTGTTTCTTCTTTTCAATGAAGTTTAATATTGATTATTAATAAATTGTTAAACTCGTTAGACAGCTCAAGTGAATATTTGCAGGTCCAATATTAAAACAGATCAATAATAAATAAACAAATCTAATCAATATTTATATTTTTATATAGCTTATAAAAATAATAATAATATTATATAGCTTACAAAACATTCACGATTACTTGTTGTCTTGTTTTTCATGTTTTCTTTAAATTCCCCTGACTTTAAGAAACAATGATTGCAATATAATTTTAAATGGTCCTAAAAAGTCATTTTATTTAGTTAATGAAACGTATTTACCTTTACTGCCTACCTCCATTGCTTTTGGATGTAAATACAAAATATTATTACAAATTTTAGAAATTAAATGAGAATTTCACTCAAACTTCTAATTTTTGCTTGATTTCTGTCACATAAATGACATTGATTGACAAACAAAACCAGAAAAACCAGCCTTCTCGCGCTGGTTAGTTTGGTGACAGTTATAACCGAATTTTTGAGGAACCGTGTTCCGTAATAAGATAACTTTCAGGAAACCGATAGAAACGGAACATAAAACCATAACCAAGGTAAACAACGGACTACACCCTTAGTGAACAATCTGTTTTTAATCAGCCTTTTTAGTGAGTATTAAACTGCTTGTGTACCTGAAAGTACTGATGTTTTAGGGCTCCTTGAGCCGTTGGCCTGTGCACAGGGTTCCACTCCATCAAATCGTCCATAAGAGCGACGGCAAGAGATCCTGCTTGCGGTACCACGTCACTTAGTTGCGTCTTGACGAAATAGGGAAACTTGAACCCTACAGCTCCAGCTAGTTGATAACCTTCAGGCCATTTCTTCTGCAAGAGATACAAATATAATAAAATTACTTTTAAAAAGTCCTGATTTAAAGGATTTATCTATACTAATATAAAAAATCCTTAAGTGACTGACTCACTCATTAATCACGATCCTGTTCAAACCACTCAACGTAAGAAGCTCAATTTTGGCATACAGGTTGATTCTAGGGTGTAGAGGTTCGATAAGAAGGGATTTTTTGAAATTCCAGTTCCAAGGGGGGTGAAACCACCACTCAAATATTACAATATTTTTTATTTAAAAAACGATCCATTTTCCGAAAAAACGCTTAAACACGTATATTTTATTTTATTTTTTTGCATATTTTAAGATTTTTAAAAAAATGCATACAGGGTGTTTCGAAAAATCTAGTCATTGATTAATTATATCCTGCTTAAAGCGCTTGAAGTAAAAAGCTGATTTTTGGAAAACAGTTTGACTTTAGGGTGTAGAGGTTCGATAAGAAGGGATTTTTCGAAACTCGAATTCTAACCCCTCAAATATTACAATATTTTTTAATTAAAAACCGGTGAGTTTTTCGGAAAAACTCTTAAACACGTATATTTTATTTTGTTGTTTTACATATTTTAACATTTTTTAAAAATTTATACAGGATATTTCATAAAATATGACCATTGAGTAATAACGATTTCTGCTTGAACTGCTTGACGTTTAAAGCTGATTTTTAGCAAACGGATGACTGTGGGGTATAGAGGTTCGATAAGGAGGGGTTTCTCGAATTTCAAATTCCAAGAGGGTAAAAACGCCCCTCAAATATTACAATATTTGTTATTTTAAAAACGGTTAGTCTTTCGGGAAAACGCTTGGACACGCATAATTTATTTTGTTTTTTACATATTTTGAAATTTTTTAAAAAATCATACAGGGTGTTCCAAAAAGTTGGGTAATTGATTAACCACGATTCTGCTTAAACTGCTTGACACAAAAAGCTTGTTTTTGGCAATCGTATTTTTCGAAAGTCAAATTCCAACGAGATGAAACTAGCCCTTAAATATTACGTTTTAAGTTATATAATAATATATTATATTATTATTGTTTTTTCTCATGTTGACATAAATGTGAGAAAATTTTATCCAGTTTGTATGTTAATGGAAATTCTTGCTTTGCTTTATCATCACCATTACAAATGATTAATTCGACGCGAACGAAGTCGCGGGTACGCTAGTATCTATATTTTTATATGTAACTCAACATCCTAATATATTCCACAAAAAAGTATCCATGTGGTGGTTTGTACAAGAATTTTGTTTTCACCCGGTACAGTAAAAAATATTTATAATACAAGGATGGTAGATTTTTTACGTACTTTATCGGGTGTACCCATGATGGCACATATTTTATAAAGCTGGTCCGTCTCTGTGGTACCAGGAAAGAGAGGTCGGTACGTATACACTTCGGCAGCTATACAGCCAACAGCCCAAAGATCGATGGGACTACTATAGGTAGTTGAATGCAGTAGTACCTCAGGAGCCCTGGAAAAAAAGTTATAAAATTATTTTAATATTACTGTTGGGGGTTGGAACCTTTCGTGTTACAACAGCTAAGTAGAATACTAATTCACTACAATACACCAAAACACTTCACTTTTGCATTAGACAGGCGTTTCGCTAACTAGATGCCATCACAAAGTTTTAAAAATTTGAAGGATTTGAAAACCAATTTTATTTTTTCCAGTCGTTACATTTTAGAAAATCAAAAAACTTATTACACATTATCATAGCCAATTTATTATGGCTATCTGGCAGTATTTTTAGATTTTCAAATTAGCTGATAATTTGTGAGATACAGAGGTCAACTTAATTTTTTTAAATACGGACCTGCATTTTTTATTTCAGGTTATGAAAGAACTCGGTCTCCTGAGTACAATGATATGCCACACTTTACACTTTTTTATTTTGGGCACCTTAACATCAACAAAACTATTTAGATATTATTTAAAATAATTTCAATTCTGACTCTGGTTTTTAAATTATTTAATCTGATTATAGGTATTCATCAATATTGATCAGCGCCTATTGACATTGAATAAGGAAAATCGAGCCAATTGAAAGATTAAAATAAATAATATCCAGGTCAGCAATTTAAAGATAGTATTATTTTTAACTTTTTTTATTGTGAATTTTAAATCTCACCTGTACAATCTAATAATATGCATAATATTAATCGTTATTATAAATATCCATGTTCGAAAAGGTTACAACCCTTCCCATTGCACAAATTTATTATTCGTTCAATTTTATTTTAAGCTCTTTGTACATATCTCCTTCTTATACTTTCGAATGAATTTTGTACTCTTTATTGTAAATGTTGTAAAATATTTATTTCACTTTTACAAATGACATAAAGTCAAGTAATGTCCGTTAAAAAAAGCCGTTTTTTTTTCAAAAAACTCAGCAATCCGTGAAAGTTTTAAAACTTTTTTGATGGCATCTTGGCATGTTTGTATCTATGACGGTTACTGATATACCAATGCTGGTACTTCGAATTTGTAGCACCCTGACGCTCAATTTTGTAGTATTAGTTAAGTTTTAATCATCTGCTGGTGATTGTAACATGCACTGGAAGTGAAAGTAAAGTGTTTTGGTGTATTGTGGTGAATTAGTGTTTTATTTTGCTGTGTACCCTACATTATATTTTTTAACGTTTTAAATAAAATTAGAACGGTACTGATTAACCGGAACTTAAGTCAGCCATATTCCCAGTACCATCGCGCTCTCCAGGATTTTTTTAATATGCTCGTTTCTTAATATTTTTATCTATTTTTATCAAAAAAGAGTAAATCGTATGTTTTGCGTTGTTAAGAAAAATACTCTGTAACTTTTAATTATATTGGAATTAGTTATTAAGATGGAATAATTCTACTAATAATATGTTATTTTTAACATAAAAAAATAAATCTAAAGACAATAGCCTCCCACCACATAATGAAATTTACAATCCATTTTACTTAAAATATATATTTACTTATAAAGAAAACAAGAACGATATATAATGGTAATTTATATCTGTACTATTTTAGACGCCATAAATATTCTTCCTTCGCATAATTCAACGGTATTCTATTTTAAATTAGCCATATATTTCATGTTTTACCTTAGAGCCACAAGCCAAGTTCGGCCGAGAAAGTTATTTCGCCGTTCGAGAAATTTAAATATTAAAAATTTATACTCGCATGTCGATCTTATTTCGTTTTAACTGAAAAATTGCAAGCGGGTATGGAACGCACCTCTGTTTGCAGTTTAGATTATGTTTATTTAGAAATATTGAATAGTCAGTTATATCCATAAATCTATGGTTATATCTAATGCTCCGTCTGTGGAATGGGAATCCTCCAACGGTCTAAGACACTCGAAGAAATTTCTCAGAACTTAGGACCGAGAAAAGTCAAAAATTTTCCTTGATTTAAGTAAGATCAATCGAATTGTCACGGGGTTTTTAAGACACAGGACACTGTGTCCTCAATAAACACCTTAGAGCCCCATTTCCAAAATCAGTAAATCTACGGATTTATCAGTAGTTCTGGCAACACCGTCTCCGGCAACCACCCACTCTATCGACTGAAAGCAGAACTACTGTACAGTATTCTTTATCCGCTGCGCTGTAAACAACTATCAGCGCGCAGCGACACAGATTTAAACTAAATCTCGGACAGGCTCACGGTAACGCCAGCTATATTTGGGACAGGTTTTTATATATCCATATTATATTTACAAACTTCACTTATATTTTTTTAGCGTTCAATGGGAATAAACTGACATTTCTTACCTATACCATCTTGTTGAAACATAATCGGTATATGGAGGCCTAGATCTGATCTCTCTGACCAACCCAAAGTCAGCAATTTTCACTAAATCCGGCCCTGAACAGAGTATATTTTCCGGTTTCAGGTCTCTGTGAAAAAACCCGTGCCTATGGATGAACGCCAAACCTTGTAAAATCTACCAAAAAGAAAACATATAACTTAATATCATATCTAGCACTATGAAAAATGATTAAAATTCATTCAGGTAGCCATATATTCTTTTCCTGGCTTCAATATATTGTCCTAAAGCGGCGGATTAATGTAGAATTTATAAAAAAAAACATCTTGGCTATTTTTTTTGCCATTATACATTTGGAATGAACCTTTGAATAAGAAGACTAAGGAAGGAGCATAATGCTCTCCATGCATTCATGCATGGTGGGCGGAAAAAGCACTCTAGGGTGGGGATCCTTGACAGTTCTGTTTGACGATTCATTTGACACATTTGAATTTGATTTGAAATTTTGTGGATTTGTCAGTCTTTACGGAGCTTATTTTATGTTATTTATTATTTATTCTACTACTGATAGTTGTATAAAGGTAGTAAATCTAGATGGAAATTGTGGCAGAACTTAAATTAACAGGGACACTATCGCGATTTATCGAAAAAGACTCTAAAATAGTCGGTTGTGTAGCGTGCGGTAGATCTCGGCAAAAATCGAGTGAAATAATGGAACAACTTTTCGCTAGTAAGTGACTATATAATATACATACGTGTAGTAAACCGATCATTTATGAAATTCACTTAAATTAACTAAATTATATATTTTTCTTGCATTTTAGCTTTTATTTATTACTTGTCAAAGATTAGATGTCAAAGAATTTAGATACGTTAATTTGACTTACCTGCTTCAGTAGCGCATCGGATGTTTGTGTTAATAAATACTTATTATAACTTATCTATTTTTATTAGAATTATATATTTTTATAACAATTTTAATAACTACCAACATTTATTCACAACGTAAAATAAAATAATAAATTATTGAGTCTACCCCACGTCTACCCTACACATAGTTTTACATTTTTTAAATAAAATTAGAACGACACTGATAAACCGGAATTTAAGTCGGCCATATTTGAGGGCCATCGCGGTGTACCTAAGATTTTTGATATGTTCCTTCCTTAGTCTTCTTATTCAAAGGAATGAACTTAAAAGAAACATTTGTTGTCGCCCTATGTAACCACAAACTTTTCAGAAGTTAGAGAGATGAATATTTCATTAGTCCTCAAGAAAAAAATAACTGTAGCTTTGCTTACTGTGACAAGTGGAAATACACGCTATTCACATGTTGGCTATTTTTCAATTAAAAAATAAGCTTCACATAACCATTTTGTTTAAAAATTCGCAGCTCGTACAAGAAATGAAATAATAGTACTGTTTAAAAAAGACAGTGTTTCAAATACAGCTTGTAAACAAAACTATCTTCTTCAATTTACTCATAGGATGTTTTAAAACTATGACAATCAACAACAATTTGATTAAAACCTGTTTTGGTCGCCTAAGGAATACCGCCACGTTGATTCTCACTGTACCTTCCATATCAGCTCCCTTCCGTTTCCCTTCCGTTTACATAAAATATTATATCATGTAAATGAATAGGACAATGCACACTATCCGTTCCGTTTCCCTTCCGTTCCATATCCTTTCCTTCCATACATTTTTTTTGGCGGACGCCGGACGGACTGAAGCGTATCGGCAACAGCGTTGTCAAGTTCTTGTATTTGTACCAGCTCTCTTAAAATTTTGTTGATATTTATTTATTCTTTCACTTATTAATTAAATCTATTACCTTTTCAAAAGATACAAATTTTTAAAATAAAACTTTCGTAATGGTATAAATTGTACAATAAAAAGTATGAAACTGATACGGAACGGAAGCTTACCTATAGCGTCAATACAGTAAAAAATACGGAACGAATATGGAATGGAAACGGAAGGTATAGTGAGAATCAACTTTAATAATAAAAAATAATTACAAAAAATTGACCAATTATGGAAGGGGGTTAAAAATTTTAAAAAATCGTAACTCCAAAATTACAGTAGCTAGCGAAACGCGGTTTTGATATTGAAGATTAGGAATAGTATTTGCAACAAAATTGCTATATATGTGCTTCCCGGTGCCAATTTTTTTAAATTTGTAGTTTATCTGTTAAGTGTTGTATCACGATATACATACAAGTAATCTATGTCAAAAATACCTTGTCCTGAAATGAATTGACGCAAGGAAAACTAATTTAGTTCAACGTCTGTAATCGTTTAATATTTGACAATGACGAAAATCGATAACGCGACGACACAACGTTATAAATAAATTAAAAGCGATTCGATTTCAAAAGAAAAAACAGTTTTCTTAGAAATTATACCGATCGAATCTGTAATATAAAAGCGAAATTATTGTAATAAAAGTCGATGATAAGGTACCAAACAGATACAAAATGATTCTGCATTTGGAGATTTATCTTATGTATGAGAGTCTAAAGGTGGGGCTACACATACTACTGCAAGCTTGACAAGCATGCATGAACAATCTTTTTGTACAAGCCATGCATAATTTACCTTCGCCGCCACACGGTACATGCGTGCTTGAACAAGCTTCAGTTTATGCCGCGAAAAAGAAGAAGGAAGTCCGAAGAAAAAGAAGAAGGAAGTCCGCGAAAAAGAAGAAGGAATCCTGAAGGTAATCATCTTTTTAATAACGGCATCCGTATCGGCTTGGCTGTCAATTAATATATACTTATCAAGTAAAAATGTGCATGCTGCATCCTTCTTCACCCTATCATGATATTCTGGTGATTTAATTCGCCAAAGACACGGCTGATTTTCCTATTTCGATTGCCCCTTTTCAGATCGCTAGACATGATGGCGACGCGACATACAGGTCATTTACGATTACGGACTGAACTAATTGTTTTTACAAGCTGAAGCAAAACGACGTTTTTTTTTTATCTAAAACTGAGTGATATCTGGTTCTTATAGACTGTCTTCCATCCTAATACAGTTCAAGTAAAAGACACCGTTTTTTAGTCTGCACATAATGTTTTACTTGATACGTTTTGACTGAACAGGTAAGATTGACATGTAAAACATTATGTGTGGACGAGAATTTATGTATGTATCAATATTAAAGTACTTACTTGATAAAGCATATTTCTAACTGTAGCTTCTGGATACGGTACTCTTCTGTCTTTAATGAGTTGATATAAATTTTCCTGCATGTACTCAAAAACAAAGTAGAGGACATCGTTTTCTCGGATGACCTCTTTCAATTTGACCACGTTCGAATGATGTAATTTCTTCAAGGACTAAAAGATATTGATTTTTTTAGTCTATCAAAGAGATAGGATACATGACAGCGATTGTCATTTTAATTCAAAAGTAAATTATTGTATATTCTCTCATTTTTTGGAATGTAATCTTCCCTGACTCGCTTGGATAGACCCAGAGGAAGAGACCTTATATTAATATTTAAAATACTATTATAATCTGAGGGAGTAATAGGCGTATTTTATTATAAATAAAACTAATGGGGCATTAGGTTTATTAGCTGCAATAAAATTATAGTTCCGTTTTATATACTGTCCATAAGTATTAAAAATAATAGCTGCAATATTATTTATTGTTTGAAACCATTAAACAATCCATAAAAATGATATTTGTGTACCATATTTACGCCTAATTTTAAAAAATTAAATTTCAAAAATTAATCAAACATGAATCAAATTAGAGGCACTTAGATGTGTATGAGCGAATACCAAAATAAAACAAACAATGTGACAATATGATATATTTAATATGATTATAATATGACGAAAGATATATGGTCTCATTACTTCTGGTTCTCTGTTCCTATTGCTCTGATTGTGTGATGACAATGATAAAGATTTTTATCATTGTCATTGTATACAGGGTGATCCGAACTGTATTCTAGAAACTTCGAAAATTAGTAAAAAAGTTCGTATAAATAGGTATAAATGTATGTTCAAAAATGCTTAGTTTCGGAGATACAGGGTGTAGGAGCTTCATTTTTATTTCGATTTTTTCCAAATAATTTCTGAAGTATCGTCAAAGATGAAAATTGGTGTCTGGGGTTTTTTTTGACATGAGAAATTTGATTTTGACGTCAATATGACACCTCTTTGTAGGAAGCGCCGCTTACATGTGTTTTAACTGTTTTGAAAAGTAATAACTTTTCGTCCGTATCTGCATAAAACTACTGAGTGAAAAAATGTACCTACATTGTCGTGATTTTTTACGTAAAAAATATCACTTGGTAAAAATCGCTACGAGCAATCAAATCAAGATATTTAGAAAGGAAATAGTCAATACATGTCATTTTCTCATGTCAAAAAACTCCCAGACACCAAATTTCATCCAAACATTTACGTTACTTCAGAAAATATTTGGAAAAATTCAAAATAAAAATGAAACTTCTACACCCTGTATCTCCGAAACTAAGTATTTTAGGACATACATTTATACGAACTTTTTTATTTATTTTTATCTGCAGAATATGCTGCCGAAGCTTACGGAATACAGTTCGGACCACCTTGTATATTTTGTTTATATTCTTAAGTGTGTCGATATTTATACAGGGTGTTTCTAAATAAATGTCCGATATTTCATAGGGTTATTTTTCGAGTACTGTTAAGGCAAAAGTTTACCCTCGGTTGGGCTTTTTTCCGGATTAGTTGATTATGTTATGCTCGGTAACAATGCCAATTAAGCGCCAAATTCCTATATTTCAAAGCAATCGAAAGGTTTTTCATACTAATATTCAACAAAAAAAAAACTAAAATTTCGACATGATTATTTTATTTCACTATTATTTTTTAAAGAACTGAATATTCCTTTTTATGTATTAACTATTTCGTACCTTAACTTCGCGAAGACTCATTGCTTCATCCCAACTATAATACTTCCTCTTCATCCTCTTAATTGCTACCTTTTCACCGGTATCTTTCCTTTGTCCCAGCACCACCGAACCATAAGTACCGTCACCCAGCTGGTGCAAAATATTGTACCGATTCATTTTTCATCTATTCCCTTTACTCATTATTATCCTTTCGACGTTTTAACATGCTAAAACTTGGCCTAAGAAGAAAGATTTGGAAACCGAAATCGAAAATAAGACGAAAAAAAGATCACATAAAGAGAAACAAAATAATTTCACGACCCAGGATAGGTGTAGTTGCGAAAAAATTAAGATACAAACTGAAAATGTCAGCTATTTACCATTTTCGATCGCATTGTTTGTATTGATTATTTCCCGGTGGGTTGCTGGGGTTACACAAAGCTGGGTTGAAATAGTCCGAGAGCAGATGATAATTAATGAAGCAATGTAGCTAGATGAATTTACAGGGTGTTTTAAAACTATCTCTGTTGTCAAGAGTTTCCTCACGTAAAATTAAGATTTATTTTTTATGAACATAGACACGATTTTGGTTGATTTCTAGGGTACTCATTGTCCCGCTCAAATTGCAATAAAACCAATAAAGGTGATCGACTTTTCCGTTTTTTATCCCATCTTTTCACTTATTTTTTACATATTTACATATATAGACAATCATGTTGCTATAAAAAAGTACAAATCTAATATATAAAATTCCTCTGGTCACAGTTTAAATTACTATACTCCTCCGAAACGGCTTAACCGATTTTGATGAAATTTTATATGTATATTCAGTAGATCTGAGAATAGGTTGTTATATATTTTTTATACGCCTAAGTGATAAGGGTGGTCCACCCCAAATTTAAAATTATAAATAAATATTTCTGTTATAGTTAAATTACTATAATTTTAATAGTTTTTGATGAGAATAGTCTTGCTGCAATCCAACACCATACGTCTTCAGCTACTGGTACACTGCTGATGGACATATGCCATCCAGTTCTAAGTATAACGGTCTTTGGCTTATTATGCAGTTAAAATATTTCTGTTATAGTTAAATTACTATAATTTTAATAGTTTTTGATGAGAATAGTCTTGCTGCAATCCAACACCATACGTCTTCAGCTATTGGTACACTGCTGATGGACACATGCCATCCAGTTCTAAGTATAACGGTCTTCCGCTTATTATACAGTTAAAATATTTCTGTTATAGTTAAATTACTATAATATTAATAGTTTTTGATTAGAATAGTCTTGCTGCAATCCAACACCATACGTCTTCAGCTATTGGTACACTGCTGATGGACACATGCCATCCAGTTCTAAGTATAACGGTCTTCCGCTTATTATACAGTTAAAATATTTCTGTTATAGTTAAATTACTATAATTTTAATAGTTTTTGATGAGAATAGTCTTGCTGCAATCCAACACCATACGTCTTCAGCTATTGGTACGCTGCTGATGGACACATGCCATCCAGTTCTAAGTATAACGGTCTTCCGCTTATTATACAGTTAAAATATTTTTGTTACAGTTAAATTACTATAATTTTAATAGTTTTTGATTAGAATAGTCTTGCTGCAATCCAGCACCATACGTCTTCAGCTATTGGTACACTGCTGATGGACATATGCCATCCAGTTCTAAGTATAACGGTCTTCCGCTTATTATACAGGTAAAATATTTCTGTTACAGTTAAATTACTATAATTTTAATAGTTTTTGATTAGAATAGTCTTGCTGCAATCCAACACCATACGTCTTCAGCTATTGGTACACTGCTGATGGACATATGCCATCCAGTTCTAAGTATAACAGTCTTTGGCTTATTATACAGTTAAAATATTTCTGTTATAGTTAAATTACTATAATTTTAATAGTTTTTGATGAGAATAGTCTTGCTGCAATCCAACACCATACGTCTTCAGCTATTGGTACACTGCTGATGGACACATGCCATCCAGTTCTAAGTATAACGGTCTTTGCTTATTTACAGTTAAAATATTTCTGTTATAGTTAAATTACTATAATTTTAATAGTTTTTGATGAGAATAGTCTTGCTGCAATCCAACACCATACGTCTTCAGCTATTGGTACACTGCTGATGGACATATGCCATCCAGTTCTAAGTATAACGGTCTTTGGCTTATTATGCAGTTAAAATATTTCTGTTATAGTTAAATTACTATAATTTTAATAGTTTTTGATGAGAATAGTCTTGCTGCAATCCAACACCATACGTCTTCACCTATTGGTACACTGCTGATGGACACATGCCATCCAGTTCTAAGTATAACGGTCTTCCGCTTATTATACAGTTAAAATATTTCTGTTATAGTTAAATTACTATAATATTAATAGTTTTTGATTAGAATAGTCTTGCTGCAATCCAACACCATACGTCTTCAGCTATTGGTACACTGCTGATGGACACATGCCATCCAGTTCTAAGTATAACGGTCTTCCGCTTATTATACAGTTAAAATATTTCTGTTATAGTTAAATTACTATAATTTTAATAGTTTTTGATGAGAATAGTCTTGCTGCAATCCAACACCATACGTCTTCAGCTATTGGTAAGCTGCTGATGGACACATGCCATCCAGTTCTAAGTATAACGGTCTTCCGCTTATTATACAGTTAAAATATTTCTGTTACAGTTAAATTACTATAATTTTAATAGTTTTTGAGTAGAATAGTCTTGCTGCAATCCAACACCATACGTCTTCAGCTAATGGTACACTGCTGATGGACAGATGCCATCCAGTTCTAAGTATAACGGTCTTCCGCTTATTATACAGTTAAAATATTTCTGTTACAGTTAAATTACTATAATTTTAATAGTTTTTGATTAGAATAGTCTTGCTGCAATCCAACACCATACGTCTTCAGCTATTGGTACGCTGCTGATGAACACATGCCATCCAGTTCTAAGTATAACGGTCTTCCGCTTATTATACAGTTAAAATATTTCTGTTACAGTTAAATTACTATAATTTTAATAGTTTTTGATGAGAATAGTCTTGCTGCAATCCAACACCATACGTCTTCAGCTATTGGTACACTGCTGATGGACACATGCCATCCAGTTCTAAGTATAACGGTCTTTCGCTTATTATACAGTTAAAATATTTCTGTTATAGTTAAATTACTATAATTTTAATAGTTTTTGATGAGAATAGTCTTGCTGCAATCCAACACCATACGTCTTCAGCTATTGGTACGCTGCTGATGGACACATGCCATCCAGTTCTAAGTATAACGGTCTTCCGCTTATTATACAGTTAAAATATTTCTGTTACAGTTAAATTACTATAATTTTAATAGTTTTTGATTAGAATAGTCTTGCTGCAATCCAACACCATACGTCTTCAGCTATTGGTACACTGCTGATGGACATATGCCATCCAGTTCTAAGTATAACGGTCTTTGGCTTATTATACAGTTAAAATATTTCTGTTATAGTTAAATTACTATAATTTTAATAGTTTTTGATGAGAATAGTCTTGCTGCAATCCAACACCATACGTCTTCAGCTATTGGTACACTGCTGATGGACACATGCCATCCAGTTCTAAGTATAACGGTCTTTCGCTTATTATACAGTTAAAATATTTCTGTTATAGTTAAATTACTATAATTTTAATAGTTTTTGATGAGAATAGTCTTGCTGCAATCCAACACCATACGTCTTCAGCTACTGGTACACTGCTGATGGACATATGCCATCCAGTTCTAAGTATAACGGTCTTTGGCTTATTATGCAGTTAAAATATTTCTGTTATAGTTAAATTACTATAATTTTAATAGTTTTTGATGAGAATAGTCTTGCTGCAATCCAACACCATACGTCTTCAGCTATTGGTACACTGCTGATGGACACATGCCATCCAGTTCTAAGTATAACGGTCTTCCGCTTATTATACAGTTAAAATATTTCTGTTATAGTTAAATTACTATAATATTAATAGTTTTTGATTAGAATAGTCTTGCTGCAATCCAACACCATACGTCTTCAGCTATTGGTACACTGCTGATGGACACATGCCATCCAGTTCTAAGTATAACGGTCTTCCGCTTATTATACAGTTAAAATATTTCTGTTACAGTTAAATTACTATAATTTTAATAGTTTTTGATTAGAATAGTCTTGCTGCAATCCAACACCATACGTCTTCAGCTAATGGTACACTGCTGATGGACAGATGCCATCCAGTTCTAAGTATAACGGCCTTCCGCTTATTATACAGTTAAAATACTTCTGTTATAGTTAAATTACTAAAATTTTAATAGTTTTTGATGAGAATAGTTTTGCTGCAATCCAACACCATACGTCTTCAGCTAATGGTACGCTGCTGATGGACACATGCCATCCAGTTCTAAGTATAACGGTCTTCCGCTTATTATACAGTTAAAATATTTCTGTTACAGTTAAATTACTATAATTTTAATAGTTTTTGATGAGAATAGTTTTGCTGCAATCCAACACCATACGTCTTCAGCTAATGGTACGTTGCTGATGGACACATGCCATCCAGTTCTAAGTATAACGGTCTTCCGCTTATTATACAGTTAAAATATTTCTGTTATAGTTAAATTACTATAATTTTAATAATTTTTGATGAGAATAGTCTTGCTGCAATCCAACACCATTCGTCTTCAGCTATTGGTACGCTGCTGATGGACACATGCCATCCAGTTCTAAGTATAATGGTCTTCGGCTTATTATACAGTTAAAATATTTCTGTTATAGTTAAATTACTATAGATTTTTTTACATTATAAAATAGGAAAATCGCCGAGTAAACATTAATCATTCTAAATTACATTTCTACGTAATTAGAAGAAAAGGAGGTAGAAAACTTTAATTATTTAAGGTATCAAAACGCAAAAGATTTACATTTTGTCCAATTCAGGGCTTAGCACCGCGATTTACAATTCAGATTGAAAAGGACGACATCGAGCGGTTTTTAATTTATTAATTAAAAAGGTATTTTAACTCGGATAGGGCGTACACCTTCATTAATATTTGATAATCTGGGAAATAAAAGGTTTTAAGCGGTATTTTCTGTTCGCGTTCCGATTATCCGAATGGTTGTTAATGTATTATTAAATTTTAAATTAAATTACATCATATTATAACGTGTGAGTTTGATTTGACCATTGGAAATCCCATATGATGTTATTTTTTATACAAGACGATAAAATGGTATTTTATCGTCGACCGAAAAGATTAATGAATTAATTTCGCAAGACGATAATGCAATTTTATCGTCGTGTATAAAACAATATTTTTTTCCATAGCGAGTTACGTTTTAAAAAATATTCAGAAATTATTATTTTAAGGCATTTATTACGAGTAGAAAAAATATTGTGCCGGGTTGGCGTTGGTTTCTATGTAATTTGACAAATAAATAAAGCTGTCTCTTTAGTTGTCAGTTTTGAGTCAATATTTTTTAATTCTCTTTTGTGTCGAGTGCTCAAAACGAAATAAGTAAATTACCAACAGATATTCAGGCTGAGACGACAAACGCCATATCCAAACTACTTCCATTTAAATCCCGAATAACTTATGAAAAGGAATACAAAAATTTTCAAAAATGGAAGCAATTAAAAAACGTGCGAGAAGAAATGAAGTTTTTAACCTATCCTCGCTGTTAAAGTATCATTTAATCTACCCTTTCGGTTAAAGTACTATTTTATCTACTATTTTTGATAGATATAAGACAATTTTAACAGTTGCTATGGAAAAAAGGATTATATTTAGTCTGCAGTTACACCAAACTGTAAATAAAAAAACAGTTTGGTTACATTTTGCGTGTATATGTTGGGTCAAAAGAAACCAATATGTATACATATGTTTATGCTTTTATTCATCATGTTTAAAACATTACTTGGGATTTTCTATGTCTACAATGCAACACACTGTATATATCTTCCTTCACAACATCGTTACGCATTGTTTATATTTTTCTAATGTCCTGTTTCTCTAACATTAAAACTGATAACCTATATTGCTTTAATGATTTTATAAATTTAAATATGCCGTGCGTGTCGTCGTAAGGTGTAGGTACTATGTTAATTTGTATAATCATACAATAAGTATGTATCTATATCTATACTCGCTAATAATTAGTAAACGGTTTTGTGTACATAACAGTGTACTAATAATATTAAATTTAACTAAGCAGTCCTAAATTTACAATCTTTCATGAAAACTTGCGTTGAAAAATTAATGTGTTTTGTTGCTAATGTAATAACAAAAATTGAAGGAAACATTTTTATAACGTATAATTACGAATTATATTACTTCAAATAGCGATATTCGTAATTTTCTAATTTAGTGTGATGCCGGGATTTGTATAATTCCTTCATGTTAGATTAGATAAATTTTCCTTCAATATAAACATATTTTTAGTTTTATTCGTCACAGTTTGGTACAGATTTTATTGGATTGCTTTATAATATAAAGGTAAGTTAAATGTTGTTCGTTGTAGGAATATTATAAATCTAAATAGCATCTACTAAATTGAATATAAACATATTTTTTCACATATAAAACTAAAAATAATTTTAACTAACGAATATAATTTGATAGAAAATAGTATGTTGCATTATGAGTTAGGAGTAAAAATACAGACGAGCGTTAGCGAGTCCGACATTTGGGCGAGCCACAAAAAGTCATTTTTACTCCGAATAGAACATGCTATTTTTTTTCAAACGCCACAAATAATTTTTTAAACAATTTCAAATGTTTCAAATAATATAAAAAGATTTAAAAGTATGTAATAATACAGAGTGGTCCGAACTCTATTCCGGAAGCTTTGGCAGTATATTCTGCAGATAAAAATAAGTAAAAAAGTTCGTATAAATGTATGTCCTAAAATGCTTAGTTTCGGAGATACGGGGTGTTGAAGTTTCATTTTTATTTTCCCAAATTCCCAAATAATTTATTAAGTATCGTCAATAGTTGGATGAAAATTGGTGTCTGGGAGTTTTTTGACATGACAAATTTCATTTTGATGTCAATATAACTCCTACTTGTAGAGGGCGCCCCCTACATATTTTTTAACTGGTTTGAAGTGTAATAACTTTTCGTCCGTACCTGTATAGAACTACCGAGTAAAAAAATATACATTCACGAGGTTTTATACGTAAAAAAAATTCTCTTGGTAAAAATCGCTACGAGTAATTGTTCTCGAGATATTTGGAATCGAAATTATCAATACCTGTCATCATTGACATAAATTAAACGTGTTGAATAAATAGTTTTTAGACTGAAACCATACATTTGAAATATTTTTGTGCCAAAAGTTCAACAGAAATTGTTTTATCATCATTTTTTCGAAGAGAAATTTATGATTAAGTTAAAAAAATAAAAAGTTCCCAAATTTACCATTTTAGTCCAATAACTATCTACTCAACATGTTTATTTTTTGTTGATAATAACATGTATTGACTGTTCTCATTCTAAATATCTTGAGAACGGTTGCTCGTAGCGATTTTTACCAAGATACATTTTTTACGTAAAAAAACACGGAAATGTATATTTATTCACTCAGTAGTTTGATACAGGTACTGACGAAAACTTATTACTCTTCAAAACAGTTAAAATACATGTGGGTGGCGTCCCCTACAAATAGGAGTCATATTGATATCAAAATCCAAATTTCTCATGTCAAAAAACTCCCAGACATCAATTTTCATCCAAATATTGACGTTACTTCAGAAATTATTTGGAAAGAATCGAAATAAAAATGAAACTTCTACACCCTGTATCTCAAAAACTAACATTCCACATTCCTTTATTTATGTCCTGATATTGTCATTCATTTTGACACTTTAGTTTTGTATTATGAGTTTTTGGTTTAAATAAATAGTGTCGGGATACTTTAAGCTAACATTTTTAATATTTACTAGCAGACTTACTAGCCATTTTTCACAGAAAACGTCCGATATTCAGATGCGTGAAAACTATAGGCTGTGCATCTTCTATCATTTATACGAGCATATATGATCACAAACGAGCATGTAAAAGCACAAACCAGAACTTATAAACACAAACCAGCCTATAAATATTTTTTTACATTTTTAAAGCGATTCTTTATTTTTAAGTTTAAATAACAAGCTTTTTACAAAAATAGTATTTTCTCTATAGTATTTATATGTAATAACACCATATTTATATACACATTTAGCAAGCGACAACACCGGGAAAATTACGGACTCATTCTTTGTCGTCGAAATTAGGAATTATGGATTCCCCAGAGTATTATTATACCTCTATTATATAGATTTAGCTACTGATTAACCGTTTATATTTGCAAATTGCCATATTTAGTATTGATAGTTATTCTGCAATAATATACTGCTATTAATATGCATAGAAAAAGCTATAACGTGTTCTGAATAATTTTTGTCCTTAATTTGTTTCTTCTTTGTATTCTAAATGTTCTCAAAATTGCAATTTTTCTCGAGAATAATAAGAAATAAAGAGAAAATTTAGAATAAACTTTTAAAAAAGCAACTGATTAATTTTCCAACCTATTTTCATTACGGTAATTATAAATTCTGGAGATTATAGTTCCATATTCGGTTCGTTCTCGAACTCTCCAAAAATAAATTCTCTAGCATTTCTTAGACTAATCGCTGTAGGATAATTTAATATAGATTTCAAAAATCTTATAAAATATACAGAGCGTTATTTAAGAATTAATAAAAAGCAGCTATCATTTAAATTTGTAATTTAGTTTGGTTTTGGATGTTAAACTCGTGAATGTAATTAATGTATTTAGATTAAATTTAACAATTATTTGGTAATCTAAGATTACAACTACATGTAAAATGTCGACGTTTATTAGTTATATTCTACGATTTTTTTATTATTTTAGAAAATACCTTTAGGAAATCTTAGTATATTGATTTGGTGCTTATATCTTATCAATTAATGCTATTATTACAATTATTAGAGGAAATTATCAATCAATAGTATATAAATATGCAATAAAATCTCCCATATTTGTAATAACCAAACTTAAAAACATATTTTTACTGGCTTTTATATAGTTCATATCAAATAAACTTTTAGTCACGTGATTAAGCTTGACCGGCACAGCGTTGCCCAATTTTACATATTTTCTTTTAATCAAAATATTTTACGAAACAAAAATAAATTAATTAACTATATAAACAGTTATTATTTACATCAACAAAACTCACCTTCTTAACACCATTTAAGGGACATAAAGGGCCATTACTACCGATTTCAAAATATTCTAATAAAGTTGCGATGCGTTTTTTAAGGCTATTAAGCTAGCTTGTACACTTCGCACTAAAAGAGGTTCTAAAAAGAACAATGTTCGACTGCAAGTAAATATTAAGTCTAATATACAATATTAAGTAAATATATGCTCTTATAAATGATAGAAGAGGAAATGACAGTTATTATCTGTCACTTTATTTTACATGTAAAGCCTAGTTTTCACGCATCTGAATATCGGACGTTTTCTGCGAAAAATAATATTATGGCACGAAATTTTTAAAATTAAAAAACAAGAAAAATTGCAATGAGAAGGAAACATTGGAATGCACAAAAAACGTTAAATTTGAACTATCTACACAGATAACATATATTATGTTATCTGTGCTATGACCTCTGTTTTTAGCAGAAAACTGCCAAAATTCGGATTCATGAAAACTAGGCCAAAAATGTCATTTCTGTCATTTTTTGGGTGCCCTCTCTTGAAATCTTTCCTAGCTCATTGGACAGACTTTAGTTGATTATGATTACATAGGTATTTAATACAGGGTGATTCTCTAACTTGGGGTAAATTCAGTAAATCATAGATATTGTTTTTTTGTTTGGAACCATAGAAAATTCAAGCTCTTTGCTTTGTAGCAAATAAATGTTTTCTTCTGGATTGACAAATAATTATTTAACATCTAACTAGATTCTATTTTGAAAAATACTTTTTATCATATCCATTTTAACAAAAAGTGATCACTGAACTTTATTTGTAATTATATATTTTTAGATTTTTCTATAATGCCCACATTTATATGGATTTTACCCATATTGCTGTCACTGACCATTGCCCAGGAATACAGACTACCTACCACAATCAATCCTACATCCTACAATATCAACTTAGTGTTCCCATCGGATATTTTCACTAGTGCAAACGCAAGTGCTTACAATGGAACGACAGAAATAACTTTTGTACCTACACAAAACACTAGCAGTGTAGTGTTGCACGCTAGTGCGGAGTATCTTAATATTACTTCTGTTACACTATCAGACAGTATTAGTTTTAGTAATTATTCAGTAGATTCTGTAACTGATATATTTACAGTTGAAGTAAATGAAACACTTATCGAATCTCAGACGTACACTATTACTATTGGTTTTGGTAAGTATGGGAATTATTAGTCACATTTTAATTCTAAACTTTCTTTTTTTGGTAGATGGAAAAATCAGTACTACAGACACTTACGGTATATACAAGAGCAGCTATACAGATTCCTCTAATACGACATATTATTTTATTATTACTCAGTTTCAAGCAACGTATGCTAGAAGGGCGTTCCCTTGTTTGGACGAGACTGGATACAAAGCCACCTTTGACATCACCCTTTCTTACCCCGTTGGTTTGAATGTCTTGTCCAATGCAGAAATATCTAATAGTACCAACATTACTGATACGTAAGTATTTTTATTTCTTTTAAGTTTTTCGCATTAAAAATACTGAAAAAATCTTTGAATAAAAATATTAAAGAAGGTGTATAATGATATCCATTTATTCATGCACTAGAAACGGTATCAATGCTAAATCTAGAGGGATATTATTATGTGAGAACTTAAAACATCTTTTAATAAAATCCTTTTTTCGCCGCACCTCGTTATTTGGCATTTTGTAATTGCCCATGAATTTTAAAGAAGGTAGATATAATTTTGTTTTTATTTTACTGATGGAAATATATTTTCAGTGAGGTTACAACAACTTTTAACACAACGCCAAAAATATCAACCTACTTGATAGCGTTCATTGTTTCCGAGTTTACGTGTTCTCAAGGTGATCTCATAGAGGGCAGCCTAGTCAATCAGGTAAGTTCAACGTAAGTTAACTTAAAGTTCTTTTCGTTTAGTTTCTTAAGAAAATTAAGAATTCTATACTCAGCATAAGTTCTTTTCAACTTCTCTTAAATTTAAGTATAAATGGAATTAGCAAAAAGGAAATAGTATTTAAGGATAAGAAGCAGCTTTAATGCAAAACGAATTAGAATCAATTAATTATATTAAAAACTTTAAATTAATGCAAAATAAATAAACATTCTTATTGTGCTGTTGATTTTTAGGTATGTTCTAGAAATGAAACTGCAGATACTAGATCTTGGGCTCTTGAGCTCGCACCGTTGGTTATCGATAGTATTAATAGTTACACAGGCATTAACTACAGTAGATCAATGAATAAGCTAGACCAGATTGCTGTCACTGACTTATCTTTCAGTGGAATGGAAAACTGGGGTATAGTGACATACAGGTACATATCATCATCATCATTTAGCTTATTTTGTCCACTGCTGAACAAAAGCCTCCCTCAACTCTAGCGATTTCCTTCTATTTTGAGCCACTTGAATCCAGTTTCCAGCCACTCTCTAAATATCATCTGTCCATCGACTAGGAGGTCGTCCTCTGCTTCTATAGGCCTCGTGTCTTGGTCTCCATTTCACAAGTCTCTTTGTCCACCGTACATCTGTCATCCTAGTAACATGTCCTGCCCAATTCCATTTAAGATGCAAGACAGATATCACATGGTATGATTGGGTATTTTATCCTTAAGTGTAACTCCCAACATGGACCTTTTCATTTCCGTTGCATAACCTCCATTCTATGTATGTTCTTTTTTGTCAAAGTAAGTGTTTCAGCTCCATACGTGAGGACAGGCAAGACACACTGATTAAAGACCTTTCTTTTTAAATATATTGGAAGAACAGGTACATATACTTCTCTATTTAAACAAAATTAAGTTATACAGGGTGTCCCAGAAATGAGTGAAGATATTTTAAGGGGTGGTAGATCTTGTCAAAATAAACATATTTTCTCTTTACCATTTTTAAAATAAATTGAAAATCACCGAGTTATTTAACTTTGAAAATTTAAAAAAATAATCGCAACATTTTGAGAACCGCCGGCAGATATCGCCAACTACATCCAATTACCCGGATCAAGCCCGGATTTCAGTTAATTCGACGCACTGTGTTGCCATAGGGACAAGAAAGTATATGTTAAAAGTAAGTCATAAAATCACAACACCTGAGGAGTTTGCAGAGATGCATTACATTTTTAAGATTGTGATATTATTACATTAAATTAAAAGTTAAATGTTTAATAATGTGTTAAAAAAGTTAAATTAAAAAACTTACCCAACATTAAAAAAGATACTTATGACAGATCGATGTAACTGTGGCAGTTCTCTTTTTCGATATACACTTAACTAAAATACACTTCACTGTGCTAGCACTTGTACATGCTATTATAATAACTACTAAAATAACAGTCCCCATTTTTAACACATTATTTTCATATAGGCCTCATCACAATTTGAACCACTGATTTACAAAACAACTTGAAAAGCACACATTACTTTGAATACCTTTCTGAATCTGAATGAATAAATGTTGAGAATTATTACCTCTTACCGCCACTTTCTGAACTACTTTCAATTTAAGAAAATATATGTTTCACTCAACAATTTTAAATACGTATTTTGTTTTTTCGCTATTTTTTCTATGTATTTCAACAATTCCATCGACAGCGCAACCGTCGCGTCGGCCAAGAGACCCACGCATCACTGGTAACTGCTCCTTTGTCGCGCCGCCGTGTCGAGCTTGCTTCATGCGAGGTTGCCGTAGTTTCAACAATTTCAAATTCAAGACACTCGAAGCAATCAAATTCTTATTAAATTTTAATAAAACAGAAAAACATGAAAGGAAACAAACAAAACACAAATGAATTGGTTATTGATAAGGTCACAAAAAAGAAATTTCTAAAATGTTTATCGTAATTCAGAATTCAATACATCGAAAACAGCCCGACGAATAATCAATTTATTTTTGTTTTGCTTGTTTCCTTTCACGTTTCTCTGTTTTATTTTTAAAATTTAATATGAATTTGATTGCTTCGAATGTCTTGAATTTAAAATTGTTGTAATTACGGCAACGTTGCTTAACATCGTCGTCTGACGCAAGCCCGCCACGACGGCGCGGCGGCCGGCGGCTCAAAGGACCAGTTCACTTCACACACGGCGCTCTTTGCTGAAGGTTAGGCTGTTGATGGAATTGTCGAAATACATCGAAAAAATAGCGAAAAAACTAAATACCTATTATATTTAAATTGTTGAGTGAAACATGTATTTTTTTAGATTGAAAGTAGTTCGTAAAGTGGCGATAAGAGACAATAATTCTCCACATTTATTCATTCAGAAAGGTATTCAAAGTAATATGCGCTTTTCAAGGTGTTTTGTAAAACAGTGGTTCAAATAAAACAGAGAAACATGAAAGAAAACAAACAAAACAAAAATGAATCGATTATTCTTTGGGCTGTTTTCTAAATTTCTTGAATTGAATTCTAAATTACGATAACCAGTTTAGGAATTTCTTTTTTGTGACCTGATTGTGAATAATATTAATCATTTTATTAAATTTATTCCGAAATAAAGTTATTTTGCAGCATAACAAAGATTTTCGTAAACGTCATAAACGTAATGTTTCAGTTAATTTTCGGTGGTTTTTGTTAAGTTTTCATTGAAAGGGTAAGTACTAAAAATAATTAATATGTGTTTTTTTTCTATAATTATTAATAATGAGCACTGATAAAAGATTAAATTTAACATTCCTAAGTTTTTGAGTAGACATTTGTCTATGAATTTATAAATGTAGAACTATGTTCCGCCGAACTATGTAGAATGTCGATAACATAGGAGGTTGCAACACTGCAAGGTTTAGATACACTGTAGGGAAATCTCAGGTGAATAAACAAGTAGCACTAAAAAGTTTTTTCTAATTTCCCGGAAATTGTCAAGAAAAATTTTAAATTTTCAACATTTTTTTTCGCAAAAAAACCTCATAGGCGTGTTTGTGGGGTTGAACTATACTACCAGTTAAAATATTTGCACTTATTTCTGGGACACCCTGTATATTTTATAAGCTAGTGAATGAATATTTATATTTTTAATAAATATAAAATATAGCTTTATTAGCACTTTTGACAATGTATGCAGCAGTCTCGATGAAAAGCTGTAATTGTGTCTTGACTATGTTTTATTAATATGTCAAGTTTGTAATGCTTTGCCGCAGAGACAATACATGATAAGGATTTGGCAAATTTCCTTGACGGACTACAAAACTTTTGAACGTGGATTACTTTACGCAAAACAAAATTTAGTCAAATTAAAATTAAAGATTAGAATGATATAAATTCGACAGAATTGGAACCTGAATGTAGGTTCACAAAGTTTGATGTAACTCTGGACCTAAAATACCATGGGATCTACCCATCTCTAGTGTGTTCTATCCAGCCTTATTATTTAGTTCTAGGCCTTTCTGTGATAGTCTAAGTTAATAGTAGACCTATACTTTTCTTGAGCTGTATTTTATTTTTAGGGAAAAAGCTTTATTATATGACGAAGAAGAAACTTCCAACTCATACAAAGAATACATTGCCAATCTCGTTGCTCACGAACTTGCTCATCAGTGGTTCGGTAACTTGGTCACCTGCAAATGGTGGTCTGAAATCTTTTTGAACGAAGGCATGGCTACGCTGTTAGAGTATTTCATTGCACATGAAGTAAGTACAGTATGATCGAAAAAAAAACGGCGTCAAAGACGGCTGGAGAAAGAAAAATAACAGCAAACTTGTCAAAAATTAACACTGATTATAGTGATTATAGAAAGATTAAAAAAGGATCTTTTTGATGTCGCTTTTTTTCGATCTTATGGATTATAGAATTTTGATTAAAAAACTAACAGTTAGAAAGTTGAAAAATTAACAATATATTTATACAGGGTGATCCATTATTCTGAAAAATCTGTTTGAGATTTTGACTTATTTTTTTAGCTACCTATATACTTTTTTGTTCAGCGGATTTTTCATAAAATATACAGGGTGTTTCAAAAAACATGTGCCAACTCTCGTGGGGAGATTCCTCATGTAAAAATAATAAATTTATTTTTCATATTAACATAGGTCCGATTCTGTTTTGTATCGTATCTACAGGGTGTTAAAGTCTTAATAATCTGTCGATTTTTTGATAATTTTCTTCCAAGTACTTTTAGTGATTCGAATGAAATTTTGAGGGTAAAAGTTACTATAAGTGCTACATATTTTAATGCTATAAAAGTGTTGATAAATTCATCAGGGACGTGCATATGGGTTATCACTGTAATATTTTTCAAAAAAAAATGATGTGCGCCACTGACTTTTTTATTTTGATATCAAAATTGGCCGTTTAATGCCAATTAAAAGTTATCTCTTGTTATTTAGTCGAATTCGGCCTCCTTGATGAGATAAACGCAATTTTATTAATCACAATAATTATAAAATTAAAATAAAATTAATAAAATTGTATATTTTACCTCATTTACTATTAAATATTATTACTATTAGTTATTGTTACTATTATTATTAGTTCAACCTACATCAATTTCAAATAAATAATTACAAAAACAAAAAAAAAACAATTTTAAAAAGTTTTAACATCCTGTAACTCTGAAACTATGCATTTCCATACCCATGTTTACAGGAACTTTTGTTTATATTTTTTGATGAGGAATCAATGAGTACTTATTTAAAACTTTCGCAAGTTAATGATATTAAACTTTTTTAAAGGTTGCTATTAGACTTGGATCAAAGCAAAGTAATAAAATTGCGTTTATCTCATCAAGGAGGCCGAAGTCGACAAAATATCAACAAACAACTTTTAATCGGCGTTAAACTGTTTACACTATTTCGCTAATAAGTGAAAAAATAATCAGTGGCGTACATGCGTTTTTTTTAGAAAAATATTCCAGTGATAAACCCATATGCACGTCCCTGGTGAATAATATATGTCGACACTTTTTTACCTTTAAAATATGTCGCATTTATAGTCACTTCTACCCTCAAAATTTCATTTGAAACGTTAAAGGTACTTGGAAGAAAAAATATTAAGACTTTACCCAACACCCTGTAGCTACGAAACAAAGCAGAATCGGACCTATGTTGATATGAAAAACCAATCTTATTTTTTACGTGAGGAATGTACCCACGAGAGATGGCACATGTTTTTCGAAACACCCTGTATATCGTAATTAAGCAGTTCTCATTTTGCGCGTGTTGAAAATGGAGATAAAGAAATCGTTCAACTCAATCAAAAAAATATCAATATTTGACATTATTTTTACTCCCACAAACTATAATAAAAAATACCTAAATTAAATTTTTAATTTTTTATGGCTTTTACCAAAGATTAATTGATATTTCTGATGCCAGGCTGACCTTTTGGAAAAGAACAAAATAAAAATAATAAATTGTTTTTGTCTTCCAAACTTAATCACTGCGGATCTTGTAACAAGTAAATATTTATTTTATTTTTAATTAAAACTTTCTCAGAATATTCATCAACTTATTCAAGAATAAAATATTACAGCATAATTATAAGAAAAAATTACACAAAGAGTTTTTTTAATAATACAGAGATTGAATAATATTTCTTTGTAAATACATAATATAAAAAAAGAACATCAAAAATGTTATATATTATGGAACTTCCTGAATGCACATTAAACCATCTTACTACTTTAATTAACGAGTCATTCCAAAAAGGAGTTTTTCCAAACTGCCTTAAGACAGCAATAATTATTCCTCTGTATAAAGGAGGTGATAAAGATGAAGCTTCGAACTATCGCCCAATTGCACTCCTGCCCACATTATCTAAGATCATTGAAAGATTGGTTAAAAAAGGTTTCTATCTTTTCTCCTTAAATATAAAATACTTACTACCCATCAATTTGGATTTCTAAGTAACAGTTGCACAAATGATGCTATGTTCGACCTTTTTAATAATGTATGCTCTAGCCTGTATAACCATCACTCTACAGCTACAATTTTCTGTGATTTCTCTAAGGCTTTTGATTGTGTAAATCATAATATCTTAATTAACAAATTGCAATACTATGGTTTCAGGGGAGTGCCGCTCGAATGGCTTAAGTCATATCTTGGCAACAGAAGGCAGCTTGTGAGGATTGATACGTCTATGTCTTCTTGTAAGCCTATAGAATGTGGTGTCCCTCAGGGTTCAGTACTTGGCCCTATTTTGTTTCTGGTGTTTATCAACGACATTGCAAATCTAGACATTAGCGGTAAAATCTGCCTCTTTGCGGACGATACTAGTTTCACTTGGAGCGGCCCAGATGTTGCGGCGCTATATAATACTATATCCAGTGACTTACGCACCATTAAGTCTTGTTGCGATTCTAATCTCCTATGCCTCAACCTATCAAAAACTAAAGTTTTGTCATATAAAAGTACTATACAACCTTTTGTACTTAATAACACTACTATTGACGTCGTGGACTCTGTGAAATTCATAGGACTTCTTGTAGACAACTCGTTAAAATGGGACTTTCACATTGAAGCTCTATCAAAGAAACTAAGCGCTGCCTGTTTTGCGCTAAGATCAGTTTCTAAGGAACTTAACTTCTCAACCTCTAGAATAGCCTATTATGCCCTTTTTGAGTCACATCTTCGTTATGCCCTTCCATTCTGGGGTACTTGCTGCGCAACAAAATTTGATCGTGTTTTCATACTTCAGAAGAGAGCAATTCTATATTTATTGGGGCTGAACAGTAGAACTCCCTGCCAGAATTTCTTTAAAAATTTGAAAATACTGACTCTTCCTTCTTTATTCATTTTTGAATCCGTTTGCTTAATCCGCAAGCACATATCTGCTATTCCCGAAAGGCCATTTCATAACTATCCACTTAGGAATGCAGAGCACGATCTTTATCTGCCAACCCCGAGCTCAGAACTAGTTAAGGGTTCAATACTGTACAATGCCAAAAAAATGTACAATCATCTGCCTTTGAATGTCAAATCGCTTTCATTCTTTCCCGCATTTCGCAAGGCTCTAAAATCATACCTACTGGAGAGAGCCCTATATGCGGTAAACGACTTTTTTGTTGATGTTTAATTATGAACAATTTTGAATTTCAAAATTTTGATCATCTCACACACTGGTGAAAGGTCAAAAGTATTTAATATTCTATAACTTTAAAATTATATCTATTTACTGCGTACTGTTCTAAAATTGTCCATGTATATTCTTTTTGTAATTTTAAAGACTTAAATTTTTTTGAATTGTATTATTTGTATTGTGTATTTTTTGTTGTTTGTATTTTTTTGTGATTTTGTTGTTTGTGAGTGCTTTGTCGATGAAGCTGTTTTGGCTTTTTGCACAATAAAGCGTTTGTTATTTTTGTTATTGTTATTATTATTATGTTGCTAAAATACTTAATTTAGTATATTAATATACAGGGTGTAATATAAAACAATTATTATTATTTTTTTAATATTACTCTTTGTTACCATTGTTACATTTACTGTACTTTTTAGATTCTACCTGGGTATGATATGGACAAACAATTTGTTATTCAGACAGTTCATTCTATATTTGAAGAAGATGCTTCTACTACTGAGTCACTCAGAGCGAATGCTTCTAGTCCAGCTCAGATATCATCTAAGTTTGGAAGCATTACATACAATAAAGGAGGAAGTGTGTTGAGGATGGTGGAGAAGATTTTAGGAACAGAAACTTGGAAAAGTGGATTAAACACATATCTCAATCAATTGTAAGTTGATTTCTTCTTAAGGTGCCGTGCAGATTCCTGCGTAGGCGTTCATCTTTTTCTTCCTCATCAGATGGACAGATGGTTCTATTAATTGCAGCGACTTGGAGTGCTTGGAAGTCCTGTATGCCTGTCCAATGACGAATATTTCTCAGCCAGGCCTATTCCCCTTTTGCCCCTTCTATTTTACCCTGGAGAATCAGATGGTGGAAGTGATAGCATTCTCCACGTAGTAGGTGTCCCAAATAGACTATTAATCCTCTTCTTGATGATTTCCAAACCAAACCAGCTTTTCTGAGAGTGTTTTCATCTGGATTCCACGTTTCGTTAGCCATGCATCCCAAATATTTAAATTGTGTGACCTGCTTGATGACCTCTCCATTTAAGTAAATTCTGGTGTTCGCAATGTTGTTTCTGCTAATAGCCATAAATTTAGTTTTTGTAGTATTTATGTTACACCCAGTCTTTGGCTTTCATTGTTAGCCTTATTTAGAAGGATTTGGAGATCATTTGCATTGTCTGCCAATATCACTGTGTCATCCGCATATCGGATATTATTAATTGGAATGCCATTTATTTTCAAACCAATGGGACTATCGGAGATTGAATCAGTGAATGCTCGTTCCACATATAAATTGAACAAGATTGGAGACAGAATACACCCTTGCCTTACCCCCTTTTTATTTCAAAATCTTCAGTTACTTCCACGCTATGTATACGAATTTCAGCTTTTTGGTTTCAATACAAATTACTAATGAGCCTTATATCCTTTCCATCAAGTCCCAAGACTCTGAGCACAGAATATCTAGCTACGCAACAGAAAAATACTCGAAATGAAAGAGCTAAAATTGCACAAATAGAGTACTAGATGGCGCGACAATATCATAATCAGAATATAATTGGAAATTTTGAACTTTCGGTTATGGATCGACGGCTCGTCGACGGCCTTGTAGGTCGTCTAAATATGCACAGTTGCCAGATTCTAAAATACTTTACTTGGCATCCCGTTCTTTTTCTTGTGTATAATAATTTCTTTCTATTCTTCTTTTCTTGTCAGATACACTTATATTAATTATTCGTATGACTTTTAAAATAGTTTTAAGTATATTATTACAAAACATATACATTTTTAATATATACTACCTTATAATGTTAACTAAGAAAATACCTTTAATTACCTTTAAAATTAATAATATACAGGGCGATTGATAGTGATATTTATTAATGCTGGAACGTTAGTAATGAAACATAAGTTTAATAATAAGGGAAATAATTTATTAAAATGCAGTACAAAAAATGTTAATTGACTAAAATACTATAATAACAAAATCTTCTGTTTGCCACGTTATTTATATAGACCTAGATAGATTTTAAAAAGTGACACAGGTACAATTAATAATATATTAGTTCGGCATAAAAGTTGCTGTCACGACATCGGAAAATAAATTAAAATTCGTAAAATAAATTAAAATTATTAATTAAACAAATATTTATAAAGAAACGCAAGTATACCATATACCAAATTTGGGCCCAATCGAACTCCAGGAAATGATATCAATCGATATGCTTTAAGGTACCATAATATTGCAATGTCACCGAAGATCCGAAGTATACCAAATTTAAGCACAATCGAACGCCAGGAAATGGTAGCGTAATATGGTACTATATTAAGGTACTACTTTATATGCATCATAGTACCATCATATTACAATGTAACCGAAGATACGTTTAAGCCCAATCTAACGCCAGAAAATGGTACTACAATCTCGTAATATGGTACTACTCGTAATATGGTACTACATTATGGTACCTCTTCATATGCTCCATGGTATCATAATATTATAATGTCACCGAAGATACGTAGTATCCCAAGTTTAAGCCCAATCGAACGCCATGTACGTAATATGGTACTATATTACTATATTATGGTACCAGTTGATATGCTTCATGGTACCATAATAATGCAATGTCATTAAAAATACGCAAGTATATATCAAATATGAGATCAATCTAACGCCAGGAAATGGTATTGAAATATGGTACTATATTAAGGTACCACTTTATATGCATCATAGTACCATCATATTACAATGTCACCGAAGATACGTAACCAACTTTAAGCCCAATCAAACGCCATGTATGTAGTGTGGTACTATATTATGTTGCCACTTGATATGCTGCATGGTACCATAATATTGTAATGTCATGAATAATACGCAAGTATAAATATATCAAATACCGTATGATACCGAAAAAAACGGCGTGCAATTAGCTGGAAAAGGACGATTGATGACATTTCCCAAATAAATTTACACATAAAATGACAGCGATCTTCATTTCATAGCCATCGCTAACGCCGTTTTTCCCGATTATACGGTATGAACACAATCGAACGTCAGAAAGTGGTATCATAATAGTAGAACAATACTTATTATATTGTCGCCGAATTACAATCAGAATTTAGGATTCAATTACACAATCAAACGTCAGGAAGTGATTGTAATTCAGCTCGTAAGATCTAATTCCAACTGACATGGCAAATTAAATACTTAAACGTTTGAAAAAAGAGCCCTGATCTATTTTAATATGTTTAACTGATGTAACAAATTTGAAGGTATGCTTTATCAGGAAGTATTACAATATGAATTACACAATGGCAACAGTGCACAAAATTCTTTTAAATTTTGTTTGTAGAAAACTGTTTTCTTTTAAATGTATTGCCCTCTATTACGTAGTAGCGAAACTACCGCCTCAAAATATCTGGTTTGGAGACAGACTTTAAAAGCCTGTCTCCTTTTGCTACCTACAGTTTTATACATGTAACGAGGCTTCTGTTGCGTAGCTAGATATTCTGTGCTCTGAGGTATGATATAAGGAGGTTAGGTTTAACATTATCGAACGCCTTTTCTTAGTCTATAAAGCACATGAAGACATCTTTTCTCTGATCTTGGCAATTCTGCACTAATGTTTGAAGGCTGAATATGGCTTCTACTAACTACTAAGTTGATTTAGTAAATATATATTTAAATATTTTTCATTTTCAGTGTATTCAACCATTTACAATTATTATCATATTTAGATAATCTCTCTGTAATTGGTCCCATTGTTGTCTATTGTATTTACAAGCATAGGTCATGACTGGTAGTACACATTGGTCGAATGTTTTCTTCTTTAGATAAAGTGGCATTCTAGATTTGAGTTGTACTCCATGGCAAACTTAATTTTTCTGCAGATTTCTGGTAGTTGAGATCCTGAGCTGTGTATTAGCTGTTGTAGAATGTAGAATGTTTTGGAGGGGAGTTAGTCACCGCGACCTTAAAGATCTATTGTGTATTCCCCTTTCTTGAGCTATAACCAGTTATAACTCATCATACAGTCTCAATGCTTTAACAAAAGCCAGTATCTGAGACGGCTCCATAGAGGCCAGCTCTCCATCCTTGACATCAGCCGTACCAAAGTTCATGGCACGAATGGCCGTCGTCTCGGCGCACTCAGTGATGAGGTGTTCTGGTGTTTCCCCATATTCCCCACAGAATCTGCATTCGCCGTTGTTTCTCGCTTTGTATTAGTTGTTCCAAACATATATATTATTCCACTATTTTCTATTTCTATTTCAGGTATTTTTTTAATAAAAAAATATATAAATAGTTGCGATTAAATAGTTATAGATATTGCTATATCTAAAAAATCAGCCTTTTCTATACAGGTCGATATTTTGTAGCTTGTGGCATGTTCATATTTAAAAAGAAAGCGACATTTTTGTAATACCAATACTATTATTACTAAGAATTTTTTCCGTGTTAGTGCTTATGGATCTGTAGAACCAGAAGACCTGTGGGATACACTTGCTCTTAATAGTACCATAAATGCTGCACCAGCAAATTTGACTACTCTTCTACATAACTGGGTATATTATCCAGGGTATCCTGTACTGGATGTCAGTTTGAATGGAACAGAGATTAGAATAACACAGGTAATAATAATTGATCATCTTTATGTTTTATGTTATACTGTAACAATTTTTCATATTTTATCATGAAATAATGGCTCAAAACATAAAATATCAAGAAATAGTGGCTCAACAACATAAAATATGATATTTTATATTACATACACTTTATCAATGAAAAACAAGAAGATTGGAAAAGAAGAAATGGTTCTAACAAGAAGAATACAAGATTAAGAGTCTATAACGCTGTACTGTTCGGTACTTAAGGCATTTTTTACTTATTAAATCTTAATATTAGGCATTTTCCATAAAATACCGAGCAATTTGTTACAAAACCATATACATAAATTATATATCACTGTAATCACAAGACTTCAATCTATATCCGTATTGTAACGGAATTTTAAATTATGTCTTTATTTTCGAGAAAATTTAGTCCAAACATAAGGAATATTTTGTTGATGTTTGACCATTAAAATCTTAAAAATAAAGAAGTTTTTAAAAAAGTGCTAATATACGAATATAGTATAATCCTTTATCTTTAATTTCCTTCTTCATTAGTGTAAAAATATCTAGCCAGCTTTACATAAAACGTTAAATGCCGAACGCTTATTTTGCTACTTTTTCGGACTAGTGAAATTGACTCTCAAGAGAACTATTAATACCTATTAATTCTACTAACTAAATTCAGAAGATTTCCACCTGTAGAAAAATAATTGCAACATAAACATTTATTTTTTTATTTGAATTTAATTGACTCTTTCTAAGATTATTTGGTTTAAAAAATTGTAATTTCTTGAAAAGATTCTAGATTTTTCACCATAAGAAAAAATCTACTAAATAATAAAATTATTTTTTGTAAACACCACTGCGTTTATCCCACGGAGACCAATTTCTCATAGTGGTATTTTTCTAATAACTCAAATTTGCCTCATCGACAAAAAATGCTTAGTTTCAGGAGGTATACTTCCTCTCGTTGCCAGATGCAAAAAAATACGAAGAACAGAAAAAAAAATAAATACAACTATTCTAGAACAATTTAGCTTTCTTTAGGTATAGACATAATTTTAATTGTAACTTGTTTAACAAAAATAATAAATATTTGAATTTTTCTTTTAATATTATTAGATCATTTTTACGTTTTTTAGAAACGGTTTGTGTACGATAGTAATGTTACTTCAGAAGTGACCTGGTACGTACCTATTACTTACACTACATCAGCAGATACTTCTACATTCACTGACACAACACCAGCATTGTGGCTTCCACCCAACAGTGTACTGTCTTTTCAAATATCCCCTAATGACTCTTGGATAGTTATAAATAATCTTCAAACAGGTAAAAATAGTTTTAAAAGGTTTACAGATACTTATTTATGGTAAACAAGAAACTTATTGTAATAATTGAGAGCCAATGCACCCTTTAACTACTAACTATCGTTTTACCTAAACTGAAAAAATACAGGGTCCGGCAATAATATGTCTGTCAACGCCGCACGGTGGGGCCGATTGAAGAATCGTTGGCCAAAACCTTCAACGATATATGAATCAACCAAAAATATATAGAATTTAACAGTTTTTGCTTAATTGAATTTCTAGGTAGTCAATCTTTAAAATTTTAGTTAATTATATTATAGTTCACGTACGTATATACCCAGCATATTAGATCATCAATATAATGTGAGAAAAAATACCCGGATGACAAAACTTTTACACTTTTGCCTTGCAAGCCATTTCGAATATTGTTGTCTTGTGGCATATCTGTGTGTCTGTCTATCTGTTTATCGGTCTGTTTGATATATTTTTTTATCCGTATGTAACCAACAACTTTGATAAAAAAATAAATATTGTTTTTGGATTCTAGTTTTGAACTCGGTTTTGAAGAAGTAAAAAAATAATTATTTTCAATCGTGGTCTCACATGTCTCAAAATGAGTAGTCGGCACGTAATCAAGAAAGTATGGACTAGATTTTTCGAGTACCTATTACAGGCAAGCATCTAAAAATTAATTTCGGATGATGAGGGGGTTCTAAAAGTTTTAATAACCATTTCGGGGGAAGGGTGGTTTTGGGTGCCGGAATTTTTTTTTTCTCCTTCTATTTTTGGATTGGAGCAACTAAAAGGTTTTAAATTTAGCGTAATGTAATGTGTTTAAAAATAATTTGTTTAAATGCTTAAATTTTTAAAATCGGTTCATTATTTTAGTACATATCATAGTTTGAATTTACGTGCGGATTTTAACTATATGAATTTTAGACTCTATTTAGACTAAAACGTAATATTTTTAAACATCTTGCCTTACTTCAAATCTCCATGTTGTTCCATTAAAAAGATAAAAAAGGAGTGAGGACATTGTATATTATCTAGGCCTCGATCTAAGCATTAATTCAGTTAAAACCTACAAAATTTGTAGATTTGAGGTGGGGTGGGACTGAAGGGTCTAGGACTCTTGGACCTCCTAACTATGTGCTTGATTACAGGCGATTCATGAGTATCAGATTTTATTAAAATCACACGAAGTTAATCTAAATAAATCATAAAGACCTATAGTATCTATTACTCAAAGTACCAGGGATATACTTACATTTAAAAATATTTTTTTTAAAGTTGCGCAAAGTTGCGCAAGATGGTAACAAATACATGAAGGGTAATGTCCAATCTTTCAAAAAACATCAGCCAATAAATTGGGCAACTTTGGGCACTCAACAAAACTCAAGGTTAAATAGCATATTTTATTTTTTATATTATACTAATTTATTAATTAAATTTAGTATGCATCAGTGAAAAAGTTTTTTTTTCAAAATATAGCTAGAAATAGTCAAGTAGTATTGTACTTTTATAAAAAATGCAAAAAATTAATTGTATTTAAAAATTAACCAAGAAATTTTACTTATTATTCGGGCCCTACAAATTGCAATTATTATACACGGTAGAATTAAACCTTCGACATTACTGCCCTTCACTGGTTACAGATCTGCGTCCAAAATTTTTTTCTATGCATAATATAATATTTCGGTCTTTTCTGTATTCTATGGTCATCAAAACTTTTTGAAAAAGCAACTTCTGTTTTATAAGGTTCTGGCCGCAAAAATGGCAATCGGCCCCACTGTGCGCCGTGTATATTATTTTTTTATTAGATGGAGAGTTAAAAAATTAACATTTTTTGTACTTAAAGTATTTCAAAATTTTTAATTGTTTCGCAGATACACGCAGTATTATTTCATATGGCTCTTTCAACGATAAACTACGAGAGAAAAATCATTGGGTGGCTTTGATAAAAATTTACTGTGGAAAATGCTATATGAAATATAAAATAGCAAATATCTGCGAAACCATTAAAAATTTGGAAATAATCTAAATACAAAAAATGTTCATTTTTTAACTCTTCATCTATTGAAGAAATAATATACAGGATTCCATTTATAAAAACGAAGAAAATTATTTTATATTTTAGAAAGTTTGGCGTAGAATTTTGAACATCCTGTATAATTTACGATTACCATATTTATAGCAAAGTAGGTACAGAACATCCAAAGTAAATACCTAATATAGTTTTAGTTTTAGGACAGGTCGTGTATTTTTAATAATTTTTTCAAGAAAGGCTGAAAAATATATATTTTTTATTTATTTATTAATATCTCTGAAACAAAATTTACTCATATCTTAGTATTACCGTAAAGTGATCTGAAAGGAGTCCAAAATGCAATAATATACAGGGTTGTTCTATTAAAAAAAATCATCCGATCCGCTCACACTTTTTTGAGCCACCCCATAGAAGTTAAAATATTTTTACTTTAGGTTTGCACTTAAACAAAATTCCCAAGTTTTTTATTCTAGGAGCTACAAATGCCCGACGCACTATCGCCACCCTGTATACAAAATTGCAATAGATTTTCTCTAACTGTAGATAGTTAATATTTAAAGCACAATGAGAAAAAACTTAACCCACTTAATTTGTAAGAACTGATTTATAATAATGCCTTTAATCAAAACCCTAATAAAAACTAACCAAATGATTTTTTACCTCTCTACATATATAGGACCAGTATACTGCCGTGCTTGGCTTAAAAGTGGTATCTCCAATTTTAGGCTAAATTGAGTTATTCCGTGTATTATACAGATTCGCAATACATGCATTGATTGATTTACTCAAAATATTTTACAAAATAACATGCAAAATATGAATATTATCCCTCTTATAAACATCAAAATATATTGTACTTACATTAAATATTCAGGAAAAATCACCCAACAACAATAAAACACATTACACCATGTTTAAAACCACAACAGTCATTAGTAATTGTTAAAGAATATTATAATACGCAACCCGAGTACAAAATCTAACTTTTCTAATAAGATATTTTCACATGTCTGTTAAAACAAAATAAAGTTATTTCTTGTGACAGTTGTCATGGCGACCGCGCGCAGTCTAGTCTCAGCCTACTTGGGAAATTGTCACGACGCGCGACGCGACAGTGAGCGCTCAGCGATTCGGTGAAACCGCATATACCACAGTGCAGTTATGACATTTACCATGTTGAAATTGCAAAACATTTTAGAAAGCTGCGACCATTGAAAATAGTTAGCCTTAGTAACCCTTATTAACATACTAAAAGTCCCCATTTGTCCGATATATGCGTCATCAAGAAAAATCGGCCGCCATCTTGAATTTTGGTACTTTTTGGGAAAAAATGTAAATAACTCGAAAACGGTTTGTTATAGCGAAAAACTTTAAGAGGTAAAAATTAAAGAGAATAAAAGACTCTATTAGAATCAATAAAAAATAGTTTATTATCCTAACGCAATGACGTACAAAAAAAAAATTAAAATCGAGCAATTTTTAAAAGGAATCACCGAAATGCAAATTACTAATTTTTTAAGCTTATTAACAAATAACATGGATATTTAGCATCGATTCAACTGAAATACAACCCTTGTGACATTTTCAAGAAATATTTTTTATTGGTGGGTTAATAATATTTCAAAATTAACAAAAATTGTAAAAGCTATCCTTTACTAAATACATGTGTACTAATAATGTACGAAAGCAGTCCCCACCTTGTCCCGGTCGGGGCTATTTGTATTTAAACCAAGGTCTTATTGTTACCATTTTATAACTTGTTTTTAATAAACATTATAATACAGTGACAGTTTAAAAAATTAGGCAACAGGTTGGAAGAAAAAAATAAAATGTAATGTGTAAACTGGCGACTTTCAAATCGTTGCAAACAGATCCTCATCTGCGACAAATTACATCCGTTTTTTTTTAGATCCTGCAGCACAAAAATCTAAGCTAGTCAAAGCTGAAAATACATTCTTATTTTCATTATATGGTCGACATAGGCTAGAAGAAGATTTAGATCAGTTGAGGTATTTTAAATATAAAGCCCTTACATTTCGTCAGGTACTTACAGTAAAAATTTTGATTTAGCTACCTTACCTCCAACAACTAACGCAGCTGAAAATCATTATTATAGAACCTACTTATAAATGCAGTATTGGCTAAATAACGGAGAAGAGGCAACATAATGTGGACGGAGTAAAAAAACGGATACCTTAGTTCCAAAAACAATGTCAAACGCAGTGGCACCAGAATTTGTATTGAAAATGATTTACTGTAATTGCAAATCTGGATGTAATAAACTATGTACCATTGCGATAAAAAAAAAGTAGTACAAGAATTAGTAGTCCCAGATGGAACTCCTGGTCTATAAGGATATTTGAATTATATTGAATTTTTTTTTTGGATTTAGCCAACAACACTGTTTTTTTTTGTTTATCCCTAATGCATCTGCAATGTCCCTTATGGGAACCCCATCCCTTAATCGCGTAAATATAATCGATTTTTGCTCTGAAGTTAAAGGTATTTTTTAAAAATTACGTGACACTGACACAAGAATATAGACCAGCAGATTAAATCATATTTTGTTGTACTATTTTTTTTAATCGCAATGATACATGTTTAAAATCCAATATGCCATGTTCATGCTTGTGTGGTAACTGTAATGATATTTCTTGCGAGAACAAACAAATATCGGTCGATGAAGAACGAATCGAATAAAATTGTAAATTTCATTTTTTTTTCTAGAGATGACGGTTTGAAAAGTTAGGTTACAAGTTGGTAACACATTTTTATTAAAATGGTCATAATTTGAATTATTGTTATTCGATTTGTAGGAGTATGTTTATAATGTATTTATCATAATGAAAAAGTGTTAAGATCTTAGGTTAACATCGTAGATGATATTTATGACAAAAAGGTTCGCAAGTAGTTTATAACATTTTATTTTTTTCTTCCAACCTGTAGCCTAATTTTTCAAACTGTCACTGTATTTTTATAAACAAGTTGTCTACAAAATGGTAACAAAAAGACCTTGGTTTAAGTGCAAATAGCCCCGACCGGGACAAGGTGGAGACTGCTTTCGCACATTACTAGTACATATGTATTTAGTAAAGGATAGCTTTGACAATTTTTGTTAATTTTGAAATATTATTAAACCACCAATAAATATTTCTTGAAAATGTCACAAGGACTGTATTTCAGTTGAATTGATGCTAAATATCCATGTTATTTGTTAATTAGCTTAAAAAAATAGTAATTTGCATTTCGGTGATTCCTTTTAAAAATTGCTCGATTTTCAAAAAAAATTTGTACGTCACTGCGTTAAGATAATAAACTATTCTTTATTGATTCTGATAGAGTTTTTTATTCTCTTTAATTTTTACCTTTTGAAGTTTTTCGCTATAACGCTCCGTTTTCGAGTTATTTATATTTTTTCCCAAAAAGTACCAAAATTCAAGATTACGGCCGATTTTTTTTGATGGCGCACACATCGGACAAATGGGGACCTTTAGTATGTTAATAAGGGTTACTAAGGCTAACTATTTTCAATGGTCGCAGCTTTCTAAAAATTTTTGCAAATTTAAAATTATTTGCACTGGCCTAATAGTCGAAGCCAACGATGCTTTTCACGGGACTTTTTCAACAAAAGCCTTTGATTTATTACGATAGAATCGGAATTTTAGGTGTTTAATCATCTGTAGCTCCTATAATAAAAAACTTAGGAATTTTGCATAAGTGCATACCTATAGTATGCACTAGGATGTATTTCATGAAAATATTTTAACTTCTACAGGGTAGCTCAAAAAAGTGTGAGTGGATCGGGATTATTATTTTTAAATAGAATGCAATATATGTTATTGCATTTTTGGTTTGCTTTCCGATCACTTTACATTATCCTAAGATATTATTAAATTTACTTTGATGGTTTATTTATTTATTAATATCTAAAAATTTTATTAAAGAAATTAATTATTTTGACTTGAAATGACATACAATTCAATTCGACTCATATGTCAAAATTTATTGAAAGTATTGTATTTTAAGGTGATAGATTATACATTTTGAGAGAAGGTATTTTTACTTTAGTAATAGTTATTTATTTTATTTTAAAGGCTACTATCGTGTGAACTATGATTCTACTCTATGGTCCAGACTAGCTGTCGCACTCCAAGCCTCCAATTTTTCCGATATTCCAGAAATTAACAGAGCTCAAATCATCAATGATGGATTTAGTCTGGCTAGAGCTGGGTCGCTGTCTTATAGCCAGTTGTTTAACGTAACTCAGTTCTTAGCAAATGAAACAACATATGCTGTTTGGTATCCCAGTTTTAATGGTTTCGACTACCTTTTGAAGAGAGTTGGAAGAAACTCCACGTTGGGATCAAGTATTTTAGTAAGATATTTTTTCAATATTATACAGTAGCCAGGTAAAACTATAACCTAGATATGAATGATCAGTAAGTAACCTAAATCTACTAACTTAATCTACTACCTACAGTTATTCTTTCAGCAGCATACGTTTATGTAGTAACTTAGTTTGTATTGATAAATATTAATGAATCAAAATAAACACTAAAACTCATTTACATTTTTTTAGAACCACTTAAGTACTCTTTACGCATCTCTAATTGCCTCAGTACCATTATCTGTCGTAAACGCTTCAAATCACGTGTACACTATGTCTCAAGTTCAGGCTCAAACCTGGGCGTGTTCCCTTGGAAATTCAGACTGTGTCAACACTGCTGTGGAACTGTTTAAAAACTACACGGAAACTTCCATAAGGTAATTATTTGAATTATATTTTAAATGTAATTGTTTTCAGTAGCTCACAGGCAAGTGTGTTTGCTATTTACCTGGTAATACTGGGTTCGATCCCCAGCCAGTACGGTAGCTTTGATTATTTGGGAATAAAAAATATTTATTTATCTAAATAGAGCGACCAGCGAGACGCAACTTGAAGAAAGGCTATGGAAAACCACCTAAAAGAGAAGAGAAATAGCTATGCTTTTCGATAGTCAAGCAGCCTTAAGAGCGATCAACTCAGTAACCATCAATTCGAAGCTGGTTAAAGAATGCCTAGAGATGCTGAACAAATTAGATAAAGAAAATAAAGTCCTCCTACTCGGGGTGCCAGCCTACCCAGGGAAAGAAGGTAATATAAAAGCAAATGATCTAGCTAGAAAAGTAGCAAACATTTCACTAACTGGACCAGAACCGTTTTGATTCCCAAATGGAAACCGACTTAAAGCGGAACTCAAAAACCTGGAAGAATCCATCCGTAACCTGGAATGGTAATCCTCCAAAGATCTAAGACACTCGAAGAAATTCCTTACCACCTAAGATTGAGAAAAAAAACACGCTTTATTGTACAAAAAGCCAAAATAGCTTCATCGACAAAGCATTTACACAACACACAAAAGCAGAAAAAAAAAACACAAATAAAAAAAAATACAATACAAATCAATTCAAAAAAATTTACGTCATTAAAATTACAAATAAAACATACATGGACATTGCAGAACACGGGCGTATCAATAAAATTTTACAAAAGGAAAATTGTAAATGGATAAAATCATGTAAGAATTATAAAATATTAAATACTAGACCTTTAACCAGTGTGTGAGATGATCAAAATTTAAAATTCAAAAATTGTTCATGATTAAACATCAACAAAAAAGTCGTTTACCGCATATAGGGCTCTCTCCAGTAGGTATGATTTTAGAGCCTTGCGAAATGCGGGAAAGAATGAAAGCGATTTGATATTCAAAGGCAGATGATTGTACATTTTTTTGGCATTGTACAGTATTGAACCCTTAACTAGTTCTGAGCTCGGGGTTGGCAGATAAAGATCGTGCTCTGCATTCCTAAGTGGATAGTTATGAGATGGCCTTTCGGGAATAGCAGATATGTGCTTGCGGATTAAGCAAACGGATTCAAAAATGAATAAAGAAGGAAGAGTCAGTATTTTCAAATTTTTAAAGAAATTCTGGCAGTGAGTTCTACTGTTCAGTCCCAATAAATATCGAACTGCTCTCTTTTGAAGTATGAAAACACGATCAAATTTTGTTGCGCAGCAAGTACCCCAGAATGGAAGGGCATAACGAAGATGTGACTCAAAAAGGGCATAATAGGCTATTCTAGAGGTTGAGAAGTTAAGTTCCTTAGAAACTGATCTTAGCGCAAAACAGGCAGCGCTTAGTTTCTTTGATAAAGCTTCGATGTGCAAGTCCCATTTTAACGAGTTGTCTACAACAAGTCCTAAGAATTTCACAGAGTCCACGACGTCAATAGTGGTATTATTAAGTACAAAAGGTTGTATAGTACTTTTATATCATAATCAAACTTTATATATCATAATCAAACTTTAGTTTTTGAAAGGTTGAGGCATAGGAGATTAGAATCGCAGCAAGATTTAATGGTGCGTAAGTCATAGTCAGGATATAGTATCATATAGTGCCGTAACATCTGGGCCGCTCCAAGTGAAACTAGTATCGTCCGCAAAGAGGCAGATTTTACCGCTAATGTCTAGAATTGCAATGTGGTTGATAAACACCAGAAACAAAATAGGGCCAAGTACTGAACCCTGAGGGACACCACATTCTATAGGCTTACAAGAAGACATAGATGTATCAATTCTCACAAGCTGGCTTTTGTTGCCAAGATATGATTTAAGCCATTCGAGCGGCACACCCCTGAATCCATAGTATTGCAATTTGTTAATTTAAAAATATAAATAAATTAAAGATTTTTCTTGATTGTTAAAGGGGTTTTTAGCAGGACACTGTCTCCTTAATGAATACCTCAAAACAAGGGCGAATGCAGATTCTTTGGATAAAATGGGTAAACCCCAGAACACCTCATCACTGAGTACGCAGAGACGGCAACCATTCGTGCCATAAACTTTGGACTGATATCGAAGATACCGTCTCATATACTGGCTTTTGTCAAAGCCCTGAGACTGTGTGATGAGTTGTATTAACAACTTTTAAAAGCAATATTCAATTAGGGCCAGTCCTTCTATAACATCAAAACTTTTACAAATAATGTATTTAAATTAATTTATAGTATTTTTCTAGGCCAAACAAGAACCTTCGTTCGATAGCTTACTGTTACGGATTGAAATACAGTGCTGACATAAATTCTGACTGGAACTTCCTATGGAACGCCTATTTAAATACCTCTTTATCCACTGAACAAGCCACTGTATTAGCCGCATTGGGCTGCACATCAAACGAGACTATTCTGAATGGGTAATTACATAAAAACATATAAAGAATAATTCAACTATGCTTTTTAGTGTCATTTAGTGATCAAAACTAATGTTATTGTATTTTGTACTTAATTTTGTTTATCTAGATATTTGAATAAAACTTTGAATGACAACAGTGGGGTCAGATCTCAAGACTACGCATCAGTTTTTTCGGCAGTCTATCAAAAGAGTGATATTGGAGTGGATTTCACTTTGGACTTCTACATAAATAATTTCAATTTGATCTTGCAACGGTAAGGAAATCAAGTATAAATAAACAAATTTGATAAAAATGTATAAAAATAATAATTTTAATAAATAAGAGTAAATATAAAATTAAAGTCAATAAATATAGGAATTACCTTTTAGTTACACCAGTGTCAATGCAGCCGGAAATATACTGAAAAAAATTGCTGAATTGATCACTACTGAGAGTCAATTTAAAAAAGTAAGTATATATTTGATTATTGTATTTTTTATGTTAATATGTATTTTTTTATATAGCTGGAAAACTTTATCGCTACTGACGCTGTCAATAGTACTATTCGAGAAGCTGCCGCAGTAGCCAAGAGCTCAGCTGAGAACAACCTGGCATGGGTCAATACTTACCGTCAATATTTGCTTGACTATTACGGTATCACTGAAACTGACTCTACATCTAGTACTTCTTCTACAGCTAGCACTACTACAAGTACTTCTACTACAACAACTTCAACCACTGAAACACCATCAACGACTCCATCAACCGCTACATTTGGATATGTTCCTGTTACTGTACTGATAGTTTTAAGTATTATTTTCCCTGTAATGGTTTAAATTTGTTATATTGTACCAATAAACTTATATTTATAAGAAAGAAAATGTTATAATAAATTTTGAACAATAAAACTATTTTTTAACTATTAAAGTTATTTAAGATTAGAGGTGTGTAGTTTGTGAACGAACTAGTTCCAATGAACTATTCCGACGCCGGAATGAAAGGAACTAGTTCCCAGTTTCCCAAAGAACTAGTTCCCCAAGACCTATTCCGGAATCGAGACTGTGACCGATATATAATAATATGCGACAGCGACGGATCGGCCAGCGCGATCGTAGCCCGATGCTAGGTAGGAGTGGGGAGTGCCAGCCGTATGTTATCGGATCCGGACCTAGAGGAACTAAATAAAAGACTAGTTTACGTATGGATTGGCCAGCGCGATCATAGCCCGATGCTAGGCGGGAGTGGAGAGTACCAGGCCTATGTTATCTGTCCCGGACTGAAAGGACTGAGAGGAACTAATTAAAAAACTAGTTCAAGGGAATCTATTCAGTCGGCAGATCTGAGATATAATACAAGGCGACGACGATGGATTCGGCCTTGTCTATTGCCATAGCCGGCGTAATTAAAATAGAAAATTGTTGTGGATGCTGTTTTTGATTTTTAGTTTGTTCCTTGAATATTTTATGGGAGTGTTTCAGTTTAGGTCACTAAAATTAAGAAATATCTTATAAAACGTGAAGTAGATATTTTGAATTTGTAGACAATAACAAAAAGTGACAAAAAATGCAATTTTTCGTAAAATTTTCGTATTATTTGCTCCCGTGATGATTTGTGATATAGTTTTTCAAACTCTGATTCGAGTTTCTTTTTTAATTTTTTTTATCTGCAATTAAACTTAACTACATGTTTTTAACATACGCAATTACACATCTTGTTATATCTCTACATTATAAAAACTATTCAGATCATACTGTGAATAGTTGCAACAAAGCAACGGGGATGTCAATGTTAGTCGGAAACTATTGTGAACTAAAGACCTTCAAAGAACTATTCCTCTAAAGGAACTAGAAAGAACTAACGAACTAGTTCCTCCAAAGGAACTAGAATTCCCACCGCTATTTAAGGTTCACATAGTATATCATACTAACAATATAATGAATATTGTCTAAATTTTTGTGGTGGTGATTTTTTAATGCGCCCAAACACGGTGGGTTTATCTTGTTTAGTTTAGTAGTTCAGCTACCTTTCGACGCATGAATTGAGCAATAAAAGGATTGGGAGAGTGAAACCTTTGCTCAGCAAAACACCATACTATAACTTGGTATACTGATGCTACCAAAACCAAAACATGAACAGGGATAGAAGTATTTGGGCCGAAAACTAAATACTCCGAACCAGTGAGCAATAAAAGGATTGGGAGAGTAAAACCTTTGCGCAGCAAAAGACCATACCATAACTTGGTATACTGATGCTACCAAAACCAAAACAAGAACAGGGATAGAAGTATTTGGGCCGAAAACTAAATACTCCGAACCAGTGGGCACCTACCAAGCATCCTTCAGGCAAAAATCTACGCTATCGAAAGATGTGTACTTACAACTTATCTTAGAGAAGAACTATTGGAAACAAGACAACTCAGTAACCATCAATTTAAAGTAGGTCAAAGAATGCCTAGAAAAGCTGATCAAATTAGGCAAAACAATATAATCTTCCTACTCTGGATTCCAGCCCACCAAAGGATAGAAGGGATAGAAGCGAGCATTCTAACTAGAAAAGGAGCAAACACTCCACTAATTGGATCAGAACCGTTCTGGGAATCCTGCAAAGGTCTAAGACACTCGAAGAAATTTCTCAGAACTTACGACAAAGAAATATCAAAGATTTTTCTTGATTTAAGTAAGAACAATCTTCGGATTGTCACGGTTGTTCAGGACACTGTTTCCTGAATGAACAAGTCAGTAGATTGTAACTAAGAAAACAAGGCGAATGCAAATTCTATTGGGAAAGCCATAAATTATGGTACGCTTGTAAAAAGTAGTGATGGGTTGTTATTTAACTATCTGTTATTTTATAACAATTATTTATAAATAACATAACGCAACCGTTACTACTTCTAAAAATAACAGATATAAAATAACGACACGAAGAGATCGGCCGTTCGTGAAACGAAAAACGAAGTCGGCGCTCTGCACCGACACGAAATTCTATGCTGCTCGAAGCAATTCCAAAAAACAACTAGTATGGATGGAAAACATGTTATTTCGTCAACCATCGATACAGGCGGCGAGACAACGGACAACGGAGTGGGGAATGTGCTACGGCGAACGTAGCTGCTTCGGTCGATGCCGTTGATGGTCGTATTGGGCTTACAACAGCTGAAAAATAATAGGATATAAAAGAAGCAGGTTTTTTGAAACAGTTGCGGGCATAACGCGGTCGAGATAACAGGAGTGGGAAAGGAATGCTGCTGCATCGGTCGATTGTCGATGGAGGTTCGAAACAGGTTTGAGAATAACGCCATCAGTTGTTTTAGATACATTCTGTTTCAACCTGTTACGAGCATAATATGGCGCTGTATGTTTCAGTACTTACTTATTAAGTTTCAATATTTAGGTATTTATTTATTCTGAAAAATTTTCAGAATAACATTTTAAGATTTTTTAAAAATGTATACAGGGTGTTTTGAAAAATCTGGTCATTGATTAATCACGATCCTGCTTAAAGCCGTTGACGTAAAAAGCTGATTTTTGGAAAACGGATTGACTTTAGGGTGTAGAGATTCGATAAGAAAGGATTTTTTGAAACTCGAAATCTAAGGGGGTGAAACTACCCTCAAATATTAGAATTTTTTTATTTAAAAACCGGTGAGTTTTTCGGGAAAACTCTTAAAACACGTATATTTTATTATGTTGTTTTACATATTTTAAGATTTTTTAAAAATATATACAGGGTGTTTCATAAAATATGACCATCGAGTAATCACTATTCTGCTTAAACTGCTTGACGTTTAAAGTTGATTTTTGGCAAACGGATTGACTGTGGGGTTGGTTTTCGATAAGGAGGGGTTTCTCAAATCTCAAATTCCAACAGGGTGAAAACGCCCCTCAAATATTACAATATTTGTTATTTAAAAAACGCTTAGTCTTTCGGGAAAACGCCTGGGCACGCATAATTTATTTTGTTCTTTTACATATTTTGAAATTTTTTAAAAAATCATACAGGGTGTTCCAAAAAGTTGAGTAATTGATTAACCACCATTCTGCTTAAACTGCTCGACGTTTAAAGCTTATTTTTGGCAAATGTGAGAAAATTTTATCTAGTTTGTATGTTAATGGAAATTCTTGTTTTGCTTTATCATCACCATTAGAAATTATTAATTCGACGCGAACGAAGTCGCGGGTACACGCTAGTTTAAGTGTAAAATTAATTCGAATTCTAGTGTGTAGTTGGTTTACTTAAGAAGAATATACTACACATTTTCTTATATTGCTATTTTTTGACCGCAAATGGTAAAATCATAACTAAGAGCAACTAGCAACTACTAAGCAATTCAGGATCTACGCGGATCGAGGGGCAGGGCGTAGGTAGATCGGAATGTATAGGTATAGACGAGTGGCGGAATTTTGGCTTTTTTTATATCGCAATTTGTAAACAGCGCTTATTTGTAAACAACCACCGTTTTTATAGAGGTATTTTAGATAACAATCGATATTTAAAAATGCTTTGACACCCTGGAAATACTATTACCGAGCACGTCATTGTTGTAACTTGCAACTGCGTTAATACGCCTGGCGGCGACCGCCTCATACTCTTTCAGATATTTAGCAGTAAAATAAAGAAACCTGTTATTTTTAAGCTGTTATTTTAAGCTGTTTTTTATAAATAACTACAACAGTTTCAACTGTTATCTAAACATAACAGTTTTATACCCATCACTAGTAAAAAGAAGCTAAAATATAACAATTCAATACACTAGACCACTTACTAAAAAAGCGACCAATTTGTTAGTCACAGCAAACACACCAAACACTGATATAGATATATTTTTAACGCTCGACCAAACACGTTAATACAAACACATTCCCAACAGGCGAAAATAATTTGCCACAATTAATTTTCAACGTCGCCATTAATTTATTATTTTTAATGTAATGCAAATTTGTTTTTCATTATATTTGATAAATAATATTTATCGATAATTAAATATATGTACGTTTAATTCTCTGGCAACTTGTACTGTTCAAATAATGAAAATTGAACCGCTATTAAATTGGAAACAGCTTGATTATATATTAATTAAATTACGGTATAGGCTAAAACATAAATAAAATGGTCGCATATTTGGGAGAATATTGAAATCAATTTATATATTTGACAAACAAAAATACGTATATTTAAATCGTTGTCTATTTCAATATTTTTCAATGTTCATAAATATACAGGTTGAGTGCCAACTGAGATACGGGGTCTTTTTGAATTTTTTACCATTTGGAAAATTGCCCATAACTTTTGTATTTCGCGGAATAATAAAATTCTGTAAAAAACTTTTTTAAGCGCAATCCAGTGGGCGTAGTCAGTTTTTTTCTGCGCTTGCTCTTTTTGTCAGAAATATTAAAAAATATAATTTTTTAAATGGAAATCATACTTGGCTTAAAAAAAATGCTGGCGTTTAACCCTTTCTAGCGATATACAATTATGGGCATTTATTTCTAAAAATGAGAGAAAAATAAGTTTTTGAAGCGGGCCTTTTTGTGTTGACCTACATGCCTAATTATTTTTTACCACAATTTAATGTTCTATATTATTATTTATCTGCACAATTAAAGACTTTTGAAAAGGTAAATCAACATTTTATATTAGCATTACCACATACAATTAAAACGCCAGTGTTACAAATGAACTATTAAATGGAGAATTGGATGGGAACAAACCATATCTTAGCCAGACAAGGTCTTGTGATTTAACTCCTTTCAACTTTTTTATTGGAGAAATTAAAAGGCCTTATATAAGAGAAGAACCATTGGTACGAGAGAAGAATTGCAGATTTAATTGAGGATGAACTAAAAATTTTTCAATACGAGCCATGAAAAATTTTAGAACTTTCTTAGCATATTGAATTTCTAATCTCCTCTTCGGCTACCCACGTACTTATAGAGTGGAAGGAATTGCGTGTGACGTCAGCAGCACTAGCCGCATTTATCGAAAATCATTCTGGTTCAACAATGCTGGCCGCATTTTCGTCGATGCGATTCGTGCGGCTCTGGCTAGTGTGACATTGACAGTAACACAAACAAATTTTTTTTCGGTCGATGCGGTGCGTGCGGCTCTGGTCAGTGTGCGCGTAGGAAATAATATGGATTTTTGCCAATATTGTGAACCTATAACTTTTGATTCTTTCTCGTGATTTCTTCTTCTTCTATTAGCAAGGAGCTTATAATTATTTCTTGTTCGTTGTCATTCATTGTCGAGAAATATTTAGAGGTGTGTAGTTCATGACCGAACTAGTTCAAAAGATCTAATCTCACATGTGAACTAAATGATTCAATCAGTTGGATCGAAAAGATTCGATCAATTGAACTAAACTAAAAATAAGAGCGAGATTGAGACCGCGAACAAAATAAGTTAGGAATGGTTGAAGCGTACGTGAAAGATTGAATCAAATTGTACTAAACTACGAAACAAAGAAGGGAAGAAAACAAAGAAGAAAAGAAAACAAAGAATGGAAGAAAACAAAGAAGATACATCATATTTTGATTTTCCTTGGCGAATTGTCATCGGCAGCCCGTTGACTCTTTCAAGAAAATACCAAATGAGCAATAAACGTGTTTCCTTTATATTAATAATTTAAAAATGTTCATAAATTTACCTTTATTGATTTTGTTGGTTTTTAAGATTTGTAGTTTTGTTATTAGTCTTTTTTAGAATTTTATTTAATAATAATATCAAGGCATTTTGTTCTTCAAGTATTAGTTACAACTATACTAGTAATATTATTTAAACATTAACATGTTGAACAAATTTCTTTTAAAATTATGTTTATTCATGTTTCTTTGTGTCCTAAAATAACATAAAATAACTAAATAAATGGTAAAGTTTACAAAAGTGCCAAAAACGTCTAAACATAAGTTCTCTATGAATGAAAAACTTCTATATTTATCTTAGTAATCCTAAAACTATTTAACATTTCTGATCAATTATCAATTAGCTGATTAGAAATATAAAATGATACTAGATATATCACCTTGAAATATTTGTTAATTATAATTATTTTGATTGATTCCATTCATTCGCTGTGCGAAAAGCTAATACAGCTCAGTGAACGAAATGAACTAAACGACCTAATCTTTCTTTTGTACTATTGTACTGATCGAGATCGAAAAGATCGAAATCGGTCAGTGAACGAAATGAACAAAACGATCGAAAAGATCGAAATCGGCCAGTGAACGAAATGAACTAAACGATCGAAAAGATCGAAATCGGTCAGTGAACGAAATGAACTAAACGATCGAAAAGATCGAAATCGGTCAGTGAACGAGATGAACTAAACGACCTAAAATTTCTTTTGTACTATTCTACTGATCGAGATCGAAAAGATCGAAATCGGTCAGTGAACGAAATGAACGTATATTTTATTTTGTTTTTTACATATTTTAAGATTTTTTGAAAATGTTAATGTATACAGGGTGTTTCGAAAAATCTGGTCAATGACTAATCACGATCCTGCTTAAAGCGCTTGACGTAAAAAGCTGATTTTTGGAAAACGGATTGACTTTAGGCTGTAGAGGTTCGATAAGAAGGGATTTCTCGAAACTCGAATTCTAAGGGGGTGAAACCACCCCTCAAATATTAGAATATTTTTTATTTAAAAACCGGTGAGTTTTTCGGAAAAACTCTTAAACACGTATGTTTTATTTTGTTTTACATATTTTAAGATTTTTTAAAAATTTATACAGGGTGTTTCATAAAATATGACCATTGACTAATCACGATTCTGTTTAAACTGCTTTTGGCGTTTAAAACTGATTTTTGGCAAACGGATTGTGGGGTGTAGAAGTTCGATAAGGAGGGGTTTCTCGATTGTTTTTTCTCATGCTGACATAAATGTCAGAATTTTATCCAGTTTGTATGTTAATGGAAATTCTTGCTTTGCTTTATCATCGCCATTAGAAATGATTAATTCGACGCGAACGAAGTCGCGGGTACACGCTAGTTTTTATATATAAAATTACTGCGATCTTCATTTCAAAGACAACTCTGACCTCTACCTCTGACGCCTATTACTTTATTTATACAGGGTGTCCCAGAAATAAGTGCAAGTATTTTAATGGGTGGTAGATCTCGATAAAAGAAACATATTTTATCTCTTCCTATTAAGTCCTATTAAGTCCAAAATAACGGAGTTATTTTACTTTGAAAATTTCGAAAAAAATGATTTTGCTCAAATTTTGAGAACCACTGGATCTTTTCTGGATATTCTTTCTTTTAAATTTAATCTACTACCTATGTGGCCATATTATCAAGAAATTATGTTTTTTAACTAAAAACTAAAAAAAAAATCCAAACATTTTTTCAAAAAATTATTTTCGTGAAAAAAACCTCATAGGCGTGTTTCTGGGGTTGACCTATACTAGCAGTTAAAATACTTGCACTTATTTCTGGGACACATTGTATAGCATGAATATATCAACAACAATTACTAAATCCTTAGCCGGCGCTGGAATTCCATCTTTAACGTAAGACGGAAAAACAGCACTTCATCTTCAACGGTGTACTAAATGAACTAAACGAACTAGTCTTTTGAACTATTCACTTTAGTGAACGAGATTGAAAGATGGAAATCAGTAAAATGAACTAAACTTCCCACCTCTAGAAATATTAAAAAAACACGCTCATCACCGCAGACAGGACTCTGGAAGCGACTGATAAGAAATTCGATTGGCAAATACGGGTGTATTAGGGGCAAAAATAAACAAAATAGGGAATAACGCGGCGCGTGCGGCGCGTTTGGTACGGCTCAGTGTGCGCGACAAGAAATAAAAGTGCGATTCGTGCGGCGAGTGCGGCTCTGGTCAGTGTGCGCGTACCTTTATAAATCATGCAACATCTGTAAAAAACCTTTTTCGTATGCCCTTTTGTGTCGTAAATAAAAATTTACATTATACCTAACAGAGATTGTTATTAATTGAGTTTCAGAATTTTTCTAAATTCTTTTAAAATTTCATTAACCTTAATAAGTTAAAATTTTAAAAACACCCCACAAAATCTGTTTTAACTCTAAATAATAAAAGGATAATAACTAGTAATTTAAATTCACTTTTCTCCTTTACCAGAAACATTTCTAATTGAAATAGAACCAGAGCCGCAACTAAAATTACAGTCTCTCCGACAAAAAGAAAAATTGTGTTTTTTAATTTGCTCTCAATAATTGATATTGTTTTAACAAAGTTCAGAGAAAAGACAGTATTTTTGTTAGAGAAAAATTAAAACACTTTTTAGCAATTTTTCTCGATACTTTTCTACTTTGAAAACAGAGGTTTTTAGTTTTCCATCAATTATAAAGCTTTTAAATCAGTTCTTTGTTCGCTGAGAGAAGACTGAGAGGAATATTTCATTTATAGTTTTATAACAACATGCTCTGTCGAGATTCTTCCTATAAACTTCTTAGTACCAGTTATTGCTTAGATTCAGTTTTAATCATCTGCTGGTGATGCTAACATGGTTAGCCAACTTTGCGCCGTTTTTTTTTGATCATACGGTATGTTATTAATAATATCAACTATTAGATATCACTAAAAAACGAAAATACGAGATATATTTTTATAAATACACTTTAATGCCTTAATATAGGAAATTCAAATAATTAGTTTTCTGACAGATGGAAATATGTAAATTGTCTGATTGTTTGACACTTAATGTCAAAGGAAGCTAGATAAAATCTACTTAAAAACGATCTATTTTAGGTATAGGAACATGTACAAGGTGGTCGATATTGGTTTGTTTTAACAGAGAAAACCTATTTCCTGCGTAGATAGAGCAAAACCGACATACATGTCATGGGTTCGATTTCTGAGACACGTCTAATGGCGTAAACCGCCTGTTGATATTTTCACTGCCAACTGAGATACGGGGTCTTTTTGAGTTTTTTACCATATGGAAAATTGCCCATAACTTTTGTATTTCGCGGAATAATAAGATTCTGTAAAAAACTTCTTAAGGCACTTTTTAAGCACAATCCAGTGGCGTACTCAGTTTTTTTCTATGTTTACTCTTTTGGTCAGAAACAATAAAAAATACAATTTTATAAACGGAAATCATAGTTGGCTATGAACTTAAAAAAATGCTAGCGTTTAACCCTTTCCAACGATATAAAGTTATGGGTATCTATTTCTAAGAATGAGAGAAATATTAAGTTTTTATCTCTATGTCGAAGCGGGCCTTGATTTTGTGTTGACCTATTTGCCTAATTATTTTTTATATCAGTTTAATATTCTATATTATTATTTATCTGCATAATTAAAGACTTTTGAAAAGGTAAATTAACAATCTATATTAGTATTAGTAATTACAATTGATATCAATACAATAAACAAAGAACAAAACTAAAAAACGTATTTTTTGAGTGACGAATATAGTTTTTTCTAATAAAATTTATCAACTGTGCACCTCTTTGTTGTATACACAATAAACATCTTTTGCATACAGAGTTACAGCGATTTGTAATAGACGAACTGGCGTAATAAGTCTCGCGCACAACCTAACCAAACCTACCCAAAAAAAAATATTGTTTGTCTAAGGAATATTTTGTTGATGTTTGACCATCAAAATCTTAAAAATAAAGAAGTTGTCTAAAAATGTGCTACAAAACGGATATAGTATAATCCTTTATGTTTAATCTCCTTCTTGATTTGTGTAAAAATACCTGGCCAGTTTTACATAAAACGTTAAATGCCGAACGCTTATTTTGCTACTTTTTCGGACTAGTGAAATTTACTCTTAAGAACATTGTTTTTGACTCTCCCCCCTTTTTCAATATATCCCCCAAATCCCCAGCAACAGCTTTATTAAAGTCGTTATTATCGCGACGAAAACATATTAACCCGAAAAAAGTTTTTAAATAAACACTACACACCAGACACCCGCTCCTAACGGCTCCTCGTAAATAAATAAAAGATAGGGCCACAATGGTACTCGTCTTCTCCGTTGCTTATTAGTTTTTTGGAAAATGCGGGGAAGCCGGTTTGACCGGACAAATAATAACGCCAATGGACGCCCCGCTGTTCGCCCTGCCTTCTTTCCTGGCAATATTAAAACTTGCTGCAGTACAGTGGGCCCAGTTGCGTAAAAGAGGGTTAAAAATATTTGTTTCTAGAAGCACAACGAAACCAGTGGAGTTTTTTTTCAAAAAATATACATATGCATTTGAACCTCCAAATTTGGTACCTCCTCTTCAGATTTTTTTTAATGATTTCTCATTTTATTTTTGTTTTTAAGCCTCTTAACTCAGCGAACCCTGGACATTTAACGTTTGTGGAGGTGTTTTACTTTTAGGATTACCTAATAATTCTTGTAATTTGTAATCGCAAAACATTTTCCGATGCACGTCATCAATCATATCGTCATTGGCACTAAACTCTATAAATCTGACTAAATGAAATTTTGGCAAAAATGTTTAAATTTGTTGTATAATTTAAGATACCATTACGAGCAGCTATTCATTTCACTTTACAGAGCAAATGATTGTAACAGATATTTTATTTAGATTAAAGCTGCAAAAATTAGTTTAAACCGAATTTTAATATCGCTATGTTGGTCACATTGCGCCGTGTTCTGCAATGTTGCCCTTTATTATTTGACAATTATCCTAGTGTCAGTCATTATTTTGTGTAATATCGTCTTGTTGTTGAATCTTTGTGAGTAATTCTGTTTTTTTTTGCCTATTTTCATTCTTTTTTTGAAGAATTGCACTTTTAAGCACAAAAAGTTCTTTTAAGAACTAAATTTTCGAGTTTTTGTATTGCATTTCTTGAAATTGTATGTTGAAAATATGCCAAAGCATTTAAACAGTCAAAGCAGAGAGCTTGTAGCTTCCCTGTTTTTTTTTAAACTATTTAAACGAGAACGTGACTATAAAGGCCCTTCATTACCCTTGACTGCAGACAGAAAAGTAAGTTTGATTGATAAGCAAATTATACCACTTTCAGAGTTAGTTTTTATTAAATTCTGTGATTATTAGTTTGTGCATTAATAGCACCCTCTTACTTGTTATTACCACTTATGGCGTTGTAAAATGTACATCAATAAATAAATAACTCATAATAACGTTTATAATAATCTTCATAAAGGACTAGTTTTTGTCAATATGAAATAAGTAAAATAAGCTATAAAACAAATGAATCAATTGGTCACTAAAATATTAGTTATTAAGCAAAATAAAACACTAAATCACCACAATACACCAAAACACTTTTACTTTTACACTGGACGCGCGTTTCACAAACCATGTTAGCATCATCAGCAGATGATTATAAACTAAAATACAATCTACAACTCTCTAACTATTAACCACCAACGATTTACCACTCTCTAAACTATTAACTTTCTCTATGAGTAGAAACAAAGAACTTGAAGGAATTGGACTGTTGTCTCTGTTCATACTATCTTTACATTTACTAATTCTGATGCTTTCATATGCTTCTAATTGCCTGTAATTTGAGACTTGTTTAATTAATTTCAAGTTATTAAGATCTATACAATGTTCTTTATCAACAATATGTTCGGCAACGCAAGATTTATCCGGTCTACCATATCTTATCTGAGCTAAATGTTCTTTAAATCTAGTTAATATTGATCTTCTAGTTTGCCCAACATATTTCTGATTACAATCTTTACAAGAAATTTCATAAATACTCGACCTTTCCAGTAGAGGTGTTTTATCCTTTGGATTACCTAATAATTGTTGTAATTTATTATTAGCACTATACACAAGTTTATAATTGACATTCTTAAAAATTCCTTTTAGACCACAGGATAACTGTCTATCAAACGGTATTGAAAAATATTTTGACGTATCTTTCTCCACTTGAAAAGTCGAGTTTTCTAATTATTTTATCAGCTAGTGAAGGAGAATATCCATTACACTCAGCTACATTCCTAATGTAATCTCTTTCTATTTCATATCTATCGTTGGAAAGTGGAAAACTAAGTAATCTATGAACTAAGAAATTTAAACTAGCCATTTTATGTTCAATACTATGATATGATTCGTTAGGAATATATCTGCGTGTAGTGGTTTTTCCTATAGATATCAAATTCCAGGCAAATTATTAGTATTTCTAATAACTAATACATCTAGAAATGGTAATCTGTCGTTGTTCTCAATTTCATGTGTAAATTTAATGGAAGGAAAACGATTATTTAATTTAGAAATAAAATTATCTATGGTGTCTGAATGTGTGTCAAAAACAGCAAAACCATACTCTTGGAAAATACTCAATCTGATTCTTAGCCTCCACTTCAAACCTGCTCATGAATAAATTAGCCAAAAATTGAGACAATGAATTACCCATTGCTGTACCTTCCCGCTGTTCAATAATCATCTGCTGATGATGCTAACAGGATTAGCGAAACGCGCGTCCAGTGTAAAAGTAAAAGTGTTTTGGTGTATTGTGGTGATTTAGTGTTTTATTTTGCTGTGTAACACCAAAGGTTCCAACCCTCAACTGTAATATTAGTTTTGATTAAATTAAAAATAAAACGAAAAACTCTTGAAAAAATGATATAATAAATATGTTGTTTGTCAATTTTAAATTAAGATTCATCTCATAAATCCATCACAATCTGGCAGCGTTGTTGCCATCGTTTGTCACTCAAAGTTGATCACGTGCATCGGAAATTGTTTTTCTATTACCATATAACTTATAGTTTATGACTTATTATCGCTATTTAAGGCTCTTCAATTTCGACAATGACACACTCGTTGATCATCAAAAGTCTAACGTAGCGTTTAACCTATAATGAAATGAAAAAAAATCCTGAAAATTTATTGTTTCTTAAATAAAATACTAATCATTATTAAATCAAGTGACAAACCGCTACCGGTAACTGACTATTTGAACTTGTATCCGACACTAAGTTGCAAGAATAAGTTTTGTCAAAACGTCATTTTTGTTTCTGCGATTCGACCACTGTGTCCCATTTAACACTCGTCTCCCCTCGCCCTCCACCAGTGGTCAAACTTTTGGCGCGGCGTGGCGCACGTGCTGCACACGTTGGTGTTAATGAAAAAACGAGCCGCCTGCGATTATCGTTTATGGGAAAACTTCGAACGCGAAGATTTTCGAATAGTTTTCCTCTCCCCCTCTGTCGGTTTTTCACCGAGATTTTCTTCTCGTTTTTCCTCCCTTGTACTTCGGAAAGAATCTGCCGAAATTATATTCGGAGATCGTCTCGTAAAAAAAGTTTCGGACAGGGTATTTTGAAAGTTTTTCCTCTTTTATTAATTCGTTTTTGTCTGGAGTTTGTGGTGTTATGTTTTTGGATATTGGAAATTTAGAAGTTTCGAATAACTTCGTTTAGACGCCACTGGATGTAAGGTTTAATTGTTTGGCGTATAGACTTGGGGTATTTCAGTTGATTTTATTAGACCTCACTATAGACCTCATTTCATGTTGATCGTATTGAAATAATGTTAAAATCCTGGCTTTGACATAATATTTCAGTATAATAGTAGAATAGTTTATACCAGAGCTGTTATTGAAACTGTAATTTTTATTACTCGAAACTGCGTTACATCACACAAAACCTCGTAGCTGAGTGGTTAGCTACGAGGTTTTGTGCGATGTAACGTAGTTTCGGGTAGTAAAAATTAACTGAAAAAGAACCCGAACTCGGCGTTGTTTGTGTTGTGACAATTTCAAACTTAATAAAATTGTCGAAAAAATGTTAACACTTAAAGAAAGGCATAATTACGTGGTTGTGTGTGTGCAATAACAATCAATAACTCATTTTTACCGGATATTCAACTCTTCCGAAACATTTTATATCTTCACAACTTCTCACAAATCTCAATCAAAAATGGATTCAAGCTCGACGAAACAAGTGAGTAAACAAAGTGGCTGCATGATCAAAAAATTAAATAGGTACTGATATGAAAAGTCAAAAATAGTACATTTAGAAAACAGTTACTGATGGCAGATTAAATTGGCTATTCCTCTAAGGTTACACAAGAATATTTAGTTTTAGTCATTGTCTAACATTACAGAAGTATACACGGTTTTGGACCTGAGCAACTAAAATCAATTTCTAAGATAATTTTTGGAGCTGAATCCAAATCAGCAGTCCATTTTTTAAGATTGGTTCTAGTTTTTGAAATATTCAATAAATTCATTATTTTACTATTTTTGACCGTTAACGGTCATTTATTGAATTAAACAATATAAATCAAAAATGAACAGAGGTTGAACTGAGTCTTTTATACTGCTTGGGATCTGTTTCACGGATTAGGGTCCAACCGTAATCGCTCATCATGCCCTCGTCCCAAAATCCTTGGTATTGCCTTTCGATTTTCGTTATATCTTGGGGTGTAGCCGCTCTCCTTGCTCGTCGCTCGTGTCGCCCAAGTTTTGTGGAAAATATAAAGATGTGAATGCAGAAAATGTATCTTGAGAGATATTCGAGCTCCAATCTTGTGGTAATTTTGCAACAAATTGTCGATTACATTTTGTAAACGTTGCGTCAGTCATTAGTTTTCGAATATCAGGTCCGACAAATATTCCTTCTTTGATTTTTGCGCATGACAGTCTTGGAAACAACTTGGTTAAGTACTGAAAAGCCGGTCCTTCGCGATTGAGCGCTCTGACAAAGTTCTTAATAAGGCCAAGTTTAATGTGAAGAGGTGTTTACAAGTGGTATAGAGGACACATTTTGTTGTCCTGGCTCATAGTGGGTACGACTCGGCCACACCGAAAACTAGAGCCAATCTTGATAAACAGATTGAAGATCTGAGTTAAGGGCGTCAAATACCGTTAAGAATCGTTCTTATCTGCTCCGGTCCAAAAGTTGACCCGAATTTGTAAACTTGTGATTAATTACAATATAGTAAAAAATATATTTCCAAAACTTAAAATCGTAAAACTGCAGGGCAATACGCAGCTGTTTAAAAACTGATCTAATTATTTCTTATTTTGGATTTATATCAAATCTTGTTATTATTATATATAAAAGTATCTTTTACTGACATCCCCCGGGTCAATCTATAATTTTCCCAAACAGTTCGATATATTGAGCCTGTATTACTCAGCAAGCAATACTACTGTTATATTAATCAATTAAGGCCGCGTAAACAAACAACATATATACAATTTTCTATACTAATTCATTATAATAAAATTAAATAATAAACATATTGTAATTATACTCCTGCAGATTGAGTGAAAAGTTGTGTTCCTAAATATCTACTCTACATATTATAAACGCGTGTTCAAATATTCATTTTGTGGAGTATATATCAACACAAAACGAAATGTAATTAACGAAATATTATGGTAACAACAGCTGTTTTAGAAACGTCTAGGTTTACTTATTTCATTGAGATTTATCAAAAAAAAGTCCTTTGCCTCGGGTACAGGTAACGACACGTTTTGGAAATAGCTCAAAATGAAATAAAATTGAACGAGGCACCAGGAAACGCCAAAAAATCTTCATCACGAGTAGTTTCGAAGAGGCAAATCGAAGTGGGTCAAGGAAATAAACAGGAGGAAATAAACCTGGAAATAAACCAAAATTCGAAAAAGTTGGGCGACGAAAAGTGACCTTGACCTGTTTCGAAGAGTTCTCCGCATAGTGTAGAGACTAGCGATGGGAACTATCGAATGAATTAAACTATCGAATGGTTACTGAATGAATGATTTCAACTATCGAATGGTTTTATTCGAATAAAATCATTCATTCATTTGTATACTAAAGCATATGTGATAACCTCGCCGTGCGACTAAATGGTTATCGTTGAGCCACGACTATCGAATGCTTTTGATAAATGAAATTTAGTATTCGTTTGATTTTTGTGTGCGTCAGTGCATTATTAGTTCTTCCAAATTTTTATAATTTCACCTTATAAATACTGTGCTATAAAATATTTAAAATACTAAAATAGTAGTTTTTTTTAATTGACGATTGTGTGCGTGTGCAGGTGTCAAAATTTTTCAGAAAATTTGTGTGATTTTCCGTAGCCCGATCTTTCAATTATTTTATTTTATATGGTATATCTATATGGTCTATTTTTTAATGGGAAATTTTGAGAAGTAGCAATTTTTAAGAGAGATGAGATGAACTTAGAATTAATTTTAAAAATACATATTTGTATTTTAGATGTTTTAATAATATGAATTAGTTGAACTTAATAATCATATTTAAGTAATATGGTTAAGTAAATGGTTATCGAACTCAAACTATGGGGTGAGAAATTTAAATTTTTGCTACTACGTAAAATAATGTTTATATTAAATTATTTTAAATTTTGTTGTTAATAGGTATAACAAATTATTACTGTTATTATTATTTTTATTAAACCAGTCTTTGCTTAAAAACATTAAAAATCATTTTCCTACATCCAAAATAACAAGTATTATTGCAGTGTAACAACAGAATATTAATAAAAAAAATGCAAAATATATATAGACATACTATCCCTAACTAACTAAAGCCAAACAATAATATTCTTTGCTAATATCAACTAATACCAATATATGGCAACAGCGCCCTTCATAATATATTTTCTGTGTAAATACTAGCACCTCAATAAAAAAATAAGGTATCCTTATCTTTATATGACTCCGCAAAAAATCAAAGATGCCGGCTTCTTTCATAGCAATGCCACCGACCGCTGTCGGGTTTCTCGGAAAGAAACCTACGTCGCCGGGCGACAACTAAAATCCAGTTAATATTTTATTATAATCGATCCTAACGAATAAATAAATTTCATAAATGAATGAATTTTATAAATGAATGGTTTTTGCCTCCGAATTACTAGAATACAATATTTCAAGGCAGATGACGCATCGATTCGATAATTTTTATTCGAATAGTTTTCAACGAATGTTTTTTTACTAGCTATCGAATTATTCGAATGAATTGCAACTATCGAATGTTTCGATAGTATTCATTCGATAGTTCCCACTACTAGTAGAGACTGTTTAAGGCTTTTAAAATAATTATATAATAAATATTTCGTATACTCGTACGCTATTTAAGTCTGTGTATTTTTCGATGGTGGCAGCATCGTATGCGTTCATAGAATTAGTAGTCATAATAAAACATTTTTTACATAAAGCGAACTTAAACTATTTTTTCATGTTCTTTTCGTGTTTTATCTAAATTATCTAACTATTTTTGAAAACCTTCTGGTTTAAACAAATTTTAAAAATTTAGATAAAACAAGAAACAAGAAAAAAATAAGCGAGCTTTCCCAAAGCTTATTTTCCCGTTTATATTCTCTTACTTGGAGCGAAATGAAAATGGAGTTCTAGTTTACACTACACAATTTATTTATTTAATCAAGGCGGCGTCGAGTGTAGCTCAGAGAGGAGAGTTTCGCTGGAAAGTGGAGAAAATTTCCGGCAAGGATGGAATTAGGAATAAAGCGTAATTGCGATTCGGTGCACAGGCCGATGCCCGACCGGTTTAATAAAAAGAACTGAGGTGCAGTTGGAGGGATGAAAAGATGGTTAGGATAAACAAAAGCGCGGGCGATGATTTTTTCGTTTGCGGAAATAATAGAAAATTAAATTTGCGTGGGGTTATTGAACAGAAGCGGCTCGTGACCTGTAAAATGAGGTAATATGGTAATACTGTGAGTGACAAGCGATGGCGACAGCGCTGCAGCGCTGCCAGATAGTAATGGATTTATGAGACGAATCTTAATTTAAAATTGACAAACAACATATTTATTATATAATTTTTTAAAGAGTTTTACGTTTTATTTTTAATTTAATAACTAATATTTTAGTGATTATTGGTTTTATAGCAAATTTTACTTATTAAATATTGGCAAAAACTAGTCTATTATGAAGATTATTATATGCGTTATTATGGGTTATTTATTTATTGATGTACATCTTACAACGCCAAAAGTGGTAATAACAAGTAAGATTGTGCTATTAATTATTAATATTAATTAATATTATTATTATTAATTAATTATTATTAACTTTGAAAGTGGAATAATGTGCTTATCAATCAAACTTACTTTTCTGACTGCAGTCAAGGGTAATCAAAGACCTTTATTGTCACGTTCTCGAAATCGAGCTTTTTTCACTTATTCGAATTTGAAAGATTTTTGGGCGTGGTTCGATGCAGATTGATTAGTTAAATTTTTCAAAATGCAAAATACACTTAGATCCATTTTAACACACACTAAACCAATGAACACTGGACAACAAATAAAAAATGTAATACCGTGCTGGCAACTGTTACTTTTGGGTCGGTATTTACATGTGTGGAAGTAAATCGCATAGGGATCTTATTGGGTCTTATGAATAATAGTTAAGCAAATGCTTTTACTTAAATTTCTTGAAATAGACTTATACAATTTGTAAATAACCAACAAAGATAGTTCTATAGAAAAAGCAATTGCTTCTCTTTATTCATCAGGCCCATTAAGTAGGAGTGAGAGTAATGCGACGGTGTGCCGTTGCGGCGTTGCCGGTACGCCTTTCCCTATCAGGTAAAGTAAAATCACGATCGCAAATCGCTTATTTTTAAAAGACATTAGACATGTTTCTGAGCATCTGAAATGGAATTATAAGGATATCGTTAGGGTGTCATTTTTTAGAGAGTACAAGAAAACGTCAGTAATCGCGATAATTTAAAAACTCAACTTTTTAACACATAACACACCATAACTCAAGAACCACTTTAGATATTAAAACTTTTTTTTATTTTGAAGATCGGATCTTTTACAATATGTTTACATAAGAAAAATTCGATAAGGTTGTTATTGTTATCATCATCATCATCATTTAGCTTATACCGTCCACTGCTGAACAAAAGCCTCCCTTAACTCTAGCCATTTCCTTCTATTTTGTGCCACTTGAATCCAGTTTCCAGCCACCCTCTTAATGTCATCTGTCCATCGACTAGGAGGTCGTCCTCTGCTTCTATAGGCCTCGTGTCTCGGTCTCCACCCCCAAAGTTTAAAGTGTTTGAGAGACCACCTCGGCCAATACGGGTAGCTTTTTCTACAGTGGAGAATAGGCCTCGTGTCTCGGTCTCCATTCCACAAGTCTCTTTGTCCACCGTCCATCTGTCATCCTAGCCACATGTCCTGCCCAATTAAAATTTAAGATACTAAGACAGATATATCGCATCTCTAACTCCTGTTCGATTTTAAATGTTGATTGGGAATTTTATCTCAGTGTAACAAATAGACCTTTTAATTTTTAATTTGCATAAATTAAATTCTATTATGTTCTTTTTGTCAAAGTAAGCGTTTCAGCGCCATAAATGAGGAAGAAAAAGACTAAAACATGTTAAAGATCTTTCTTCTTAAACACAGAGAATATCAGATTAATTATAATAGCAAGTTTGCCAAATGATTTAAATTCAAACCTATTCTTCGTAGAATTTTATAATCTGAAAATCCCTTCTAATACCGATCTCATGCCTAAGTATTTATATATATGCACTTGTTCCAAAGGTATGTTATTAATGTTTAAATTTCCACTTAGTATTAGGTTTGTCAAATATCGCAAAATCTAATACAAGAGAAATTATTATTTATTATACCATAAAAATAAATAAAACTCTACTGTGCTGAAACTAAAATTTGCGATTACTAGAACTCTGATGGGGTATCTTGTCTTTGACAAGTTAATTTTCGACGTCTTTTTTCAAAAGCATCATTCTGCATATCCAGCATATTCTGTCAGCCTAAAAAAAATGTTGTCTGTTATTAAATAATCTCATCAGAAAACAGAGATGATTTAGACTTATTTTGCCATAATGTTAATTCCTCTGCGACCAGTTTATCATTTTATTTTTAATTCTAGCACAGCACGGTAATAGTTTAGGGGACAGTGTGTCGCCTTGTTTACAGCCTCGCTCGATAAAAAATTTATCTGTGCATTGATTTGTCGATATTCTGACGTTTGCCGTGGCATTAATATATGTCTTATGATTGAGTATCGATGATCGATGCGACTCTCACCGTGTTCTAGAAGCTTCCGCTGGTCTACCGAATCGAAGGCCTTCTCGAAATCCACGAAGACAAGCATTAGTGGTCTATTATACTCAATGCATTTCTCGATAAGGACCTTGACTGTTAGAAGATGGTCATTTGTTCCGTAACCTGATCGGAAACCTGCTTGTTCGCTCGAAAGAAAAAAGTCTATTTTATTTGTCAAACGCTTGGTGAGTATTTTAGTAAATAATTTGTATACGTCGCTAAGAAGGCTGATGGGCCTATAATTTTTAAGGTCTGTAACGTCACCTTTCTTGTGTACAATAATGATGGTTGCGTTGTTCCACTGTGATGGGGTTATTTCTTCTTCAATGCATTTATTAAATAGGACATTTAAAGCTTTGATGATTTCTGGTCCTCCTTGTTGGATTGACTCTATTACCAGTCCATCGTCGCCGGCAGCTCTTTATTGTTATACCATTCAAAAATTTTAAACAACCCATCCATTTACTTTTAGAGCAACGCAATTTTCAGCAATCGTGTAACTTTTTTATTTATAAAAATTCTCACATACTCTCTGTGAAGAAAATATAGCAGAAATGTTAAGAAAGTTTCTGAAAAAACTACAATCAATTATTTCTAATTAATTTCGAGATATCGATTTTGAATTCAGAGTTTTAATAGCGCGAACACTGTCCAACTCAATTCAACTTATTTTTACCAAAAATGTAAGTGTTTCTAACTTGCACATAAAAATTTTCAACCTATAGGGAAAACTAAAACTCGTTAATAAATAAACAAATATAGTATCCCGACACGTAATTAAATCGTGAAGCTGATCTCATGATGTACACCTTCCCCTAGAACTTTAAGTACTGACAGAAGTATTGATTGGGTCGACCAGCGACAAATCTGCTATATCCCCTTCCACGTCTTTTAGCAATGTGCACAGTTTCTTGATTTATTTCATATTTCATACGTTTGGCAACGTGTTTACTATTCTCTCTTTGTTCAGTACATTATAAACGCATTGTACTACATACGGAAATCTCGATCGAAGACTAACCTTTGCCAGCCCTTAGTATACAAAATACCATGTGAATGTGATAAATTTTATATTGGTAAAACATCTAGACCCTTAAATGTTCGAATTAAAGAACATAAAGATTATTTAAGAAAGGGAGATTTTCACAAATCTAAGATTTGTCAGCATTTACGGGACACAGGGCACAGAATAGGTTTTAACAATGCAAAAATTATAATGAAAGAAGCGATAGCCTCTAAAAGAACAATAAGAGGTTTTTTAATACAATCTAATAAAAATAAATGGCTTTCTCATGAATCTGTAGATGTTAGTAGTGTATGGCAATCGCTTCTTTGATTTTAAAGAACATAACAAATAAACATAACATACATAAAAATTAAAAATAATCCTACAGAAAGTTTGAAACTTTTTGGTTTTACCTTGTTAAGTAATTGTTATTAGGGAGTAATTGTTTATTTTTTGAAGTTTAACTTGATATAATATCATTTTCACAGAACGTCAACGCTTTTATAGACGTATCTGTTGAAAAAAAAACTAAAGTGTTCTCGAATAATTACATTTAAATTTTTAAATAGTTTTTTCTTTGTTCTTTGTGTTTTTTTTGCTTCAGACGATAATTTTTTTGTTCGTTAGGCAAATTTGTTTATCAGTAAACATAACTGCTGACAATTAGTCTCCGTTGGATTAACGCAGTAGTATTTACAAAAAATAACTATTTTATTTTGTAGATTTTCTTACAGTGCAGTGGCGAAATAACCATAGGACTTTTTTGGAGAGATTTTATTTAAGGTCGACAACACAACTTTTTATATATTTTTTCAAGTAAGGGGTCTACGAGAGAGGGTACGTTCATGGCAGTGTTCGAAAAAAAAATCGATAACTAAATGATCGATTTAAAATGGACATTCCTAAACAGCACCGCTGAAATATTTATCTACAATCAGATCCTCCAATATCGTCCTCGGCTCGTCTTCTCCTCCTCTTCCTACTCACTCCCTCCTATCACCAATCAGCGCGACGTCTCCCCGTCCAGGCGGTTTTAATTAAAAATATTCAATTACTGGCCTTTTCAAGTCGCTCATTCTACCGATAGGATTCCCTCTATTAATTTCGAATATCGACGACATTTGATTTTTGTTCGGTCCGACGGTGCCGATACGACTAGCTTTCTATTTTTGTATTTTATCGTTGCTATTTATTCTAATAAAATTTATTACAGGAGGTGGAAAAAAAAATCAACTAACAGTTATTTTTCTACAAACGTCAAAAAATGACAAGGTTCACGAATTGGTAGCAGTGTTCGAAGTGACACTTTTTTTGATTTTCCTACGCTGCCATGACACGGTGCGCGAAGTAATACGCGAAATGCCTATTTTGCACACTGCATTTTGGAAAATGATGAACTAAATCATACCTAATTATTTATTTCGAAATATTCAAGATAAACAGAGAACAAATATCAAACTTAACACTAATGCATATTCTAGTTATTAGGTATTTACAATATTAACATTAATTTACCAGTACCGGGTGTCCCCCTAAGAATAGCTCTCGGCTGTATCTCGGAAAGTATTAGCCGTAGGGCTTACGGGAAGTTTGTAAAACGGCCGCTAGGTGGCGCAACTGCTATGGAAAATAAGAAAATAGATTTTTTACAGAATTTTACCTAGATAATGCGGTGATAATGGGTACTATAAATAATAGCTTTATAATCTTCAGTAAATTTTGGATTATTTTTGTCAGAACCGTTTTCCCCTATCTGCTAAAATAAAGTGGTGGGGGAAGGTTAGATCTATGTTTATTTAAACGTTAATAACTCCGTACTGGATGACCAGAATCCAACAAACGAGGGCTCGTTTAAAAGAGCACTTCTTACCCTATATTATACCATAAAAATAATAATAATAAGGTTTTGAACGTAGACGCTAGGGGGCGCTTTCTTACAATTTAACAAACATAGCGCGTTTTTTTCAAAAAAATTAAATACGATAGTATGTGCTATTTTAGCTGATAGTAAAGAGTAGCTTTTGAACGTAGACGCTAGGTGGCGTTGTCTTACAATTTAACAAACATTGCGCGTTTTTTCAAAAAAATTATAATAAATACCAAAAAATAAGCCCCTAATTACCTTATTTTTACAATACAGTATATCAGTAGCCCTCTTGATTAGGCCCATTCTAACAAAAAATAAGATAGAAACAGTTAGTTTATTTTAAAATCGACGAAATACCATAATAAAATTGAACCAGATGTATTAATATCTAATAATTAAGATATTAATAATAGTGAACAAGAAAAGATGATTCAGTGAAGTCATGGTAGGCTTTGGAAAAAAGTTGCTTTTCGCGTAATATTTTAAACGTCAAATTGTTATTAGATCAACATTTTGATAGTCTTAGCAGTGTTTTTTTATCTTTTAAATGATTTTTCAAAATGCCTTTATTATAAATTTGAAGTAGTTGAAGTTGTTGGCATTTTGAAAAAGCAATCAAAAGATAAAAAACGCTGCTAAGACTATCAAAATGTTGATCTAATAACAATTTGACGTTTATACTATTACGTCAAAAGCAACTTTTTTTCCAAAGCCTACCATGACTTCACTGAATCATCGTTTCTTGTTCACTATTATTAATATCTTAATTATTATATTAATACATAGAAGTAAAATGATATTCTGGTATATCGTCGATTTTAAAATAAACTAACTGTTTCTATTTTATTTTTAGGTTAGAATGAGCATAATCAAGAGGGCTACTGATACCGTGTTGTAAAAAATAAGGTAATTAAAACTTATTTATTGGTATTTATTATATTTTGCTAATATCTTCGGTTTGAAAGAAGATATCAAGATGCGGTTTTCTCTGACTTTTAAGCTTTTAGTACTCTTTACTATCAGCTAAAATTACATACTATTGTATTTAATTTTTGAAAAACGCGCAATGTTTGTTAAATTGTAAGACAACGCCACCTAGCGTCTACGTTCAAAAGCTTATTATTATTGTTTATATAGTGCAATATAGAGTAAGAAACGCTCTTTTAAACGAGCCCTCGCTTGTTGGATTCCGATCATCCAGTCCAGAGTTATTAATATTCAAATAAAAACAGATCTAACCTTCCCCCACCACTTTATTTTGGTAGATAGGGGAAAATAGCTCTAACAAAAAATATTCAAAATTTACTGAAGATTATGAAGCTGTTACTTATAGTACACCTTATCTAAGCAAAATTGTGTAAAAACTCCATTTTCTTATTTTTTGTTGCAGTTGCGCCCCCTAGCGGTCGTTCTACAAACTTGAAAATCATTTCCAGCAATTTCCCATAGCCTCTTTAGCACAAAAAATGTCATTTTACTACTAATTAAACAATATACAATTTTTTCAAACGTCACAAAAGTATTAATTTTTGCGATTAATTTAAAAAAATTTTGGCGCCTATTTAAATTTTAGGTTTTTACTACAGCAGCGCCATCTTAAGTCTTTCCTTTTTTATGACCCATTTTTTAATGCACGAAAATATTTCTCCTTATCTCTACATTCCTTAGTCGTCTCGCTGCCTACAATAGTTAACATTTCAAAGAACCAATGAGAGTTGTTCAAATTTAAAATTCACAGCTATTTGAATTTTCTAAAATCTCATTGGTTCTTGGAACGGGGCTTTATCATTACTTAAAACCATTTTTCAGTACGGCAAATTCCGTTTTTTTTTGTATTTTTACTTTGGTATTATACTCCTTCCTTTTCAGTTTTTATTCAAATCTATGCATGTACCTATTCTATAATAAGCCTATGATTTACCCTGTTTATCAAAAGACAGAATTTAACCATATTAAATTTGTCAAATTATATATTGACCAGCACCCTGCGATCCGCGTTGTTTGAAATCTGCGGTCGGGTAATAATTTCGGTATCCATGGCAACGCCACACGCTTGACGCTGTAGTAGTGGCTGCGCACAAATGTTGGCGGGCTAGATAAATCAAATTAGAGTTAGGAATTAACAGGGTGTAAGTTTCGGCGCTTAAAATGATTTAATTGTATTTATGGCATTTGAAATTCCAAGTGTGTTAGATATTAACTAACGTCGTCATTAAAATTAAAAAAGGAAAAGAATTAGGGCAAATTTTTCATTTGAAATTTTTATGTTTAAATGTGATTTGAGAGTTTTATCATAGTATAAGGAAACTAGTAGTTTTACTCCTTGTCAAATCCTTTGTTCTTTTTCTTTATATGACCTTGTTCTCGCCTCCGTAGCCGACGACGTAGATGTATAGTCGTGGTCTATTAACTAGGCAAAGTATAGACGTGGCACTCGCCATAGTTTCACAGATACGTATTTAGGAAAATATGAGTTCACAATAAAATAAAATAAAAAAAAATGATCATCGAGTAAAAACTTGCTTGAAAACAGAATATTTTCACATTTCGTGTAGGTAACAATTCTTCTGTATCTGAAAATTTTCTGATGGGAAGAAATGCGGAAAAAATATATAATGACATATTTTTATATTATTATCTATTTCAGAGATTTTCTACGACTTTTTTTTTATTTAAAGCAAGTTTAATTTTCTGTAGATAACTGGATTCGACATAAAATTATGCTATAGTACACTGTCTTTATTTAAAGCACACTTCGGTGTTGCCAATCTATTTCTTATTTACTAAAACTTTGGTTAAAAACATTATATACGAAAAGGGGTAAAAAACTAGAGTGAATATAACTTTATTAATACTTTGCTATGTTTTTTTAAACACGAAGGATATCGGAATAAATTCGTGTAGAAAAATTTACTTTATCGTATACAGGATATTTTTTATGGCGTCACCAAAATCGTAACATTTAAAAAATGTTGTATCTCATTTTTTTTAAATGCAACACCTTGTATATTATTCTTCTTTCAGATGTAGAATTAAAAGGTGAACATTTTTTGACAAGACAAGATAGACAAAGATCATATTAAGTGGCTTTGAAAAAAATTTACTGTTGAAAGAGCCATATGTAATATAATACTGCGAATCTCTGCGACAGCGGTAAAAATTTAGAAACACTTTAAATCAATAAAAAAATGTTCACTTTTTAATTCTGCATCTGACAGAAAAATAATATACAGAATGTCGCATTTAAAAAAGTTGAGATATACCATTTTAAATATTGCGATTTTGGTGACGCCATAAAAAAATACCCAATATAGAATAATGTATATGGAATGATGTAAAATAATAAAAAAAATCAAACTAACTTTACCATAACTTTTTTTGTGACACCCTGTATATAACAAAATATTTTAGGATACACCTCTTTATAAACCTTGAAACATATGAATAAAACTTTTTTCACATCTTCGACAACGACGACAATATTGGACTTCCTCGCACTAATGGGCCACCCTGTATATTTACGGTGGTTTAAAGCTAGGTGTGGCACTTTTCTTCCCTCAAATATAAACTCAATATTTTGTCTATAATATTTTGAAAATATTGTTATATATTATGACCACTTATAATAAAAAATAAATAAAAAAAACATAAAAAAATACAGTCCACTAAATTTATAAGAGATTATGCTATTATAAAATTCTTTCAATTAAAAAATATGAATAATTTGCGGAGACTTTAGATGTACAAAATATTTACTCTAAAATTGTTTCAAAAACCAATTTATATAAATTATCTCGTAAATTATTATTGGAATGAAAATTTTATGGAAAATCCCCTGACCAAAAAATATTTTCATGTGCATATTTGAGACAACCTGTATATCTAAAAAACTATTTTTAAAATCTGCACACATGCTAAAAAAAATAATAACATTTAATTAATTACATAATATCTCAGCTTCTAAAATAAACAAATATAATTAAATGTTAATTGATAATTACTATCAGCTTGCCGATTTACATCCGATGGAAATCTAAAAAGACTCAAAGAACAATTTTTTGAATTATTTCCACAATTAATAGCAACGCACAGTAAGGCACTCATTTTTTATCAATCCGTCCCTGTGCTCGGACGCAACGCTCGAACCTCACAGCTCGACGGACCGAATTCAACTGAAACTGTGACTGAAACGCTTTGCAACCTGCCAGCTTGCAAAAACTGGCAGAAAATATTTGCGAGAGTGCAACTACTCTTTTCCTTAAACTATGGTTTTATCCAGCCATATATGGAGCCTAATTTTCTCAAGTGACTTATGTACATGTTATAACACGCGAGTGCCATACAAAATTTTGTCCAAAAGCAGAACTGTTTCATGTCCAATCTGTAAAGAATAATTGATTTAAAAGGATCTACCAGTTCTACTTTCATTGTTGCGAATTAATAAATTATCAAGGTGCGTTTATTTTACTATGCTATATAGATGTGCGTTTTGATTTTTTGTAAATAATAAATAGCACTGACATTAAGACGTCATTTAGATAAATCGCGATTTTTTAACGGTAAAATAGTGAATTATCAACCAGAAAGTCAGATTTTAAAGAAAAATGATTCAGGAAGATCTTCCGCAAGTAATTATTAACCAGGCAGAGGTGGATACAGCACAAATACTGCCAGAAAAGTCTCGTGGCGTACAGTACGTCTGTCCATTCTGTAGCTACGGGGTATCCGTGAGAGGGGAAACGATATTCTCTCCATGTTTTGTGGCTAATAAAATGAGTGGGCGGAGCGATTTGCGGTGACGTACTCGTCAAGTCGACGTATAAAATATATTGCTGTTTATTTTAATGTTTTTTGTCCGCATTCCTTTCATAGACACAGATCCAGCAGACGTACTGTATATGATAAGGAATTCATAACACACTTGTTTGTTATAACTACAAAAACTCACTCGTGTGTTATTATTTATTTTATATGGCATGTATACATGTGAGTAATGTCTGTATAAGTAGCGGCTGTTGGACAAAATACTTTTTTTTCCACAGCAACTGTTAAAATTGCCTTATATCTATCAAAAATAGTAGATAAATAATAGTACTTTAACCGCAAAGGTAGATTAAATCATACTTTAACAGCGAGGATAGGTTAAAAACTTTATTTCTTCTCTTTTTTAATTGCTTCCATTTTTGAAAATTTTTGTATTCCTTTTCATAAGTTATTCGGGATTTAAATGGAAGTAGTTTGGATATCGCGTTTGTCGCCTCAGCCTGAATATCTGTTGATAATTTACTTATTTTGTTTTGAGCTATTTCTGGCTCCAATTCAATCAGCAATCGACACGAAAGAGAATTAAAAAATATTGACTCAAAACTGACAACTAAAGAGACAGCTTTATTTATTTGTCAAATTACATAGAAACCAACGCCAACCCAGCACACTATTTTTTTCTACTCGTAATAAATTCCTTGAAATAATAATTTCTGAATATTTTTTAAACTCACTATGGAAAAAAAATATTGTTTTATACACGACGATAAAATTGCATTATTGTCTCCCGAAACTAATTCACTCGCGATTTCATCGCTCGTGAATTAATCTTTTCGGTCGACGATAAAATACCATTTTATCGTCTTGTATAAAAAAATAACTATTATAGTGGTTTTCCTCTACATTTAATATTGGTAAATATTTTTTTATAGATAGCAACTATTTTTATACAATGAGTGTTGAGTTCAATATTCTAGTTTTAGGATTCTTCGTATTAAGAGCTAATTCATAAGTCACTATTTCAAACTGTAGTAATAAAAGTGAGTCCTTGGTTGGTTGTCTTCAGTTGTTGGTGTCGATAACCGTGCCTAGCAATGACGCCCCAACACAATCCTTGTTTAAATATACCAAGAATTGCGTTCGGACAATCAAGGCCAGAAAACACACTTTTCTCTTCCTAGATGTCAATCTTCAACGGATCAACTTCAACAGATAGACGTCTAAAATCTGAAAAAGAGACACAAAAAAATATAATAATTTTATTATAAGGCACTGATTTACAATTAATTGAGTTAATTTACAGTTCCAAATTGTTATTAACAGAGGTTAGAATAGGAGGTATTATACTATCCATGAACCCACATTTTTGACAGTTCATTTTAAAAAAACACTAAAACATTCAATTTCCAAATAAAAAAACTGCCTTCCACTTTCAAACAAACATCAGATAAAATGTTTCAGAAAATTTCTTCACATCAAGTTAATTCCTTCTTCAATTTACATTTAGAATTTTAATGTTTCTATCAGACTGTTTATCCATATCAGAAAAAAAATTTCATGGACATATAAATACGATTCCTCCTTTTATGAACACATAAATAAACTAAACGACGCCATGTATAGCCTCTATATATTCCAGTTTACTACGGACTTTCGCTCAACAGTTTTTGGCAACCGTGCCCAGCAACTTACCTGCAAAGTTTTCCTTCGATCTCCTCAGTCAGTTTTTCCTAACCTAGCTTTCCTCGTGCTGCCGTGTCGCATTGGAGGAACGACGGTTGGTACGTTGCCAAAGATCGTTTTTCCTTGATGCGATTAAGCCAAAGACGTAGTGTATTTGTTATTTGGCGTAAACATCGGTTCATAAAGATCGGAGAGTTGACAACAGCGCAATTTTTGCTGGCGTTCGCGAAGTTTACTGTTTTCTACTATTACTAATTCAACTATACGTGTCTTAGTAATGTAAACAGTGAAATATATAAGAATGTCAATAAACGTTTGGGTGTACGTCATCAAAATATTTGACGAATTTACGTTACAATGTTGCAACAGTTACTTTTTTTTACTTCGATTTTTAACAAGTGTCAAATAATATTTGTAATTTTGTTACCGATTTTTCACTTGACGGTCTTTTTCAGTTTGCTTTCCAGTTTATATTTTACTGCCTTTCTTTGTTATTGCCAACATATTTCTTCCATCAAGCGTTGTGTGACCTGCAGTTTCCTTATGATGTCGGTTTTAAGTGTCTATGTTTCGCATCCGTAGGTTATGAGTGGTAGTACACATTGATCGAATTATTTCTTTAGATAAAGTGTTATTCTATATTTATTTGAATATAATTGAGTTTCTTTCATATATGTACTCCATGCTAACTTAATTCTTATGTTGATTTCTGGTAGTAGAGATGAACTGTGTATTAGTTGTCCCAAATACACAGTTCAAAATGTTAAATAACTTACCAGCAGAATAAAAAAAGGAGGTTTTCATTTGAAAAAATGATTTATGATAATTTTTTAATCGCTCAATTCCATGACAGCTACGGCCAATATTAAATGGCATTAGAACAATTGCATTATTGAAATAAATAGCCACATGTCTTCTCTTTATGTCACAGTGGCTGTGATAATCGCTAAATTTGATGTATAGGCTATACAAATTTTTTTGACAGGCAATTTTTTCGTCCAAAAATTTTAAATATTTCTTTTATCAAAAACGGTTAATGTTAGATATAGAGTGTTTGATATCAAAATTCATAAAATTTTACAGAGAATTTAAGTTTGTAGTAAAAAATGGGGGTATCCATTTAATATAAGAAAGTTACTGTCAACTTTCGGTATTTCCGGAAGTGCCGCCATATTGAAACTATTTTTAATCGGTAGATCTCGTTGTGAAACAATGATATGCAAAAAAACCTCCGATCTAGATATTGTAGTTCTCTAGAAACTGCTAATGCAGGCTCAGCCTGGAACACCCTGTATATATATTTCTAATACTTCCATAGTTTTGTAATTTGTAGAATATCATATCAGTTCGTTGTACATTACTTTAGATTTAGGTAAATTAATTTTAGCACTAGTTAAAATCGGAGACGAACTCACAACATCATTTAATATAAGTAAGAGCCTCCGACAAGGCTGTAGTCTATTTCCAATTTTATTGAATATTTATCTAGACACAACATTGGAACAATGGAGACGAAAATGTAGTGGAATGAGCATACCACTCGAAAATAATAAACATTATATACCATTCACTACGCCGATGATCAAGTAATACTTGTCCGATACGTAGAGGACACTCAGTATATGTTTAGAAAATTAAATGAGGAGTATGATGGCTGGGGTTTACAAATAAATTTTAAAAAGACATAATATCTATGCGTGGGCAACAAAAAACAAGGCTTAGAAATGGAAAATGG